>NC_084783.1:3123769-3423769 GCF_028858725.1 Colius striatus
TTTCCTCAAGCTCTCCAAGCCCTGCTGCTATATCTTCCCAGGTGGGAGAGGGGACTCTGCTTTCTTCGCCGTCAACGGTTTCAACGTCCTGGTCAACGGTGGTTCCAACCCCAAATCATCCTTCTGGAAGCTGGTGAGGCACCTGGACCGTATTGACTCCATCCTGGTGACCCACGTGGGCACAGACAGCCTGCCAGGGGTTAACAGCCTGCTGCAGAGGAAGCTGGCTGAGCTGGAGGAGGATCCATCCCAAAGCTCCCAGGGTAACGGGGACTGGGCCAAGAACCTCATCTCCCCCGAGCTTGGCGTTGTCTTCCTCAACGCCTCTGAGAAGCTGAAGGACATTGAGGGCAACTCCCCAGTGCTGAAGAGCTGTGATGAGGCTGCTCTGACCCTGCACTACCTGGAGAAGCTGGGAATCCATCCCAACCCTCTGGCTCGGGACAGCGGGGCCCGTGTGGAACCCACCGTCCTGTTCCAGAAGATGGGAGTGGGTCGGTTGGACATGTACATCCTGAACCCAGTGAAGGGCACCAAGGAGCTGGAGTTCCTGCTGAAGCAGTGGTCAGGGAATGGTTACCCCAAGGAGCAGGATTTGCCCCTGCAGTGCCTCACCTCTGTGTGTGCCCTGCTCGTCTGGCACCCCGTCCGTCCCTCCGAGAAGATCATCCGGGTCCTTTTCCCTGGCTGCACCCCTCAGGGTCGTATCCTGGAGGGGCTGGAGAAGGTGAAGCACCTGGAGTTCCTCAAGTACCCAGTGGTCACCAAGAATGACTTGAAGGGCCTGTCAACACCTCAAGCTGAGAAGCCACTCAAGCAGAGGAGGGCAGAGAGCAAAGAGAGCCTCAAGTCGACCTCTAAGCTCAGCTTGGTGGACAATGGGGCAGCAGGACCAAAGGAGAAGGCTCTGGCGAAGGTGGAGAGGAAGGAGGTGAAGGCAGGGACCAAGAAGCCAAAATCCCTGGGGGACACAACCAGAGCAGGGTCAGAAGAGGAGAAAGCCAAGGACACTCGAGCCAAGCTGGAGCCTTCAGGAGAGAAGCTGAAGGTGGATGTGAAACCAAAGCAGAGCAAGGAGAAAGCGGTGCCCAAGAAGGAGCCTCTGCCCCCCAAAAAAGAGGAGAAGAAGGAGCCTCTGCCCCTGAAAAAAGAGGAGAAGAAGCCTCTGAAGAAGGATGAGGGGGCTGAGGCCAAGGGAGATGCCAAGAAGGAGCTGAAGGTGGTGAAGAAGGAGGGGAAGGCCGACACGCTGCGGAAGGATGTGAAGGAGAACAAGGCCGAGGCCAAGGCTCCTTCCAAGGCCCTGACCCGGAAAACATCGGTGCCAGAGCCCCGCAAAGCCCCGGCCAGGGCTGGCAGCATCAAGAAACCCCCCCCCAGGAAGGAGCCAGAGAAGCCCAAGGCCAAAGCCCCCCCGGAGGCGGGTGGCAGGAAGGAGCAGGGCACCTCCGACAACTCCAAATCCTCCTCCCCCGAGGACATGCTGCCCGAGGCGGAGCGGGGCCCCGGAGCCGCCTCCCCGGGGGCTGGGGGGAGGAGGAGGAAGGAGGAATCCACAGATGAAGGCATCACCACTGCAGAGAGCGAACTGGAGCCCTCCCCGCTGGAGAACGGGGGAGCTGCAGGCGCCGGGGACTCGTCCTGCCTGGAGAACGGCCCCGAGGAGCCCGACAGCCCCCAGAGGTTCCGTTACCTGGAGGGCAGCCCCCTGCGAGCCGTCTGCCCCCCGTCCCCGCTGGCCAAGACCCCCAAGAGCGACCGCAGCGTCAACTTCGACCTGACCCCAACCGGGGCGTTGAACCATGGCCCCGAGGCTGGGGAAGACGCTTGCGGGAGCTCTGAAGAGAAGACCCTGGAGATGATGTCCCCGGCCAGCTCGGGGCCGGCCAGCGCCGGGCACACTCCCTTCCACCAGTCCCCGGTGGAGGGTGGCGGCGAGGAGCCGAGCGCTGCCCGGCAGCACAACCCCTGGGCGGCGGGCAGAGCCCCGCAGGACGGCCCCGGCTCCTCGCAGGAGAAGCAAACGGGCTGCCTGTCCCTCAGCCCTTTCAAAGATGAGGTCCCCGACGTGTCCCCCACCGTCACCACGCCGTCGCTGCCCGCCGAGGTGGGCTCCCCGCACTCCACCGAGGTGGACGAGTCGCTGTCGGTGTCCTTCGAGCAGGTGCTGCCGCCGGTCAGCGAGTCGCAGCCGGAGGACGGCCGGCGCTCCAGGGGCACGGGGGCTACGCCGGAGCCGGAGCCCACCAAAGGTGGCTTGTCCTTGCCTCTGAGGCCTTGTCACCAAGCGCCACGGGTCGAAGGGGACGCCGGGCAGCGGCCGGGTCGCCGCTCCGACTCGCCCCACGACGTGGATCTGTGCTTGGTGTCCCCCTGCGAGTTCGAACACCCCAAATCCGAGCGGTCGCCCTCGGCCGCCGCCAGCCCCCGCGAGCTGTCGGACAGTGACCCCTCCCAGGAGCTGCTGCAGCGGCGGGGCCGTGCCCACGAGACCCCCCCGACCTCCGTCAGCGAGTCGCTGCCCACCCTGTCCGACTCCGACGCCCCTCCTGCCGCCGAGGACTGTCCCTCCCTCCTCGCCGACGGGCTGGAGTCAGACGACGACGCGGAACAGCCCAGCCGTGGGGTGGCCAAGGCTCGGGACCCTCTGCCAGCCCCAATGAAGGACCCCTGCCCCGTCCCTGCCCAGCCTGGCATCTGCATGGTGGACCCTGAGGCGCTGCCAACCGACGAGAGCCGTGGCATCAAGAAGGAGCCGCCGGGGAAGGCGAAGAGGAATGCGGCCCGTGGCAGCTCAGCGCTCAGCACCTCAAAGACTGAGCCCTCCCGGCCCCCCAACCCGGCCCCCAAGGCCAGGGGAGCCTCCAGCGTTGGGGACAAAGCTCGGCCGAGCCCTGGGGACAAGAAGGGCCCTTGGCTTGGGGACAACCGCAGCCCAGGGGCTGCCCGTGCCACCGGAGCCCGAGCGCCGGCGGGGGCTGGAAGGGCATCACCGGCAGGTACCGGGGTCGGCTGGGTTGGGGGCTATGGGTGGTCTCCCTAATACCACAGCACTGCTGGGGAGGTTTGGGTGCTCCTACTGAGTGTTGCCCACCCCGTTTTTGGCAGGTGCCCAGGCTGCAGCCCCCCAGGGTGCCCCCGTTTACGTGGACCTGGCGTACGTGCCGGGCTCCTGCAGCGCCCGCACCGTGGATGAGGAATTCTTCCGGCGCGTCCGCTCCCTCTGCTACGTGGTCAGTGGTGATGATCACCTGAAGGAAGGGGTCCTCAGGTCCCTCCTCGATGCCCTCCTGGCTGGGAAGCACCAGTGGGGCACTGACATCCAGGTAAACACCCCCTTGGGGAGCCCTTTGGTGGTGCTGGGTGAGGGGGGTGGCGGGGAGAGGTGACGTTGTGGCGTTGGGTGTCCCCCACAGGTGACCTTGATCCCCACCTTTGACTCGCTGGTGATGCACGAGTGGTACCAGGAGACCCACGAGAGGCAGCAGGAGCTGGGCATCACGGTGCTGGGAAGCAACAGCACCGTGGCCATGCAGGATGAGACCTTCCCTGCCTGCAAGGTGGAGTTCTGAGGTGAGGAGGTGGGGTGGAGCTGGGCCCACGGTGTGGGCTTCATCCCCTCACTCTCCTCTGTGAGCTCCATCCCTCCCTCCTTCTGTGCCCAGTGACATCAGGCTGCTGTGGCTCAGAGGGGAGGGAGGGGGCAATTGAAGGGGGGGATTGGGGGTTGTTCCTTCCCCTTCCCTCCCCCCAGCACTGGTGAGGGCTCCCCAGGCTCCCCCCAAGCCCACAGCACCCACACACCCCCTCACACACCTCCTGCCCTCACTCTGCACCCACCACAGTCCTGGGGAGAGGGGTGAGGGCCAAGCTGAGCTTGGGGTGACCCTGCCTTTTGGGGTAGGGGTGGGGGGAAGGATCTGTGCCCCCCTGCCCCCATCCAGCAGCGGTGCTGAGCCCAGGGCTCTGTTTAACAGGGTAAATTTTTCTTGTTTGCTGTTGTTCCCCCTTCCCTGGACAAGCCACTACTGTCCCCCCCTCAGTACCCACAGCCATGGCTCTCGTTGTGGGGGGTGGTTGGGTGCCATGGAGCTTGGGGGGGACAACCTTGACCACCCCTGAGGGGTCCCCAAGGGGCAACTCTGGGGCTTGGGGGGCTCCTCCAGCACTACAGCCAGGGGCTTTGTCCCTGGCACTGTGCCCCCTCCCTTCCCTGGGCACAGCCAGATCCCAGGCCCATCCCAAAAGCAACTGTGTGTTGTCTCCCCACTTCCCCCTCCCCAACCCCATTAATGTGCAGCAGCTTGGGGGGATGGGGGGGGGGGTGGGTGTCTCTCCAAGCTGACAATGAAGGAGCAAGGGCTGGGGGGCCTGATCCTGCTCCCCAGCTCAGGGTGGGAAAGGGGTCTGGGACCAGCATTTCCCTTTCCCCCTCCCCCCCACCCTCCCCAAAATCCATCGTGTTGCTGTAAAGCTGATGGGAAACCAAACCTCTGTGAGCAGAGAGGAAGGAGGGGGCTGGGGGGGGGACCAGGATCTGCTCCCTCCCACCCCAAATTTGGGCAAACACTAACTCCTTTGGTAGGAGGCTCCTCAGTGGCTCTTTTTTTTTAATGCCTTTGTAAGAAAAAGAAGAAAACAAATGAAAAAAGCAAGAAACTGAGCAGAGTTCTGGCTGGGGGGGGTCCAGGGGGGGTGGGGGTAGGGGGGGATATTTATCTGGGCCTTGGTTGGCAGCCACAGAGGCTTTTACCTTAGATTGTATTGTTCACTGTGTTTGGGGAGGGGGGGGGTTGAATGTTTTACCTTTAGTGCTTTCTATATTGTTTTTCTTAGCTGGAAGCTGGGTTTGAAGGTTGAGGGTGAGCTGGGAGCGGGGGGCTGTGATGTGATATCCCCCCCCATCTCCACACCCTCTCCCCCATCCTCCCACTCCCCCCCCCAGCTCCCAGCACGCTCTCCCTAGTCTTGCACCCCACGTTCCTGTTTGATAAATGTGTTGAAAATGAGCATTAAAGAGAGGACAGCTCCCACTGCTCCCGCTGCTGGCCTTGGAGGGGGGTCCTCTGACCCTGGGAGAGGGGGGTAGGGGTGGGCTGGGTGCTGCTGTGGGGCTCTGGGTGCTTGTGGGGAGGGGGCTGGGGGGTGGTGTGGGGTGCTTGAGGGGGGTGGGAGAGGGGCTGGGAGGGTCCAGGGAATCGCCCTGGGGAAGGGGAGGAGCAGAGGGGGAAGAGGGGGCTGTGCTATGGGGCAGGGGCTGAGCTGTGGGGCAGGGGCTGGGCGAGGCAGGAGCTGCGCTATGGGGCAGGGGCTGCGCTGTGGGGCAGGGGCTGCGCTGTGGGGCAGGGGCTGAGCTGTGGGGCAGGGGCTGAGCTGCGGAGCAGGGGCTGAGCTGTGGGGCAGGGGCTGAGCGAGGCAGGGGCTGCGCTATGGGGCAGGGGCTGAGCTGTGGGACAGGGACTGAGCGAGGCAGGGGCTGCGCTATGGGGCAGGGGCTGAGCTGTGGGGCAGGGACTGAGCGAGGCAGGGGCTGCGCTATGGGGCAGGGGCTGAGCTGTGGGGCAGGGGCTGAGCGAGGCAGGGGCTGCGCTATGGGGCAGGGGCTGAGCTGTGGGGCAGGGGCTGAGCTGTGGGGCAGGGGTTGAGCTGCAGAGCAGGGGCTGAGCTGTGGGGCAGGGGCTGAGCGAGGCAGGGGCTGCGCTATGGGGCAGGGGCTGAGCTGTGGGGCAGGGGCTGAGCGGGGCAGGGGCTGAGCTGTGGGGCAGGGACTGAGCGAGGCAGGGGCTGCGCTATGGGGCAGGGGCTGAGCTGTGGGGCAGGGGCTGGGCGAGGCAGGGGCTGCGCTATGGGGCAGGGGCTGAGCGGGGCGGCTGCGCCCGCGCCGCGGCTGAGGATGGATGCGGGGTTGCCATGACAACTGCATCCCCATCCCCGCCGCCCCCGGCCCGCGGAGGAGGGGGCTGCTGCGGCGCTTTGCCCCCGCGTTTGGCACAGGGAGGGCTGTGTGGGGGGGGCGCACACACACGGGTTGGAGCCTCCTCGGTATTGATGAGGAGGGGGAGCTGAACCCCCACCCTGCACGGGCAGCCCCGGCAAGGACCAGGGAAGCGAAACCCACCCTTTATTCAACTCAACCCTCCCCTCCGCCACTCCCAGCCCCCCCCCATCCTTCCCCAAATCCTCCCCCCCGGGGCCGGGGCTCGCTCCCGCTCGCCTTTGGGCTGTGGGAGCCGAGGGGCGGGGGGTGGCCAGTGCGGGGGCTCCTCGCTGCGGGGTCACGGAGCGAGCTGGGGCCGCGATGAGCAGCAGCGGCAGCCCCCCCATCCCAGCCGAACCCCTCCGTGCGCCGCCCCGGGGCTGTGGCGGGTGTCGCGGGGCCGGGCAGGTGCCGAGGGGGGGACACAGAAGGGAGGGAACCGGAGCCGCTGCGTGACGCACCGGCCCCGCTCCGCCGCCGCTGACAGCCCAGCCCGGGGCGTGGGGTCCCGCATCCCGGCTGAGAGGGTTGAAATCCCCCTCAACCCCCTCCCCAGGTTTCGCCCCCCCCCGCCCCCTTCTCCATCAGCTCCCGCTTCCCGCCCCGCAGCTGCGCCGCGGCCGCGCCGGTGTCAGCCGGAGCCGGGGCATGAGCTCAGCGGGGAGCGAGGCGCCGGGTGGCACCGGCGGGGGCCGGGCCGGGGGGTGCGGCTGCAGCCGGTGGGGTCGCGCGTGGAAGGCTGCGGGGGGAGGGAGGGGAGGGGTCGTGGCAGCGGGGGGAAGGGGGTGCGGGGTGGGAGCGGTGGCGCCGTTAAAGCAACACCAAGGTGGGGGATGTGGGGGGCGTGGGGAGGGATGGCAGCCCCCGGGGTTGGTGGGAGCGCCGGGGTTGGGGTGCTGGTGCGGGCGGCTCCGGACCCGCCCCGCATCGCCCCGCACCCCGCCGGGAGGGGTGGCGGCCGCTTTAAACATGCAAATGAGCCCCCTCCCCGCGCGCGGCGCGGCAGTGGCTCAGCCAATGGGAGGCGGCGGCCGTTGGCTGCGGTAACCGCTGCCGGGCGCGGCGACCAATAGCGGCGCGGCGCGGCGGGAGGGGGCGTGGCCTGCGCCTTCCCACGCCCCCGGCGCGGTCCCGGCGCCGAGCGCGCGGCTGGGAGCGGGAGCGGGAGCGGAGCGGGGCGGGGGCGGCCGCGGCCCCGCAGGTGAGTGAGTGCGGCCCCAGCGGGCTCGGGCCCGGCTCCCGCTCCGGCTCCCGCACCCGTCTCGGTCCCTCCCGAGGGTGGGTGAGCGAGCGAGCGAGCGACCCCCGGCCCCGCGTACCGCTGTGCGGGTGCAGCCCTCGCCCCTTTCCTCTCCCCCGCCCGGGGCCGGGATGCAGCCCGACGCGCCCACCTCGGACGGAGTCCACCCTCCTATCCCCCGCGTCCCCGCTGCAGCGCGCCCCGTGCCGGGAGCTGAGGCAGCCGCCGGTACCCACCGGGTGAAACCCCCCGGTGCAGCCCCCCCGGCGCCAAACGCTGCTCCCGGTGCAGCGCTTCTGCGACCCCCCGGTCCCCGCTGCAGGTGCAGCGCTCGACGCTTTCCCTCCTTTTGCGTTGGGCTGGGGGGGAGCATCCGCACCCCTGTGAGCACCCCGAGCCCCCCCGCGCTGCCTCCTGCTCCCGACGCACCCACTGCCCAGGGGGGGTTGGGGGATGTGGGGGTGCTCGCCCACCCCCCTCTAACCCGGACAGGTGCAGCCGTTCCCGGAGCCAGGAGGGTTCCGACTCCCCGCCTCACCTCGGGGGTCCGCCCGCGTTCACCCCCCTCCCCGCACCCCTCGCCGGTGAAGGTCACCGCTGCGGGGAGGCAGAGCGGCACGGCTGGGGGGCACGGGGTGGGGATGTATCGGGGTGGTCTCCCCCAAACCCCTCCCCGCATAACCCGGTGGGATGCTCTCTCTGTGTGTGTGTGTGTGTCCCATCCTCACGCCCCCCGTCCCGCTCCGGGACTCGGTGGCCGCTGCCAGCACCGGGGACTTTGGCCGACGGCGCGTCCGCCGCGTCTGCAGCCGCTCGTGACTGGCGGCGCGGCGGGGTCCGGCCGGGCCCCGCTACTTTAACCCCCCTCCCCTTCTCCCGGTGACACCCCCCTGTCCCCGGCCTCCCTCCCCTCCCCAGCCCGGCCGGGACTGAGCCCGCCCCACTCGTGACACAGGTGGCTGAGCCTGGGGAGGGGGGGACGGAGCCGGGAGCGGGGTTTGAGGTAGCTGCGGTGTGCCCTGACCCCTGTGTCTCCCCCCTCCCCAGACCCCCATCCCGTCGAGGATGATCGGGGGGGCCCCGCGAGCCCCCCAGCAGCCCAGGGTGAGTTTCCCCCCCTCCCCCCCCCCGCCGTGCATGATTTGTTTGGTTTCCTGTTTTGGTGATGGGGAGCGAGTTTGAGGGGGGGTGACGGGGGGGATGACACGCCTTGGGGTGAGGGGATCACAACCTGGGGGTCCCCCCTTTCCATGTGCTGGGGGGGCTGCTCCGGTGGGTGACCCATGTCAAAGCTGGGTGCATTTTGGGGGAGGGGCTGGATGCTTAAATGTCGTTATTTCTGGGGGAAAGGGGCTCCTCTGGAGGAGGGGGGAGTGTTTTTTGGGGGGGGTGAGGGCTGCTGGCACACGGGGGGATGCGGGAGCAGCAGCAGCCGCCGCGCAGCAGCCGCTCATCTATTATTGATCTGCGTATCTGGTGTCCCGGTGCCCCCCCCGGCCCCCCCCGCGGGGTGTCACCCACACCATGGGGAGGGGGCAGCGCGGGGGGGGGGAGGGGGACGGGAGGAGCCTCCTGTGCTTTCCCAGCCAAACTGAGCAGTGCAGGTGGAGTGTAAGGGGGTCCCACTGAGCACCCCCCCCACAATAAGGGCTGAATCTGTCCCCAGGGTGCTGAGAGCTGAGCTGTGGGTCCCTGCACTGTCCTGTGTGTGTGTGTCCCCGCCCCCCCCCCAAGATGTCCTACTTCACTGAGCACTTTTGGGTAAGCTGGACCCCCCCCAGGGCTACCCCCCAATTCCCTGGGGCTCACTGCTGGGAGGGGGGGTATCCCCTAACCCTGGGTAATGGATCACTGAGGGAATTGGGGGTGATGGGTTGGGTGCCTGTGGGTCCCCCTCCCTGTGTAGGTTCAGTTTCCACCCCCACCCCGGGGATCCCCGTCCCGGCACCGTGGGGGGAAGTTGGCAGCCGAAGCCCAGCCGGCACTTCCTGGTTCTCTGCAGCCGCCTCCATCTTCCCCTCCTGCCTCAGTTTCCCCAGGTGGGCTCCCACTGCTGGGGGAGGGGAGAAGCCACCCCCACATCCTGGGTGGGGGCACCCAAAATAGCACCCAATGTCCAGGCTCAGCCCCTCCCCCCCATTCCTGCCCCACTCACCCCAAACCTCCCCCCCCCCCCCACCCCTGACTGGCTCTGACAGGGTCGAGCTGTCACCAGGGGCATGGGGGGCTCCACCCTCCTGTACCCCATTTGGGGTGTTTCTACCCCATTTGGAGTGTTTCTACCCCAAAGGGTGCTCCTGGTAGTGGCAGATGTCCCTGGGTGCCCCTGCCATGGGGTGCTGGGTGGGTTTTTGGGAGCTGAGGGTGGTCCCGTGCCAGGGCGAGAAGAACCACGGCTTCGACGTGCTCTACCACAACATGAAGCACGGGCAGATCTCCACCAAGGAGCTGGCTGACTTTGTCCGGGAGAGGTACCAGGGTGTAAAAGGAGGGGTGGGGGTGACAAGGGCTGGGGGGGTCCCTACCATCACCAGGCACCATCCCCAGCATCCCCCTCCCCACTGCCCCCAGGGCTGCCATTGAGGAGAACTACGCCAAGGCCATGGTGAAACTGTCCAAGATGGCCACTAACGGGACTCAACTGGGGTATGTGGGGGTCTGGGAAGGAGGGAGGGGGATGTCCAAGGTACTTTGAGGTGGTAGAGAGGTGGGGATACCCTGCTCATCACCTGTAACCCCCTCCCCAACCCTCTGCCCCAGGACTTTTGCACCCCTCTGGGAGGTTTTCCGCATCTCCTCGGACAAACTGGCCTTGTGCCACCTGGAGCTGATGAAGAAGCTGCACGACCTCATCAAGGAGATCTCCCGCTACGGCGAGGAGCAAGGCCGGGTGCACAAGAAGGTACCATGTCCCAACCCATCCCTGTGTCCCCTCCCTCACCTCAAACCTCCCCCTGCTCACCTCTCTCTGACAACCAGACCTGGGCAGGCTGGGGAATGGAGAAATCTCATGGAATTCAACCAGGGCCAGTGGAGAGTGTTGCATCTGGGAAGGAATCACCTCATGGAGCTGCACAGGCTGGGGAATGAACTGTTAGAGAGGAGTGGAGGGGAAAGGGAGCTGGGGGTGCTGGTGGGCAGCAGGATGAGCATGAGCCAGCAACGGGCCCTTGTGGGCAAGATGGACAATGGCAGCCTGGGGTGGGTTAGAAGGGCTGTGGGCAGGAGGTCAGAGAGGTTCTGCTCCCTCTGCTCTGCCCTCATCAGACCACATCTGGGATATTGTGTCCAGGTCTGGGCCCCTCAGTTGCAGAAGGACAGGGAGCTGCTGGAGAGAGTTCAGTGCAGGGATACAGAGATGCTGGAGTGGAGCATCTGCCTTGTGATGAAAGGCTGAGGGAGCTGGGACTCTGCAGCTTGGAGAGAAGAGACTGAGGGGTGACCTCATTGATGGTTACAAATACATCAAGGGTGGGTGTGAGGAGGCTGGAGCCAGGCTGTGCTCAGGGATGGGCAATGACAGGACAAGGGGCAACAGGGACAAGCCGGAACAGAAGAGGTTCCAAAGGAACACAAGGTAGAATTTGTTCCCTGTTGAGGTGAGGGAGCACTGGCAGGGGCTGCCCAGATGGGCTGTGGAGGCTCCTTCTCTGGGGACATTCCAACCCAGCTGGATGAGTCCCTGTGTGCCCTGCTCTAGGTGCTGCTGCTCTGGCAGGGGGGTTACACTGGATGAGCTTTCCAGGTCCCTTCCAACCCTTAAGATTCTGTGATATTTCCCCCTCTCCCAGTCCAAGGAGGAGGTGTCAGGGACACTGGAGGCCGTCCAGCTGCTGCATGGGGTGGCCCAACTGCTGCCCAAGTCCAAGGAGAGTTACCACAGCAAGTGCCAGGAGTACGAGCGGCTCCGCAAAGAGGGCACCAGCCAGAAGGAGATCGATAAGGTGACACCTGATGTGTCTCACCCCCACCTGGGATGATCCTGGTCTCCCTCACCCTGCCATGGTCCCTGTGCCCCCTTGGCTCATGGTCAGTGCTTGGTCTGATAGGCAGAGCTCAAGTCCAAGAAGGCTGGCGAGGCGCTGCGGAGGGCGGTGGAGAAATACAACGCTGCCCGTGCTGACTTCGAGCAGAGGATGTTGGATTCGGCCATGGTGGGCAGTGCCAGGGCATGGGCAGGAATGGGGGCTGTGGCACAGGGCAAGGCTGGTCCTTGGGGACGTGCCAGCCTAGCTGAGAATCCCTCTGTGGGGATGTGCCAGCCTGGATGAGCCTCGTTCCCTGGGGTTGGTGGCCCTTGGGGATGTGCCACCATGGCTGAGCTCCATTCTTTGGTGATTCCAGTGCCCAGGGATGTGCCAGCCTGGCTGAGCTCCCTTCTGTGGTGATGCCAGTCCCTGGGGATACCTCTCCTTGGGGATGTGTCACCTTGTTTGAGCTCTCCCTCCTTGGTGATGCCAGTCCCTGGGGATACTCCCCTCTGGGGATGTTGTCCCTTGGGGATGTGCCACCCTGGCTGAGCTCCCCCTCCTTGGTGATGCCAGCCCCTGGGGATACCCCTCCTTGGGGATGTTGTCCCTTGGGGATGTGCCACCCTGGCTGAGCTCCCCCTCCTTGGTGATGCCAGCCCCTGGGGATATCCCTCCTTGGACATGTGCCACCCTGTCTGAATCCCATCCCCTAGTGATGCCAGCCCCCCAGGGACACCTCACCCTGGCTGAACCCCTCTCCCTATGGATAATATCCCTTTGAGATGTGCCACCTTGCTTGAGCCCCTACTCCCTGCACATACCAACCCTTGGGGATGTGCCACCTTGGCTTAACCCCTCCTCCTCTGCCCACTGCCAGCGCTTCCAGGAGGTGGAAGAAGCCCATTTACGCCACATGAAGGGACTCATCGGCTCCTACTCCCACTCAGTGGAGGACACTCACGTCCAGATCGGGCAGGTGAGTCCTAAGTGGGGTGAACAACAACCCTGAGCTGGAGTCCCCTCACTCTGAGGATGATGTTCTCTCCTTTTGTTGTTGTTCTTTTGCCAGGTGCATGAGGAATTCAAGCAAAACGTGGAGAACATTGGCACCGAGATGCTGCTGCGGAGGTTTGCTGAGAGCAAAGGCACAGGGAGAGAGCGGCCAGGTGAGGTTGTGGGCACCCAACCCCTCCCCTATTTGCACGAGGGTGATGCAAAGCCCTCGTGTGAGGAGGGGGAGCATCACCCTCGTGCAAAGATGAAGCTGTAGTGCTGAGCTGATCCTGCTCTTGGTGACAGGAGCGTTGGATTTTGAGGAGTACCGACTGGCCCCAGTGCAGGAAGGCAAGTACGTCTGCATCCAGCAGCCCCACGCTGGGGATCTGAGGAGGTGGGTGGGGATTTGGAGGGGGAGGGGCTGCTCTAATTACTCTGTACCTCCCCCCCTCTGCCCTCCCAGGACCCAAGAGGAGCCGGAGTAAAGCTTTCCGTATCCCTGGGCTGAGCCGTAAGGAGAGGGATCGGGATGCTGTGTAAGGTTTCCCTTTGTGTCCTTTGTCTTGGCATCCCTGCATCCTGCAGCTCACACATCCTGGCTCCCTGCATCTCAGCATCCCCATGTCCTGCAGCATGGCATCCCTGAATCCTGGATCCCTGCATCCACATGTCCTGCATCCCTGTATCCTGACATCCCCGTGTCCCCCATCCTGGCATCATCCTGTCCTGCATCTCAGCATCCCCATGTCCTACAGCATGGAATCCCTGGATCCCTGCATCCACATGTCCTGCATCCCTGTATCCTGACATCCCCATGTCCCCTGTCCTGCATCTCAGCATCCCCATGTCCTGCAGCATGGCATCCTTGAATCCTGGCATCCCCAAATCCTGCATCCCTCCATCCTGACCTGCCCATGTCTCATATCCCTGCATCCCCACATCCTGCATCCCTGCAATTCACACATCCTGTATTCCTGCATCCCAGCATCCCTATGTCCCATATCCCTGCATCTCAATGTCCCTGCATCCTGGCATTCCCATGTCCCATTTCCCTGCATCCTTATGTCCTGCATCTTGCAATTCATACATCCTGTACCCCTGTAACCCTGCATCCCCACATCCAGCCTCCCTGCATCCTGGCATGCCTGTGTCTCATATCCATGCATCCCCATGTCCTGCATCCCTGCATCCTGGCATCCCCCTATCCCATATCCCTGCATCCCAACATCTCCATGTCCTCCATCCCAGCATCCTGGCATCCTCCTATCCCATATGCCTGCATCCTGCCATCCCCAGATCTTCCATCCCTGCATCCTGGCATCCCCCTATCCCATATCCCTGCATCCTGCCATCCCCATATCCTCCATCCCTGCATCCTCTCATCCCCATATCCCATATCCCTGCATCCCAACATCTCCATGTCCTCCATCCCAGCATCCTGGCATCCTCCTATCCCATATGCCTGCATCCTGCCATCCCCAGATCTTCCATCCCTGCATCCTGGCATCCCCCTATCCCATATCCCTGCATCCTGCCATCCCCATATCCTCCATCCCTGCATCCTCTCATCCCCATATCCCTGCATCCCAACATCTCCATGTCCTCCATCCCAGCATCCTGGCATCCTCCTATCCCATATGCCTGCATCCTGCCATCCCCAGATCTTCCATCCCTGCATCCTGGCATCCCCCTATCCCATATCCCTGCATCCTGCCATCCCCATATCCTCCATCCCTGCATCCTCTCATCCCCATATCCCATATCCCTGCATCCCAACATCTCCATGTCCTCCATCCCAGCATCCTGGCATCCTCCTATCCCATATCCCTGCATCCTGCCATCCCCACATCCTCCATCCCTGCATCCTGGCATCCCCCTATCCCATATCCCTGCATCCTGCCATCCCCATATCCTCCATCCCTGCATCCTCTCATCCCCATATCCCATATCCCTGCATCCCAACATCTCCATGTCCTCCATCCCAGCATCCTGGCATCCTCCTATCCCATATCCCTGCATCCTGCCATCCCCACATCCTCCATCCCTGCATCCTGGCATCCCCATATCCCATATCCCTGCATCCTGGCATCTCCTTGTCCTACATCCCAGCATCCTGGCACCCCCTATCCCATACCCCTGCATCCTGCCATCCCCACATCCTCCATCCCTGCATCCTCACATCCCTTCTCCACTTTGGCCTCTAATGCTGCCCCATCATTCCCCAGGGAATCTCCAGATGCTGAGGTGGTGAGTATCCATCCCACTGCCAGCCCTGGGCTTGGATTGTTCCATACTGGGAGCACTGGGGAGCAAACACCTCTCTGAGCATCTCCCCGCAGGGCTGCCCGGAGGTGGATGAGGATGGGTTCACCGTACGTCCTGATGTCACCCACAGTATCCTTGTGCTGGAGTTGTGACTGGAGGAGGGGTGATGGGGAGCATTTTTGGGGTATCCAGGGGGACTCTGAGTGCAGGGTGTTGCCTTGACAAGGGCTCAGCCGAGGCAGAGAACCACGTGTGCTCCTCCAGCGACTCTGACTACGATGAGGACGAGCCCCGTAAGTTCTACGTGCACATCAAACCGGTGCAGCCCCGGGAGGCAGCTGACAGCGCCGAGGCCACCATGGAGCAGCTCAAAGCCACTGTGGGGAACCTCATCCTGCCCCCCAGCATTGGGGTGAGCCTCGGGGTGGGGGGCAGAAGGGGCTGCAGGATCTCCAGAGGCAGTACCAGGGCCAACTGTGACCTCCCCCCTCCCCTTGTCCCCATTCTCTTGCAGGGCACGGTCAAGCGACAGTCGTCACGTAAGTGCCACTGCTGGGGTTTGGTGTGGCTGCAGCTCAGGGGGGAGTCTCATGGGCTTTGTGTCCCTTAATGCCACCTGTCCCTGTGTCCCCTATTGCCACTTGTCCCCATCCCTCTGCAGGGCACGTGGCATCTCTGACCCCAGCCCCAAGTGACACGGACCCTGAAGGGACACTAGTGGCAGGTGAGGTTGTGCTGGGGGTCCTGGGGATGGTGGGGGGATCCTGGGGATGCAAGAGGGTCCCAGGGGTGCAGGGGGCTCCTGGGGATGGTGGGGGGATCCTGGGGATGCAAGAGGGTCCCGGGGTGCAGGGGGGGTCCTGGGGATGGTGGGGGGTTCCTGGGGATGCAAGGAGAGTCCTGGGGGTGTTGGGAGGATCCTGGGGATGCAGGAGGGTCCCAGGGGTGCAGGGGACTCCTGGGGATGGTGGGGGGTCCTGGAGATGCAAGGGGAGTCCCAGGGATGGTGGGGGGGTCCTGTGGATGCAGGAGGGTCCTAGGGGTGCAGGGAGAGTCCTGGCGATGGTGGGGGAATCCCAGGGATGCAGGAGGGTCCCAGGGGTGCAGGGGGTTCCTGGGGATGATGAGGGGTTCTTGGGGATCCAAGGAGAGTCCTGGGGATGTTGGGAGGATCCTGGGGATGCAGGAGGGTCCCAGGGGTGCAGGGGGTTCCTGGGGATGATGGGGACATCCTGGAGATGATGGGGGGATCCTAGGGATGCAGGAGGGTCCCAGGGGTGTGGGGAGGTCCTGGGGATGGTGGGGGGGTCCTAGGGATGCGGGGAGGTCCTGGGGATGGTGGGGGGGTCCTAGGGATGCAGGGGGGTCCCAGGGATGCAGCGCACAGCAGCCCTGCATCCCCCATCGTCCCCTCTCCCCACAGGTGATGCTGCAGGGAGGGGGTGTCCAGCAGCACAGGTGAACAGGTACTGGGCAGTGAGGTGCTGTGGGGTGATGCCCTCCCCATGCTGTCACCCCTCCAAGTCCCTTCCCTGGGTGGGGGTCTCGGGTGGGCTCTGAGCCACCTGCTCTGTCCCTGGCACAGTGGCCCTGCCAAGGCTCCCCCGGCCTCGGTGCCCCCCGCTGCTCTGTTCGGGCCCCCCCTGGAGTCAGCTTTCGAAGCAGAGGATTTCCCAGGTGAGGATTTGGGGAGGAAGGAGCAGAAACAGGGGACTCCCAGCATCCAGAGTGCTGCGGGTGCCCCCTTCTTTCCCCTCCCCAGCACTCTGACACAGGGCTCTCCCCACAGCCCCCCGCACCTACGTCCTCACCTCCTCCTCCTCCCCCTTCTCCTCCTCCTCCCCGGAGAACGTGGAGGACTCAGGTTTGGACTCACCCTCACACCCTGCACCTGGACCCTCCCCAGACTCCAGACCCTGGAGCCCGCAGCCAGGGACGCCGCAGAGCCCCCTCCCCAAGCGGGGCGACCCACCGGAGCCCTCCTCGCCTCCGGCAGCGCCCTCCAGCAGCCGGGACCCCGGTGCCTGGCTCAGCGGCCCCGGGGCCGAGGGGCTGTGGGAGGACGTGGGGTCGGTGCCCCGGGGCCGCAGCCGCTTTCCCAGCACCCCCCCGGCCCGTGAAGCCCCTTCCCCAGATCCTTTTGGGGAGCCCCCGCCGTGGGTCAGGCCCCGCAGCCCCAGCGGGGACCATCACCCTCTGCCATGCCCTTCTTCCAACTCAGCCTCCTCCTCCTCCTCCTCGCCGGCCCCTGCCAGCGGGGGTGAGTCCTCCAGCCCCTCTCCATGGACCTGCCAAGGGTCGGGGACGAGGCTGATGGAGGGCAGCACAGCCACAGCCGCCCCGCTGCAGCCTGAGCCGGGTGAGTGCAGGGAGGCAGGAGCTGCCCCTGTTGCCCTTAACTGCCCCCATACCCTCATCTGCCCCCCCATGCCCTTAAGTGCCCCCCCATACCCTTAAGTGCCCTCCTTAGCCTTATCTAGCCCCCCTTAGCCTTATCTAGCCCCCCTTAGCCTTATCTGCCCCCCCTTACCCTTATCTGCCCCCCCATACCCTCATCTGCCCCCCATACCCTCATCTGCCCCCATACCCTTATCTACCCCCCCTTACCCTTATCTACCCCCCCTTATCCTTATCTGCCCCCCCATACCCTTATCTGCCCCCCCATACCCTTATCTGCCCCCCCATACCCTTATCTGCCCCTCCATACCCTTATCTGCCCCTCATACCCTTATCTGCCCCCTATCCTTAACTGTCTCGTTACCCTTATCTGTCCCACATATTGCCCCCCATATCCTTATCTGTCCCTTGTTACCCTCATCTGCCCCCATAGCCATATCTACTCCCATACCCTTATCTGCCCCTCATATCCTTATCTGCCCCTCATACCCTTATCTGTCCCTTGTTACCCTTATCTCCCCCCATAGCTTTATCTGCCCCCTCTACTCTTATCTCCTCCCATACTCTTGTCTCCCATCCTACCCTTATCTGTCCCTTTTTACCCTTATCTGTCCCTCATACTCTTATGTCCCCCCCATACCCTTAACTGCCCCCATACCCTTAAGTACCCCCATACCCTTATCTCTCCCCCATACTGTTATCTGCCCCATTATCTGCCCTGTTATCCTTATCTGCCCCCATACCTGTAACTGCCCCCACACCCTCATCTCTCCCCCCTTACCCTCTCCTCTGCCCCCCCCAAGCCATCCCCAGGCTCCCCCAGCCCCAGCTTGGCTGAGAACACGGCTGACACCCGCCCAACTCACAGCACTACTGAGACCCTGCTACAACCCCCCCTGAGGGGTATCCTGCTGTGGTGGTCCCTGTCTCTCCTCACCTCCCCCTCCCCCCTCTCCAGACCCCCTCCCAGTCTGGCCCAGTGCAGCCCCCCGGGAGGTCCCGCTCGTGGCTCCCCCTCGTCGCTCCCGCACCAAGCGGCCGTCGGCTGGTGTGGCCGTGGGCAGCAACACTGACCTGGTGAGTGGCTGTGGAGGAGGATGTGGGGGGGGGACACAGGGCTAGGGCTGACCCCAGACCCCCCCCTCAAATACCCTCTTGCCTTGTAGTCTCGCTCACTGAGCCCCTCTCCCTCCTGGAGCTGCGGCCCCTCGCACTCAGCGCCCGCCAGCCTGGGCGAACGCGGCTTCTTCGCCGTCTCCCAGCCGGCGCTTGGTGGGTCCTGGGAGGAGGAAAGTGGGATGGGAGTTGGGCTGGGGAGGGGTCCCATCCAGCCTTTGAGCCCTCATCTGCCTCCCCAGGGCTGTCTCGAGGTCCCAGCCCCGTGGTGCTGGGCTCGCAGGATGCGCTCCCCGTGGCCACCGCCTTCACCGAGTACGTCCACGCGTACTTCAAGGGTCGTGACACCGACAGGTACAGCGGGTGCCCCATCCTGGGCTGGGTCAAAGACACCTCCCCTTCACCTCAGCAATTATGTCCTGCCTTGGGGGCACCCACTGACCCCCAGCCTGTCCCCTGCAGCTGCCTGGTGAAGGTGACAGGGGAGCTCACCATGTCCTTCCCCGCCGGCATCGTCCGTGTCTTCAGCGGGACTGTGGCTCCCCCCGTGCTCAGCTTTCGCCTCCTCAACGCTGGCGCCATCCAGCAGTTCCTGCCCAAGGCTGAGCTGCTCTACAGGTGTGGGCATGCACTGGCACTGTGCCCCCCAGCACTGTGTGGGGATGCCCAAGCAGGCTGGCAGCAGGGGGATGCAGTGGGGGGAGATGGTGTTGGGGTATGGTGGGTTCCGTGGGGGATGAAGGGACCTTGGGAGGGGGTAGATGCAGTGATGGAGAGGTGACATTGGGGTGCCAGGGGGGCACAGGCAGCCTGGGAAGTGATGGATGTAGCGATATGGAGCTGGTACTGGGGTGTAAAGGGTGCTAGGGGGGCACAGACAGCCTGGGAAGTGATGGATGTGGTGGTGGGGAGGTGGTACTGGGGTACAAGGGGTGCCAGGGGGGCACAGACAGCCTGGGAAGTGATGGATGTGGTGGTGGGGAGGTGGTACTGGGGTACAAGGGGTGCCAGGGGGGCACAGACAGCCTGGGAAGTGATGGATGTGGTGGTGGGGAGGTGGTACTGGGTTGCAAAGTGTGCCAGGGGGGCACAGACAGCCTGGGAAGTGATGGATGTGGTGGTGGGGAGGTGGTACTGGGGTACAAGGGGTGCCAGGGGGGCACAGACAGCCTGGGAAGTGATGGATGTGGTGATGGGGAGGTGGTACTGGGATATGGGGGGTGCCAGGGAGGCACAGGCAGCCTGGGAACTGATGGATGTGGTGATGGGGAGGTGGTACTGATGTGCAATGGGTGCCAGGGGTGATGCAGGGACCTTAGGAGGGGATGTGGGTGTACAGGGGGTGCCAGGAGGACATAGGCATCCTGAGAGGGAGGGGATGCAGTGATGTGGAGCTGTATTTTGGGATATGTGGGCTGCCAGGAGGGCACAGGCACCCTGGGAGGTGCTGGGTGACACAATGGGGAGGTGGTATTGTGGATGCAGGGACCTGAGGAGGGGGTAGATGCAGCAATGGGGAGGTGCTATGGGTGTACAGGAGGTGCCAGGGGGGCACAGGCAGCCTGGGAGATGATGGATGCAGAGGTGGGGAGGTGGCATTAGGGGACAGGGAGCATCAGGGCAGGCACTGGCACCTTGGGAGGGGGTGGATGAAGCGATGGGGAGCCGTGTTGCCATGTGCAGGGTGCCTGAGCATCCTCGGGGAGCTGGTGGGTGCAGCAACAGGGAGTTGGGTGCTGGGTGTCCCAGGGTGCCCCCTTGCCCCTCTGACCCTGTCCCTGCAGTGACCCATCCCAGAGTGACCCCAGCACTAAGGATTTCTGGCTGAACATGGCAGCACTGACCGGGCACCTGCAGAAACAAGCCGAGCAGAGTCCTGCTGCCTCCTACTACAACGTGGCTCTGCTCAAGTACCAGGTGCTGGCAACCCCCCCCCGGGTTCCTGGGCGTGGGAGGGTGGCAGGAGAATCTGGGTGCCCACCTCAAACCATCCTGATGCGTCCCCCCAACGCCAGTTCTCGCGGCTGGGCCCCGGCTCGGCGCCGCTGCGGCTCTGCGTGAGCTGGGACTGCTCGCCCGGTGCCACCCGCGTCAGCGTCGACTACGGCTACAACGCCGCTGCCCTGGCACTGCCCGTGCCCCTCGCCAACGTCCACGTCCTGCTGCCCCTCGAGGAGCCCGTGGCCAACCTGCGGCTGCAGCCCGCGGCCAGCTGGTGAGGGATGGCCAGGGGAGCACAGGGCTGGGGGGTCCCAAAGTGGCACAGGGGGGAGAAATGCAGGGCTGGGGGTCTCAAAGCTGCCCAGGGGGGAGAAATGCAGGGCTGGGGGTCTCAAAGCTGCCCAGGGGGGAGAAATGCAGGGCTGGGGGGTCTCAAAGCTGCCCAAGGGGGAGAAATGCAAGGCTGGGGGTCTCAAAGCTGCCCAAGGGGGAGAAATGCAAGGCTGGGGGTCTCAAAGCTGCCCAAGGGGGAGAAATGCAAGGCTGGGGGTCTCAAAGCTGCCCAAGGGGGAGAAATGCAGGGCTGGGGGTCTCAAAGCTGCCCAGGGGGGAGAAATGCAGGGCTGGGGGTCTCAAAGCTGCCCAAGGGGGAGAAATGCAGGGCTGGGGGGTCTCAAAGCTGCCCAAGGGGGAGAAATGCAAGGCTGGGGGTCTCAAAGCTGCCCAAGGGGGAGAAATGCAAGGCTGGGGGTCTCAAAGCTGCCCAAGGGGGAGAAATGCAGGGCTGGGGGTCTCAAAGCTGCCCAGGGGGCAGAAATGCAGGACTGGGGGTCCCAAAGCTCCTCAGGGAGGAAGAAATGCAGGGCTGGGGGTCCCAAACCTCACTAGAGGGGGGGAAATGCAGGGCTGGGGGTCCCAAACCTCACTAGAGGGGGGGAAATGCAGGGCTGGGGGTCTCAAACCTTACTAGCGGGGGGGGAAATGCAGGGCTGGGGATCTCAAAGCTCCTCAGGGAGGAAGAAATGCAGGGCTGGGGGTCCCAAACCTCACTAGAGGGGGGGAAATGCAGAGCTGGGGGTCTCAAAGCTCCCCTGAAGGGGAGAAATGCAGGGCTGGGGGTCCTAAACCTCACTGGGAGGGAGAAATGCAGGGCTGGGGATCTCAAACCTCACTGGGAGGGAGAAATGCAGGGCTGGGGGTCTCAAAGCTCCCCAGGGGGTCACAAACACAGGACTGGGGGTCCCAAATCTCCCCAGAGGGGAATAAATGCAGGGCTGGGGGTCTCAAAGCTCCCCAGGGTAGGAGAAGGGGGAGTGTGAGCTGGGGACAGGGTGTGCTGATGGGCTGAGGAGGGCAGAGAGGTGGCACTAGGCAGGGTGAGCTGGGGGGGATTTGAGGAGGCTGGGGGGGATTTGAGGAGTCTGGGGGGCTTGAGGACATGCCAGTGTCCCAGCAGGAACCTGGAAGAGAAGAGGCTGCTCTGGAGGCTGCTGGACATCCCCGGTGCCCCTGGCCAGGGAGGTGAGGCTGTGCCCCACTCGGAGAGCACAGGCTTGGGGACTAAGGGCTTTGTTCAACCCCTTCCCAACCCCTCTGCTGTCCCATCCCCAGGCTGTGGCCGGCTCTCAGCCAGCTGGGAGCCTCTGTGTGGGCCCAGTAAGCCCAGTCCCGTGGCAGCCCAGTTCAGCAGCGAGGGCAGCACGCTGTCGGGCGTCGAGGTGGAGCTGGCGAGCGCCGGGTACCGCATGTCGCTGGTCAAGAAGAGGTTTGCTACAGGTATGGCTCAGGAGGGGAGGGGACAGAGGGTGAGGAGACCCTTCCCCACAGTCCTGAGGGGTGTAGGGGTCCTGTCCTTTATCCCCCGTGGCTCCAGGGTGTGTGGGGTCCCTTCTCTGGGGTGCATGGGGTCCCTTTCCCAAGGTGGACAGGGTGCCTTGCCTTGGGGTACAGGGGGTTGTTTCTCTGCTTCCCATAGGCCTGAGGTACATGGGGTCTCCTCCTTCCCCCTGCCCCCAAGCTCCATTGCCCCTCCCATCTCCATTCCCCCCTCCAAGCTCCATTCGCCCCTCCCAGCTCCATTCCATCCCCTCCAAGCTCCATTCCATCCCCTCCCAGCTCCATTCCCCCTCCAAGCTCCATTCCTCCCTCCAAGCTCCATTCCATCCCCTCCCAGCTCCATTCCATCCCCTCCCAGCTCCATTCCCCCTCCAAGCTCCACTCCATCCCCTCCCAGCTCCATTCCCCCCTCCAAGCTCCATTCCCCCCTCCCAGCTCCATTCCCCCTCCCAGCTCCATTCCCCCTCTAAGCTCCATTCCATCCCCTCCCAGCTCCATTCCCCCTCCCAGCTCCATTCCCCCTCCCAGCTCCATTCCCCCTCCCATCTCCATTCCATCCCCTCCCAGCTCCATTCCATCCCCTCCCAGCTCCATTCCCCCCTCCCAGCTCCATTCCCCTCTCCCAGGTCCATTTCCCCTCCAAGCTCCATTCCCCCCTCCCAGCTCCATTCCATCCCCTCCCAGCTCCATTCCATCCCCTCCCAGCTCCATTCCCCCCTCCAAGCTCCATTCCCCCCTCCAAGCTCCATTCCATCCCCTCCAAGCTCCATTCCCCCTCCAAGCTCCATTCCATCCCCTCCCAGCTCCATTCCATCCCCTCCCAGCTCCATTCCCCCCTCCAAGCTCCATTCCCCCCTCCAAGCTCCATTCCCCCCTCCAAGCTCCATTCCATCCCCTCCAAGCTCCATTCCCCCTCCAAGCTCCATTCCATCCCCTCCCAGCTCCATTCCCTTCTCCAAGCTCCATTGCATCCCCTCCAAGCTCCATTGCATCCCCTCCCAGCTCCATTCCATCCCCTCCCAGCTCCATTCCCCCCTCCAAGCTCCATTCCCCCCTCTCAGCTCCATTCCATCCCCTCCCAGCTCCATTCCATCCCCTCCCAGCTCCATTCCCCCCTCCAAGCTCCATTCCCCCTCCCAGCTCCATTCCATCCCCCCCTTAAGCTCTGTTTCCCCCTCTAAGCTTCGTTCCCCCATCACTGGGCAATGCCCAGCCTGGAGAGGGTGCTGAGTAGCCCAGTTCAGCGCTGAGCTCTGGCCACTCGGTGCTGCCCATCGCCTTCCTCGCAGCCCTTCCTCATCACCTTTCCTCCACAGGGATTTACCTGGCGGGATCCTGAGCTCCAGCCGGACCCTCCGAGCCCCCTCCCCGGGCTTCCCTTATGGTTGTGTGAACTTTGAAACACTGGTTGGAGCTGTGGAGGAGGTGCCGCAGGGTGGAAGCCTCCTTCCTCCTCCTCCTCCTCCTCCTCCTCCTCGCGTCCTTTCCTCGTTCCGTGTCTGTCACCGCGTCGTCTCCTTCTGCCCGGCGGCCGATCCCTCTCATCCCCCCGCCCTCCACCCCCCCCTGTGCTGTGAACGGAGCAAAACCTGCTCTTTTATTAAACACTTTATTTTCTATTAACCCCCTCGGCGCCGCTTCCCATCCGACTCCTCCCACGACGCCCATCCCCGGCGCCTCCAGCCTCCTCCTTGCAAAGCAAGCTCAGCCCCCTTGTTATGACTCCCGGGGGCGGGGGACACACACACGACACGCTCCGTGGGGTGATGGGACAGGGAGGGTTGAGGGAAAGCAGGAAACACTTGGTTGTGCCGTTGTCCTGGTGCCCGCGGGTGCCGCAGCCCCACCTGGGGCGAAGGTGCGGCCGGACGGGCAGATGGTACCAGGCAGGGGGAGGATCCCTGCAGGAGCTTCCTCTGGGCTGCTGCAGCTCCGGGAGCTGTGGGGTGAAGGATGGCCACGAGCTGGTTCCACGACAAGGTACCCGAGGGAAAGGGTCTGGGAAAGGGAGGGGTCTCGCAGCTCCTTTGCTGCCGGGGCACTGGGAGTGGGATGTGGCACCTCTGCGAGGTGCCAACTGGGCTCTTTCTTGCTGGTTTCCCCGTGTGCTGCTCAGCCTGACTCATGTCTGAGGGTAGGGGCTGCTCAGAGCAAACCTGGGTGGGCTCTGTGCACCCAGAACCAGCCCAACAGCTCCCTACAGCCTGAGCTGGTGATAACTCCCTGGGTACCCCCGTGCCAGCGGATCCTGGGGTGCTGCAGACGTTTGGTTGGCCATCCCCAGGGTTCAGGGCTGCACCTTGTCTTTGTCTGTAAACACAGCAGCACCTTCCCAGAAGCAGCATTTTATTGCTGTGTTGGAGTCTGCTGAGTATTTAACGTCAGAACCAAGTAATTTGGACTCTGCCCTGGACAGAGACTTGCCCTGCCTGTGCCAGGCCCTCCTTGCACAGCAGCAAACAGCTCGGTGGCACAGGGACCATCTGGCACAGGGACCATCTGGCACAGGGACTTTTCCTCACTCTGGGGATTTTCCAGGAGCTCCAGGATCTGGCTCTGCAGGGATGGATGTTGTGCCTCAGCCTGGGGTATCTCTTGGGGTCCAGTTCCCTGGGGGCTGTGGGGATGAGCGGTGCCAGATCCCACTGGAACACGTGTGAGGAGGAAAGGCTGCAGGAGCTGGGGCTGTTCAGCCTGGGGAAGAGGAGGCTGAGGGGGGATCACAGTAACATAAGTACCTAAAGGGTGGGTGGCAGGAGGATGGGGCCACAGTTTTTTCTGTGGTGGCAGGACAAGGGGTAACAGGCACAAGCTGGAACACAAACAGTTCCACTTAAACACAAGGAGAAGCTTGTTTGGTGCAGAGGTGAGGGAGCCCTGGCCCAGGCTGCCCAGGGAGGGTGTGGAGGCTCCTTCTCAGGAGGTTTCCAACCCCAGCTGGACACGTTCCTGTACCCCTGAGCCAGGGGAAGCTGCTTGAGCAGGGGCTGGGGCTGAATGAGCTCTGCAGGGCCCTTCCAGCCCCCATCATTGTGTGATTCTGTGAGGTGGAAAGCAAGTGGGGTGTAACCAACTTAGAGATATCTGAGTGCTCAGCAGGCTCTCAGAACTGTGCCCCCTGAGTGAGGGGAACCTGCTTTAGCAGGGACTGGGAGGGCCCTTCCCACCCCAGCATTCAGGGATTCCACCATCTCTTGCAGAGCCAGTCCCTGCGATGCTACAGGCTGGAGCTGTGGGCTCTGGTTGCTATGGGGCTCCTGGGGCTCTGCTATCTGCTCTACCACAACGACCATCTGCACATCAGCTTGATCCCTCAGCGTGACATCACCACCCAGCCCTGGGCAACCCCCAGCCTCCCCCCAACCCGAGCTCAGCCCACCCCTGCCCCGTGTGTGGCCAACGCCTCCGTACACAACATCACTGACTTTGACAAGCTGCCCGGCCACGTGCAGGACTTCCTGCGCTACCAGCACTGCCGCTCCTTCCCTGCACTGCTCAACGTCCCTGACAAGTGTGGGGGTCCTGAGGGGTCCCCAAATGTCATCCTCCTCTTGGCCATTAAGTCATCACCAGCCAACTACGAGCGGCGGGAGGCGATCCGCAGGACCTGGGGGCAGGAGACGAGCGTCGAAGGAGCCGCCGTCCGCCGGGTCTTTCTTATAGGGGTGGACCCCAGAGCCCAGGAAGCCAAGAAGCTCAACCAGCTGCTGCAGCTGGAGCAACGAGAGCACAGGGATGTGCTGCAGTGGAACTTCAAGGACACTTTCTTTAACCTGACCCTGAAGCAAGTCCTGTTCCACACCTGGCTGGAGCAGCACTGCCCCGGCGCCCGCTTCATCTTCAACGGCGACGACGATGTGTTTGTCAACACGGACAACATCATCCACTTCGTGAGGGCTACACCAGGAGCTCAGGAGCAGCAGCAGCATCTCATGGTGGGCTATCTCTTTGTTGACAACAAGCCTGTTCGCCAGAGGAACAGCAAGTACTTTGTGCCCAAGGAGCTGCTGGCCGAGGAGCGGTACCCGCCGTACTGCGGCGGCGGCGGCATGCTCTTGTCCGGCTTCACCGCCCGCGTCATCGCCCGGGTCTCAGAGGATCTCAGGCTCTTCCCCATCGATGATGTCTACATAGGTATGTGTTTGGAGAAAGCAGGGCTGGCCCCTGCTTCCCACGCTGGCATCCAGACCACAGGCTTGGGTGTGTTGGCCAGCACTGACTCCTTTGATCCCTGTTACTACCGGGAGCTGCTGCTGGTGCATCGCTTCCTGCCCTACGAGATGGTGGTGATGTGGGAGGCCATCCATGAGCCCCAGCTGTTCTGTGGCAAGAGCAAGAGTGTCTTCTAGAGTGCACAAAACAAAGGGCTGATCCCTGGAACTTGCTGCTGCTCAGTGCCTCTGTACCATCAGGGTCCCTGGGGCTGACCCCCCCTCCTCTACTATGGTCCTGCCAAGAGGCCAAGCTGTGAGGCTGAGGGAGTGCTGAGTGCCATCAAGTGTCCATCTCTGCTCCTGGCACAGTTCTGCCTGGTTTTAGCCCAAATCTGCACTTCTATGGCCAGAGGAGCCCTTAGGCTCAGTGGGAGAATAAATTAACCTGTGCTGTTAATAACAACGTGGGGTCTGGAGCCTTCCTGGAGGATGGAGGTGCAGGGAGGAGAGGGCTCTGAGGGAAAAACATGGGCTTGGGGGGTGGAAAAAAAGGTGACTCTGACCCAGAGGGGTCCAATCCAATCCCAGGGGGATGCTTGGCCCTGGGGACAGATGGTGCTGGGCTGTGCCAGGGGCACATGCCACGGTCAGGGCCACGGGAGGGGTTTTAAGCAGCCAGTGACAAGCAGAGCCCATCAGGACCTGGCCATGGCCACAGCCACCTCCTGCCCCAGCCTCTGGGTACCATGGGGTGCTGGGTGCCAGCCAGTGCAGTGGCTGTAGGGGCACACGAGCTCCCTGGCACCCTCATCACCTTGTCCAGGGGTACCTGCTGGAGCCATCCCTGGCAAAGCCTGTGGTGAGTACTAAGCCTGGAGCCCTGTGCAGGAATGTCCTGTGGGCACCTTCACCTCCCCCAGCAGCTCCACAGCCACCAGACCCCCTTGTGTCCCCCCTCCCCTCGTGTCCCACCTCCCCTCATGTCCCCTCTCACCTCGCCCCTCCTGCTGAATTTACCAAGCTTTCCAAGAAGACAGCCAAATGCCACCATGGTGGGGCAGTGAGAGGCAGAAAGGAGATATGTATTGCATGGGGGAGGGGGTCTCTGCTGCAAGAAGGGGGGGCAGAGTGGCATCACATGGCACAGGGGGCAGTGGGGGTGCTGCATCCCCCCACCCACCGCTGCCCCTGGAGCAGTTGCAGCACACTGAAGCATTGCTGCAGCCATGTGTGTGTCTGCAGCCCCCTGGCACTGGGGAGGGAGGGGGCTGCTCATGGTCCCAGCTCTGGGGGAGGGATGGGGGGCTGATCTACCCCCGGGCTTTGCTCCGGCTGTCCCGCAGCGCCTCGATCTTGGGGGCCAGCTCCCCGAAGGTGGGTCTGGCACCAGGGGTGAAAGCCCAGCAGCTCAACATCAACGTGTAGACCTGGGGACAAGGGATAGGGCTGTCAGGTCAATGGAGACCTCAAGACCCCACCCCCCCATTGCCACCCCCTGGGGACCCCCAGCAGCCCAGGCAGGGCTCAGACCTCCACGGGGCAGCCGGATGGCACCGGCAGGCGCCGATTGTCCTTCAGGAGCTCCAGCAAGTGGCAGATGATCTGAGCCGCCTTCTCGGTGCCCATCATGCGCAGGAACTCCTGTGGGCACGGGGATGGGGTCACCACAGGCACAGGGGGCTCACCCCAAAGGTAATGAATGGGTCTGGGGAGGGGATGGTGGGACTCTTAACCCTAGGGGAGGTTCTCACCTCCGAGGGGCTCTTGGTCTTGTTGCTGTAGGTGAAGAGCTCATAGAGGAGAACCCCAAAGCTCCAGATATCAGATGCCCGGGAGAAGACATTGTCTGCCAGGGATTCAGGTGCATACCTGCCAGTGGGAGGGTGCTGAGCATCAGATCCAGGTGGGACAGCAGCCCCACGTCCCATCCCTTCATGCCACCCTCACCAGAAGATGGGGCTCTGGCCAGGCTCCCGCACCACGTAATAATCCTTGTCCTGTGGCAGCAGCTTGGCCAGCCCGAAGTCCCCAATCTTGACATGGCTCTCACTCTCTACCAGGATGTTCCTGCTGGCCAGGTCCCGGTGCACACAGCGCTGTGCTCCCAGGTACTCCATACCCTGCATGGGATTGCAGCCACTCAGCAGGCTCAGGACCAGGCAGCATCCCCAGGGCTCATCCCAGCTGCAGCAGGACCTGCTGCGTGAGCTGTGGCACAGGTTTGGCCCTCCCTCTGTCCACCCCAAGCTGAGAGAGTGGGGTTCTCCTTGCTGCCCATCCTCATGGTCTCACCTTGCAGATCTGCCAGGCGTAGAGCAGCAGGTTCCTGTGGTCCAGGCGGGGTTGGTTCTTCTGCAGGTAGTCCCGCAGGCAACCATTGGGCAAGTATTCCATCACCAGCCTCAGCCCACGGCGCCCTGTGCACACAGCCAGCCCAGGATGGTGGGGGTGGGAAGGGCCCTGCAGAGCTCATCCAGCCCCAGCCCCTGCTAAAGCAGGTTCCCCTGGCTCAGGGGCACAGGAACGTGTCCAGGTGGGGTTGGGAACCTCCTGAGAAGGAGCCTCCACACGCTCCCTGGTCAGCCTGGGCCAGGGCTCCCTCCCCTCAGCACCAAAGGACTTGCTCCTTGTGTTTAAGGGGAACTGTTTGTGTTCCAGCTTGTGCCTGTTACCCCTTGTCCTGGCAACCACACAGCAAACTATGGCCCCATCCTTCTGACACCAACCCTTTAGGTTAATGTGATCCCCCCTCAGCCTTCACTTCTCCAGCCCCAGCTCCTGCAGCCTTTCCTCCTCACACACATGTTCCACCATCACTGCAGAGAGCCCAGGTGACTCCCTGACCTCTCCCTGCTCACTCCCTGCCCCAGGCCGTGCTCACCCCGGCTGTAGCACACTCCCCTGTACTGGACAATGAAATCATGCTGCAGTGAGTGCAGGATTTGAATCTCCCTCTCGAAATCCTGCAGCTCCTTGGCTGAATCCTGCTGCAGCTTCTTCACTGCCACCAGCTCGCCCGTGCTGTCGCCCAGCGGGTCGTAGCGACACAGTTCCACGCTCCCAAAGTTGCCCTGGATGATGATGGGGGATGCTGAGGTGTCTTGAGGATGAGTCTCAGAGTCTCCCCTCATACCCTCAGCACCTTGTGCCCCCTCTGACCCCACACACAAAGCACAAACCAAGTGGTTCTCAGCTCAGGGCAAAGCCACCTCGAAGGAGCCAGGGATGTGTTGTGCCTCAAAGGTGAGTTAAGGGGGAGGAATTGCCAGAAAGTCATGCACTGAAGTTTGGGGGCTGCCCCTCACCACCCCCCCTCACCTTGCCCAGCAGTGAGATGTACTTGAGGTGCCTCTCCTCAAAGTGTGTGGGGTCCTGGCACAGGGTGAGGGGCTCGTAGCCCCAGAAGCTGTCCCGCAGCATCACATCAGCCGGCGACAGGTCCGAGAGCAGCTCGTAATCTGGGGGGAAGGGGAGGGGGGTGAGGATGCTGTTGGGGGTGGGAGGCAGAGCACATCTCCCCCTACACTGTCCCAGGGCTGACCAGAGGTGATGAGGCTGTTGAGGTCCCGGATGAGGGCGCGGAAGCTGGGCCGGTGCCAGGGCCGATAGTCCATGCACTGCGCCATGAGCGTGGCCAGCTCCGTCCACTTCGGTGCAGGGAGCTGGAGGCTGCTCTTGTAGAAATCCAGCTTCTGCAGGGGTTGGGAGAGGGTGCTGGGGCTGGCTGCAGCCTCCCCATACTCTCCTCACTAGGCTGTGCAACTCACTTCACCCTGAGCATCACACAAAGGCTGTGGGATGTGAGGCTGAGGGAAGGGGGTGGCTATTGCTGGTCCCTGCAGGTCCCAGCAGCCGCCTCCAGCACACACCAAGGCTCAGGGGGGGTCTGGAGCCCTTGGAGACTCTGTCTTGGGGTGCCATGGGTGCCCACCTCCCTCCCAGCCATGCCCCTTTTTGTCAGTGTGACCTGAGTCACCAGAGCCTCTGGACAGCAGAGAAATCCCAGAGTGGTCTTCTCCAGGCAGAGGGTGAGTGAGCAGAGCTCAGGTGCAGTGAGACAGGGCAGGAGGGTCAAGGTGCAGCAGGACGAGGCAGGAGGGTTGGAGCAGGAGAGTCAGAGTGCAGAAGGATGGAGCAGGGGGATTGGGGTGCAGTGGGATGAGGCATTGGGGAGCAGGAGGGTTGGGGTGCAGTGGGATGAGGCAGGAGGAATGAGGTGGGAGGGTTGGGATGCAGTGGGCCAGGGCAGGAGGGTTGGGATGCAGTGGGATGAGGCAGGAGGGTTGAGGTGCAGCAGGCCAGGGCAGCAGCACCTTCTGGGGTTCCAGCAGGCTCACGGGCATGTTGCCACCACTGAAGATCTCCCAGAGGGTCACCCCGAAGCTCCACTTGTCAGCTGGCAGTGCCAGGCTCTTGGGGTCCCTGAGGCACTCGGGGGCCACCCAGGGAATGCGATCCACCAGCACTGGGGAGGGGGGGGATGGCCCTGCTCAGCACCTGCTGAGGGGGCCCTGACACCCCCCAGCATGCAGCAGCAGCCCCTGCACTCACTGTCCTTGCCCAGGATGGTGACACTGACTCCAGGGTCATTGAGCTTGATGAAGGGAGGGCTGCCACGGGCCATGTCCCCCTCCCTGGTCAGCAGTACCTTCTTAGCTGAGACGTTGCCATGGGTGATTTTCTTGTCCTCCTGGGAAAGGGAGAGGGACCAGAACCATCAGCACAGCCCCAGCCCATGGGGCAGCCCCATTAATAGGGCTGAGATGGTGCCAGCCAGGGCAAACTGACAGGAATGCAGGGCAGCTTTGGGGATGTGCTGCATGGGAGAGGTGAGACAGGGATGTCTGGGGGCTGTGGGATGTGGATAGGTGGGAGCTGAGGGAAAGAGATGTATGGAAACAGTAAGACAAGGATGCATGGGGGGCATGGGATAAGGATGCATGGGGGCTGTGGGACAGATGCATGGGTGCTGGGGGATGCAGGTACACAGGAGCCATAGGACATGGATGCATGGGAGCTGCAGGACATGGCTGCACTGGAGCTGCAGGATGCATGGCTGGTGGGATGCTGAGGCTCAGTGCAGTGCCAGCAGTGGGCTCACCAGGTAGTTGAGGGCATATGCCAGCTGCTTGGCCACCTGTAGCTTCCAGCTTGTTGTCACCTTGCCCTCACCTTGGTTCTTCTTCAGGTAGAGGTCCAGGGGCCCATACCTGACATACTCCTGCACCATGATACCTGCCAGGGGGAGTGAGGGATGGCACAGCAGGTCCAGCACATGCCCTCCTGGCAACGTGGCTGTGGCATCGCGGTGCCCAGCAAAGGGGACGGGCACTCACTGTCCTTCCCAAGGCTGACACCGTGCAGCAGGACCAGGTGCTTGTGGGAGAGCTGGCTCATGATGCTGGCTGCCTCCAGGAAGGACTAGGGAGAGGGGAAAAGGTGGGCTCAGGGGGAGGCTCTGGGGACTCCCCACAGTGCTGGGTTCAGGGGGCTGCCCTCGTCTCACCTCGGAGCAGTTGCGGTGGCTGCCATCCAGCACCTTCAGCACCACCTCGGTCTGGTAGTGCCCATCCTCCTCCTGGTCCCTCTTGATGCCCTTGTAGATTTGAGTGAAGGAGCCCTGGCCCAGGCTCTCACCCTGTTGCAAGAAGGGGAGATGCTGGCAGGGTCCCTGCCCACATGCCCCATCCCATTGCCCTGCTTCCCCACCCCTGCCCCTGTACCTGTGTGAGGCTCTGGGGGTCAATCTTGTGGAACATCATCTGGTTGAGGCTGCGGCGGGGGGCGTGGGGGGAGCTGGGGGGCTGGGGGCAGCCACTCCGTACAATCAGCAGGTTGGACTTCTCTGGGAGTGGGAGGGAAAGTGGTCATGAGGACCATGAAGTCACAGCTCCCTCTGTGATGCCCTGTAGCCTCCTCTAATGGGCAGGACAAGAGGAAAGGGGCTGGAGCTGCCCTAAGGGAGGATGAGATTGGAGCTGAGGCAGAACCGTTTCCCTGAGAGGGATGTGAGCCCCTGTGCCAGGCTGCCCAGGGAGCTGGGGGAGTGCCCAGCCCTGGAGGGATCCCAAAGCCCTGGAGCTGAGGTGCTGAGGGCTGTGGGTCAGTGCTGGGCTGGGCAGGGTGAGGGGAGGGCTGCGACTGCAGCAGCTTCAGGGACTTTGCAACCCAAACAACTCTGTGATCCCACAGCCCGCTCTACGATGACACAACCTGCTCTGTGACCCTCCCCCGTGCTCTGTCCCGCCCCCCAGCACGGCGTGGGCAGCGGCACCTTTGGGCAGGGGCGGGCAGCAGGCAGCCAGGCGCATGCGGGCACCCTCTGCCTGCAGCCCGCAGTGCCCATAGGTGCCCAGCAGCTCCCGCAGGCTGCAGAACCGCCGCGACACCCCCGAGAGCCAGAAGTGTCCGTCCTCATCCCTGCGGATCAGGCAGCGCTTGTAATCCCGCCCGGACTGAGTCTGTGGGGTGAGAGTGGGGCTTAGTGGCGTGAGGTCCCTCCCCCCTTCAGCCTCCCCAAACCCCCCTGAGCCCTTTCCTGCTCTCTGGGTGCCCACAGCACCCCCAGGACTGTGCCCATCCCAGGTGGCACCATCCCAGCAAGTGCCAGGTCTCAGCCTGGTGTTTCCATCCCCACTCCTGGTGTAACTGGCAGCACCAGGAGCCTGCGTGGTGCCAGTGCCCAGGCAGTGCCAGTGCTAGTGCCCAGGCAGTGCCAGTCCCACCTCAGCGCAGACAGTCAGCAGGTAACTGTCGAAGTCCTGGGGGCTGCGGCGCAGCAGGTACAGCCCCGGGCGGCTCCCCGCTGCCTTCAGCTTGTTCACTGCAAACTCAGAGCTGCAAAGGGCAGAGTGGGTTGGGCACAGCCAAGAGGGCACCCCAGGGACCGCCATTGCCCACTCGGGTGGCCTGAGCATCCCCTGCCAGGCGGGGCAGGATGGGGCCCGTTGCTCCCAGTTCCCGTGGCTCCCACCCCAGCCATCGCCTCTCCCGTCATCCCATGGGTTGGGGGTGATGCTGGAGGGAGGGGGTCCCAGCACCCACCTGATGGGCCCGTGGCACTGGTTCTCCACATCCTCCAGAAGCCGTGGAGGGGCCACCTCCTTGCAGAAGTAGTGGTGGGCATCCACGGTCAGCCGGTAGTAGCCATCGACCAGAGCCACGAAGGAGCGAGCATCCCGCAGCGTGGGGAACTCCACCTCCTGGGGCCGGGTTGTAAGGGCTCAGCTCTACACCCACCCCCCTCCCTCCCTCCCCGATACCGGGATGGTCCTGAGCTCACCAGCACCCTGTTGTCGGTCTTGGTGAGGGTGACGAGGCGGTTCTCCACGGCGCCAGCCTCTCGAGCCGCCTGTTTGATGCTGATGTCCGCGATGTCGGGGAAGTCGCAGAAGTGCTGGCGGCTCTGCGGGGCGGGGCCGGGACACGACTGAGGACGGTTTCTACTCCAATCCCCCTCCGACATCCCCCTCCCACCGCGGGACAGCCGCCCACCCCCACCTCCGAGCCGTCACAGCTCCAGGACACCCCGCTCTCGCCGCCGACGTGGATGGTGATGGAAGCGGCTGAGCCCGACAATCGCACGTGGAAACTCTCCTCGGCCCATTGCCGCTGCAACCGCTCCAGGTCCAGCAAGTATTTGAGCTTCAGGAAACGTTCGTCCGTCTGACAGCCCCCGATCTTCCGCAGGGATTTGCTGAAGTGGCGTCGGATGCGCTTGCGGGTGAGGAAATTGTGCTGCTGGATCTGGCACCGCAGCGCCTCCGGGATGCAGGACTTGTAACTGCCCAGGAGATGGCGAGGGGAGGTAAGAGCTGAGCGCTGAGCTGTTCCCAGGGATGCTGGGCAAGTCCCCGTTAAGTGTCGGGTCAGGTATCTCGGTTCTCGGCTCACCTGATGTGGTTGAAGACCTCGTCGGGGCTCTGGTGCTTCTCCTTGGCGATGCGCAGCATGTCGAGCACAGCCAGGCTCAGACATTCCTCCTGCGTGGGGAGGCTCAGCGCCAGAGCCACGCGGCCCCCGATGAAATCGCTGCGGGACTGAGGAGGGACAAGGGGTTGGATGGGGTTGGGGAGGGGCTCTGCACCCACTGCAGGCATTGGGGACATCTCTTGCAGGACCACCCCTGGTCCGTGCATGAGGCTGTGGCAGGGAACATCCACCTCTCAGGCTAATAGGGGCTTCTAAAGTGGCATCTGCTGACTCCCCCATCCCACTGGGGAAGCTGTGGGGTGGTGAGGTGGCCCCAGCTCCATGCTCCAGTGACAACTGTGGGCTCTGGTTTCTCCTTTTGTCTGGAGGCAGTGGAGCTTGGGGCACGTCCCACTCGTGGGGACACACAGTGACCTTCGTGTCAGCACCCTGGAGTACCCCATGCCTGGAATGGGATGCCCACAAGCAGCTTCAGCCAAATGAGGCAGCAGGAGCCACAGGCATTGTGCCCAGGGGAGGGCAGCATAGAACAGTAGAACCCCAGGGTGGTGAGGGGTGGTGTGTGTACCACACACCTAAGAAGCCCCAAAGGACCCCAGCTGCATCCCCAGCTGTTGGGGACAGGGACAGCAGCCTGGCAAAGCTCACCTGGGCAAAAAGGTAATCGATGACAGGGTAGTCCAGGACAGGGCTGGCACGGTCATTCAGCAGCTGGAAGCGGTGAGACTGTCCCAGGCCACACCAGTTGGGGAAGAAGAACCTGATGGGGAGAGCAGGGAGGGCTCAGTGCTGTGTCCCCCATAGAGCACAACCTCTATCAGCCCTCAGAGACTCCCCAGGGAGCCGGGCTGGGGCTGGGCTGTACCTGATCCTGTACACCACGACCTGGCTGCAGGAGTCATCCACGGTGAAGAGGTGGTTGGGAGGGAACCAGCAGCTGAGGTCCTCGGTGGCCAGGGCAAAGAGAGGGTGGCAGACAGGCAGCACTCCTGGGGACAGCACAGGGCCATGATCCCCACCAAGGATGGGCATGGCCAGTACCCCGAGCCCATGGCCAGTGGCCTGAGCCTGTGGCCAGTACCTTGAGCCCATGGCCAGCACCCCGAGTCCACATTGGTACCTTGAGCCCATGGCCAGTACCCCAAGGGTGAGACCAGCACCCCAAACCCACAGCTGGTACCCTGAGCCCATGGCTTGGATCCCAAGTCCACAGCTGGTAACCCAAGCCACAGCTGGTACACCAAACCCATGGCCAGTACCCTGTGCCCACAGCTGCTGCCTGAAGCCAACTGGTACCCTGAGCCCACAGCTGGTACCCTGAGCCCACAGCTGGTACCCTGAGCCCATAGCTGGTACCCCAAGCCCACTGCCAGTACCTCACACCCATGGCTGGTAACCTGAGCCCACAGATGGTACCCCAAGCCCATGGCCAGTAATCTGAGCCCACAGCTGGTACTTCAAACCCACAACTGGTACCTTTAGCCCACAGCTGGTACCCCAAGCCCATGGTCAGTACCCCAAGCCCATGGCTGGTACCCTGAGGGCATAGCTGGTACCCCAAGCCCATGGCCAGTACCCCAAGCCCATGGCTGGTACCCTGAGGGCACAGCCAGTATCCAAAGCCCCAAGCCCACAGCTGGTACCCACATTTGGTACCCAAGCCCAGCGGTGCCAGGGGCTGATGCTCACTCACCACAGGCTCTGGCAGCGCGCACACAGAGCTCCTCAGCCGTGTACTCGCCGAAGGTGAAGGTGAGGAGGGCAGAGTCGGTGCCAGGGGGGTTGTGTGAGGTGGCTGCCTGGTGGTACAGGTACACCTGGAGGGTCCCAGCCTCGGTGGATGAGAGGCTGCAGGAGCGTGGCCCGATCAGCGGCGTGTCCTCGCCCAGCGGGGCCATGGCTGGTGCTGCAGGGATGGGGACAAGAGGGCTCAGCACTGGGGTGTGGGTGGCACTGTGACCCCTCTGATGTGGGGCTCCACATGTGCCCTTCCTCATGCATTTCCCTCTGCATCCTCCCTGGGGTAAGACCCTGCAGCATCTCCAGGGGTGGGGACGGGAGGATAAAGGGGAGACTGAGGCACTGAACCATTTCACTGCATAATCCCACCTTCCCCAGCCCATCCCACCTCTGCTCCCCTCACCAGCTGGCCCAGGGCTGTAGGCCCATACCCTGCATCGCTGCCAGGCTGGGCTGGCCAGACCCCACAACCCCCACCCTGTGCCACCCTGGTACTTGCTGCTGTGCCAGTGGCCTCGCTGGCACCCGTGTGCTCCGGCCCGGGGCAGCGGGTCCTGGGCAGGGCTGTGCCAGTGGGTCGGGGTTCCTGGGCTGCGTAGGCTGCTGCTCAGAGGCTGTGAGTGAAGGACAGAGTCAAAAAATCCCCTGGGTGACTTCCTTCCTGCCCACAGCCTCCTCAGCAGGCGGCTTCCTGGGAGGGGGCACGGGGCGGGACGCAGAAAGGAGCCACCCCAAGGTGCAGGGACAGGCTGGGGGGTGAAGGGACTGGGAGCCCTGGACACCCCACTTGGTGCTGGGGACCCCATTGGGCACCCCAATGGACCTGGCACTTTGCTGGTCCTGGTGCTGTGGGTACCAGAGGGATGGGCGATGCTGTGCCAGGACATCCCAACCCTCCATCCTGTCCCAGCCCATTGCACGGGGTGAGGGGCTGGGTGCTGCCCACATGCTCCTGCACCCCCTGAACCCCACTGCAGGGACCCTCCCTTGCCCAGCTGAGCCCCAGGGTGCCTGTGTGCCTTGGGGGCTGCCGTGGGGCTGGATGTGTGCCAGGTGCCGGTGCTGTGCAGCATCACATGCACCCACTGACGGATGTGGCCAGACCCAGCAGCCGCTCCTCATTGTTTTTCCCCTTTGTGCTGCTCTAACCAGCTCAGCAAGGAGGAGAAGTCAGGGAGGGGGACGAGGCAGGGAAGGGGCTCCTGCCCAGCCCTGTCCCCCAGGGATGGGTGTTGGGGATGAGGGTGTTGTCTGGAGCCTGAGGACCAGGAGCTTGGGGCATCCCTTTTTTCTATGGTATCCAGCAACAGGACAAGGGCTGATGGGATGAAGCTGGAGCACAAAAAGTGCCATTTAAACATGAGAAAAAACTGTTTGAGTGTTTGAGTGAGGGAGCCCTGGCCCAGGCTGCCCAGGGAGGGTGTGGAGGCTCCTTCCTTGGAGGTCTTCAGGACCCACCTGGACACATTCCTGTGTGACCTGATCTAGGTGGGAGCTGCTTTAGTAGGAGGGTGGGCTAGATGAGCTCTAAAGATCCCTTCCAACCCCACCATGCTGTGATTCTGTGACTCTATGACCAGGGACTTTGCCTCCCAGTGATGCCCCTGCAGCTGCTCCATCCCCATCTCGGGGCTCTTCCCCATTCCCAACCCCAGGCTCATCCCCAGGGTTCAGGCCATGGGGAGGAAATCCCAGTGGGACCAAAAAAGTGCCATTTGTGCCCAGGAATGAGAAAACTCAGCCAGCCCCCACACCTGGGTGCCACATACCCCCATGGCCAGAGCCATCCTCACACCCAGCACGCTGCCAGCCAAGCCCTGGGCTGCTGTGCCAACGCTGGAGGTGGCTGGGGGAGAGGCAGCACCGAGGCGTTCGGCAGGGAAGGGGTTATGGACCCGGCCCCCCACAGCTCCATCCTCCCTGCCGAGCCTGTGTCCCTCCCCAACTCCCTGAACCTGCCTCCTCCAGGCAGGGCCAGCCCCTCTCCACCGCCCCACTCGCCCCAGCGCCTGCCGAGGACATCGCAGCAGCCTCCACCAACCCACCAAGGACCCCCAGGCAGCCCCCTCCGACCCCCACCTCAGCACTGGGGCTTCCCTGGGCCGTGGGCAGCTGCCTGCAGACGAGCTGCTGCTTTTTTTTCAGGGTAAAGGTTTAGCTTTGGTTTGTTTTATCCCTTGGGCTGGAGATAAATGTGCCTCTGCTCCTCCCTGTCTGTGCCGTGCTGGGGTGGGGGGTGGAATGTCTCCCTCCCAGTCACAGCCTTTGGGTGCTGATGCTTCCCCTGGAGCCATGGGGTGCTCTGGAGCTGCTGGACTGGATGCTGCTGCTCTCCTCTCCCTGTGGGCTCGAAACTGGGAGGTATTTGGGGGAATTCTTTTGCTGAGCTCAGGTTGTGCGTTTTACAGGTGAATGCTCAGCGAGCTGCTCAGCACAGACCTTACTGGGGATGGGATGGGACTGGAATGGACAGGATGGGATGGGATGGGATGGGATGGGATGGGATGGGATGGGATGAATGGGATGGGATGGGATGGGATGAATGGGATGGGATGGGATGGGATGGGATGGGATGGGATGGGATGGGATGGGATGGGATGAATGGGATGGGATGGGATGGGAATGGACAGGATGGGATGGGATGGGATGGGATGGGATGGGATGGGATGGGATGGGATGGGATGGGATGGATGGGATGAGATGGATGGGATGGGATGGGATGGGATGGGATGGGATGGGATGGGATGGGATGGGATGGGATGGGATGGGATGGGATGAGATGGATGGGATGGGATGGGATGGGATGGGATGGGATGGGATGGGATGGCACTTCAGCCTTGTTCTTCACTCTGTGCTTGAGGATTGAACACCAGGCAATGACTGCACAGAGTTCTCTCCCCTTCCAGTCTCACCCTCGGATGCGCCGGCGCGGCCGTGCCCTGGCCCAGCCGTGTGTGCCACATCCCTGTGCCGTGTCCCCATCCTGCCTGGGGGTTCCCCCCTTCCTGCAGCCGCCACTCTGGCCTCCCCAGCAGACAGCCTGGAGGTTTGGGTGCCAGAGAGGCTCACCTTCAGCCTCTGGGACTATGGGGTCTTTGGGCTGATGCTGCTGATCTCCACCGGCATCGGGCTCTTCCATGGCCTGGCTAAAGGTGGCCAGAAGACCTCAGAGGATTTCTTCACCGGGGGACGCCAGATGTCGGCGCTGCCCGTGGGGCTCTCGCTCTCTGCCAGCTTCATGTCAGCCATCCAGGTGCTGGGGGTGCCAGCAGAGGCCTATCGCTACGGAGCCAAATTCCTCTGGATGTGCATGGGGCAGCTGCTCAACACGCTGCTCACCGCTCAGCTCTTCCTGCCCGTCTTCTACCGCCTGGGGCTCACCAGCACCTACGAGGTGAGGATGGGAGGGAGGGACACATCCTGCCCTGGGCTGTCCTGATGCTGGGATGGTCCTGAAGTGCTCTTTTGTCCTTGTCTCCCAGTACTTGGAGCGAAGGTTCAGCCGGGGCGTGCGGCTCTGTGGGACTCTGCAGTACGTGGTGGCCACGGTGAGTGTTGGCAGTGCCAGGGGTGGGATGGGGCTGTGGTACGTGGTGAGGGTTGGGCTCTGGCTGTGCTGGCGCTGCCCTGAGGCCCTGGGAAGTGTCCTTGTTCCCGTGCTCATGTTTTCCATGACTCAAAGCAAACAGCTCCCTGCAGGAGCCGTGTTTGGAATGAAAACCCCAGTGTTTTCCCAGCACTGCTGCTCTGTGCTTGGGTGGCACCGTGGCACCGTCACGCTTCATCCCCATCCCCGTGGGCATAGCACTCACCCCCTGCCCATGGGGATGATGGGCTGGGGCACTGACCCCCCTCCCCTCACCTCTTCCCACAGATGCTGTACACAGGGATCGTCATCTATGCCCCTGCCCTCATCCTCAACCAAGGTGTGGTGGGGATGGGGATGAGGGTGTTGCTCCCCATCTGCACTGGTGACATCTCATCCCTGTTTGCACCCTCATCATCCTCCCCTTCTCCTTCAGTGACTGGCCTGGACATCTGGGCATCTCTTCTCTCCACTGGAGTCATTTGCACCTTCTACACCACCATAGTGAGGGAGAGAGCAGGATGATGGTTGGGGGGGTGTCCTGGAGGTATCCTGGGGGTCCCCAATGCTCACCCCCACCTCCATGTGGCACAGGGTGGGATGAAGGCTGTCATCTGGACAGACGTCTTCCAGGTCGTGGTGATGCTCTCAGGCTTTGTTGCCATCATCATCCGGGGGGTGCTGCTGGTGGGGGGTCCTGCCAGGGTATTGGCCATCGCTGCCAACGGCTCCAGGGTGAACTTTGGCGAGTGAGTCCCCATCCCCCTGTTCCCTGAGCCCCTCTCCCCTTGCCCTGTGGTGCCAGGGGGTGCAATGCTAGCCCTGGCTCACTCCTTTAACCACCCCTCTGTGCCCAGCTTCAACCTGGACCCACGGAGCCGATACACGGTCTGGACCTTCCTGCTGGGTGGCACATTGGTCTGGCTCTCCATGTACGGCGTCAACCAGGCCCAGGTCCAGCGCTACGTGGCCTGCAGGAGTGAGGGGGAGGCCAGGAGGTGAGGGCATGGGCACCAGTGGGACCCCACACTGTGTGAGGATGAGGGGCTGCAAGGGGATGGGGGAGGGATGGCTGCACACAGGCCTGGCATCCTTGAGGAGCCTGGTGCCTGAACCCCTTTGTAGACCCTACATCCACTCTGCATGGTCCTTGCACCCTGCATGGACCCTGCACACACCCTGTAGGAATCCTGCACCCCTGCATGGTCCTTGCACCTCTACATGGACCCTGCACACACCCTGTAGGAATCCTGCACCCCTGCATGGTCCTTGCACCCTTGCATGGGCTCTGCACTCTTGCAGAGAGCCCACATGAATGCTGTACCCTTGCACAGCCCCTTGCAGCTCTGTATGGCCCCTGCACACACCCTGTGTGAACTCAGCACCCCTGCATGGCCCCTGAACCCTTGTAAGGAGCTTTGCAGAACTCCTGCACCCCTGCACAGCCCCTGCATCCCTGCAAAGCCCCTACATGGACTCTACACTCTTACATACACCCTGCACTCTTACATGCACCCTACACAGCCCCTGCACCTTTGCATGGACCTTTGCACAGCTCCTGCAGCCCTGCATGGACCTTGCACCCCTGCAAACTTGCATGGCCCCTGCATGCTTGCATGGACCCTGTATCCCTGCACAGCCTCTGCATGGACCCTACACCCTTACATGCACCCTGCAACCTTGCATGGACCTTTGCACATTCCCTGAAGCCCTGCATGGCCCCTACACCCTTACATGCACCTTGCATGGACCTTTGCACAACCTCTGCAGCCCTGCACGAACCTTGCACCCCTGCAGCCTTGCATGGCCCCTGCATGCATAGACCCTGTACCCCTGCAAACTTGCATGGCCCCTGCATGCTTGCATGGCCCCTGTAGACCTGCACAGCCTCTGCATGGACCCTACACCCTTACATGCACCCTGCAACCTTGTATGGACCTTTGCACAATCCCTGAAGCCCTGCATGGCCCCTGCAGCCCTGCACAGACCCTGCATGGCCCCTACACCCTTACATGCACCTTGCATGCACCCTACACAGCCCCTGCAGCCCTGCATGGTCCTTGCACCCCTGCATGGCCCCTGTGCCCCCACTCAGCAGCTCTGGTGCCCCCCCATGCTCACAGGGCACTGCTGGTGAATCAAGTGGGGCTCTTCTGCGTCGTCTCCAGCGCAGTGGCCTGTGGCCTTGTGATGTTTGCGCTCTACAAGGACTGTGATCCCCTCCTCGCCGGCTACATCTCAGCCCCGGATCAGGTACCAGCTCTGCCCTCTCGAGTGCCAAATGAGGTGGAAGGGTGAGAGGGTGAGAGGGGCTGAGCCTTTGGGGCCCTGCCTCAGCCCTGCTGGGGGATCCATCCCGATGCAGCCCTGTCCCCACCCCGCAGTACATGCCCTACATGGTCCTCGACATCTTCGAGACATCCCCAGGGGTGCCGGGGCTCTTCCTGGCCTGTGCCTACAGCGGGACACTCAGGTGAGGCCGGGGCACCCCTTGTGCCATGGGGACCCCACATTTCCCCACAGAAGGGGGTTTTGCCCCCTCCATCCCTTGTGGTGCCAGCGCTGGGGCTGAGTGCTGCCGCTGTCCTGCTCCCCAGCACGGCCTCCACCAGCATCAACGCCATGGCGGCCGTCACCGTCGAGGACATCGTCAAGCCCCGGCTGCCCACGCTGTCCCCACGGAGGCTGACCCTCATCTCCAAGGGGCTGTGTGAGTGGGGAGGGGGATTCTGTGCCATGCCATGTCACACCATGCCATGCCATGTTGCACTGTGCCGTGCCACGTCAAACCATGCCATGCCATGTGATACCGTGCCATGGCATGTCACACCGTGCTATGCCAGGTCATACTGTGCCATGCCATGCTGCACTGTGCCATGCTATGTGACACTGTGCTGTGCCATGTCACACCATGCCATGCCATGTCACACTATGCCATGTGACACCGTGCTATGCCATGTGGCACCATGTCATGCCATGCTGCACTGTGCTATGCCATGTCACACCATGCCATGCCACGTGTCACCATGCTATGCCATGCCATATCACACCATGACATACCATATCACACCATGCCAGGCCATGCTGCACTGTACCGTGCCACGTCAAACCATGCCATGCCATGTGATACCGTGCCATGGCATGTCACACCGTGCTATGCCAGGTCATACTGTGCCATGCCATGCTGCACTGTGCCATGCTATGTGACACTGTGCTGTGCCATGTCACACCATGCCATGCCATGTCACACCATGCCATGCCATGTCACACTATGCCATGTGACACCGTGCTATGCCATGTGGCACCATGTCATGCCATGCTGCACTGTGCTATGCCATGTCACACCATGCCATGCCACATGTCACCATGCTATGCCATGCCATATCACACCATGACATACCATATCACACCATGCCAGGCCATGCTGCACTGTGCCATGCCATGTCACACTATGCCATGCTGCACTGTATGCCATGTCACACCATGCCATGCCATGCTGCACTGTGCCATGCCATGTCACACCATGCCATGCCACATGGCACTGTGCTATGCCATCGAGCCCTTCCCTCTCCCTCACAGCGCTCATCTATGGCACAGCCTGCATCACGGTGGCAGCCCTGGCCTCGCTGCTGGGCGGTGGTGTGCTGCAGGTGAGCCCCCCACACAGGCACCCATGTGGCATGGGGCCAAAGTCCCCTCTGCTGCCCTTGTGCCCTCTCCCACGGGCTCTGCCCAGCCATGCACCACTGGCTGCCAGAGAGCCCTTGAGCTGGGTGGTTGAGGGGTTTGGGGCAGAGCCAAACACCGTCCTGCTCCAGAGCCCCTGCAGCCCCCGTGCCAGGGCAGTGGGGCAGAGCTCTCTGTCCCCCTTCCAGGGCTCCTTCACCGTCATGGGGGTGATCAGCGGCCCGCTGCTGGGGGCTTTCGTCCTGGGCATGTTCCTGCCCGTGTGCAGCACGGCTGTGAGTCCCACGAGGAGGGAGGTTGAGGGGGAGATCCAGGGGTCCCACTGCCCAGGGCTGTGCAGACCCCTCTCCTCTGTCACAGGGCGTGCTGGGGGGCCTGGGCGCCGGCTTTGCCCTCTCCTTCTGGGTGGCTGTGGGGGGGACGCTGTACCCCCCCACCGCCACCACCATGGGAGTGCTGCCCAGCTCCGGAGCCCTCTGCCCGCTCTACAACCGCACCGGCAGCAACCACACCGTCCTCCTGGGACCCCTCCCCCCGCGCCAGGAGCCCCCAGCCCCGGCCCGGTGAGGGGGGGATGGGGGGCGATGACACAGGCTGGGGTTGGGGTGGGGAGGGCAGCGGGGAGGGGGTCGTGGCAGCTCAGGTGGCTCGCTGCAATGTCACGTCGCTTTCCCTCTTCGCTTTGACGTCTCACCGCCCCCTCCGTCTGTGCCCGCCCCCTCCCCTCGCAGACCAGCCATCGTGGGTGACTTCTACTCCATCTCCTACCTGTACTACGGGGCTCTGGGGACCCTCACCACGGTGGTGGTAGGGGTCCTGCTCAGCTCCCTGCCAGGTGAGGCGGAGCGGGTGGTCGTGCAGCGATGTGACCCAACAGCAGGGTCCCGCCCGCCCCCCTTCCAGCCCCTCCCCACGGCACCCCCTTTCCAGTAGGGCCAACCAAGCGGAGGCGGCTGCCCCAGGGCGTGCTGTGGTGGGACATCGTGAAGCAGACGTCCTCGGTGTCCCCTATGGGTGACAAGACACCAGGGGATGAGCCCCCGGGCAAGGGCAAAGCCCCTCAGGCGAGGCTGGATGGGGAGAGCAACCCCCCGCGCCCCCCTCCCGAGCCCAGCACCGACCCGCTGCTGCAGGAGACCCACGTGTAGGGCGCTGGGGCGGGGGAAACGTGAGGTTGGGGGGTGCACGAGGCTCTGGCGAGGTCACCAATAAAGGACAAGCTGTTCCCTGGGAGAGGCCGGTCCGGGGGGCTGCAGGGTCGGAGAACGGGGGGTACGTGGGGGCGTGGCCTATGGGAGGCCCCGCCCACTCACGATCGTTTGTCACGCCCACTTTAGGACGCAAGCCACGCCCATTCCATGGGCTGACTCCGCCCACTCACCTGTGATTGGGTCCCGCCCATTCTATGGGTTGGCTCCGCCCACTCCCGAGGTTGGCCCCGCCCACCTCTGCGACCGGAGCCGCTCGGCTGCGCCGTCCCCTCAAAGCCGCCGCCATCTTTGCGCCGGGCAGGGCCCGGCGGTGAGCGGAGCGCTGGCTCTCTCTCGGCCTTCCCGCCGCGCTGCGGGCGCTGCCCTGGCTCGGAGAGGGAACGGATGCTGCTACACGGCCCGTTGTTCCCCGCCGCTGCTCGGGGGAAGGAGAGGAGAGGAGAGCGGGGCAAATCACGCCGTGCCCTCAACGGATATGGCGGCGGCAGGCTGCTGTGGCGGGAGCGGCCGCGCGCAGCTGTGACGTGTAACGTGCGCGACGCGGCTGGAGCGGCCGGGGAGCGGGTAGGGACGGGCCCGGGCGGCGGGGCCGGGGCTCGGGCATGGCCGGGGGGCAGCGACGGGACGCGCCCGGGGGGCGGAGCTGAGCCAGGGGAGCTGAGGGGACGAGGAAGGGCAGGGCTGGGCCTGGCGGGGATCTCGGAGCGGGGCTGAGATGGAGGAGCGAGGGGAGAGGCCGCGGTGTGGGGAGAGGGAACGCTGAGGCAACGGGGATGGGCAGCGGGAGGGTCTGTGGGGGGAGGAAAGGGCCGGGCGAGGCTGTGGAGGGCTCCGAGGAGAACAGCCAAGAGGTGCCCGTAGCGCCGGGTCTGCTCGGGCTGCAGGAGCTCGGCCCGGAGCTGGGCTGAGCCCTCACGGCCATGGGAGCAGCTCCTGCGGCGGAGGAGCCGGCCCTCGCCCTCCCACACGCTGCTGTGCCAGCCCGGGGCCCAGCCCCACGTCTGTCCTTCGAGAAGGGTCAGAGCAGGGGTTGGGAAGGAGAAGAGATTCAGTCCAGCCCGGGCTTTGAACAGCTTGGCACTCGAGCAGCATTGCTCTGTTCTTTCTTGTTTGGCAAACGGTTATCTGCTGTTAAAAAGCAAAGGTTTAAGGTCCAGAATACTGTGTCTGCACAGGAGTGTGCTGAGGAGCTCTGCCTTTCATCCAGATGAGTTAATTTTCTGTCTCCCCTTGCACCTGGTTTTTGGGGCTTTTCCAGCCCCATATCCATGGGGGAAATCAATATGGTACATCTGTGTGGTTATTTATCTGAGTTAAATGGGGCCATGGGACTGTGTTTCCATACAGACAGTCAGGGGGGCATCACAGGGCATTTGTGCTGCTCCATCCCCCTCTGCTGCTGATGGGGGATTCCCCTCAGAGGTCTCTTCTCCCAATAAACAAGTGACAGGACAAGAGGAAACAGCCTCAAGCCGCCCCAGGGGAGGTTGAGGTTGGAGCTGAGGCAGAACTGTTTCCCTGAGAGGGGTGTCAGCCCCTGTGCCAGGCTGCCCAGGGAGCTGGGGGAGTGCCCAGCCCTGGAGGGATCCCAAAGCCCTGGAGCTGAGGTGCTGAGGGCCAGGGCTTAGTGCTGGGCTGGGCAGGGTGAGGGCAGGGCTGGGACTGCAGCAGCTTCAGGGGCTTTTTCCTCTCCCTAGAGCACCTTTTGAGTGATGCCCAAGAAGTTCCAAGGTGAAAACACCAAGTCGGCTGCTGCCCGTGCGAGGAAAGCTGAGGCCAAGGCAGCAGCCGATGCCAAACGGCAGCAGGAGCTGGAAGATGCCTACTGGAAGGATGAAGACAAACACGTGATGAGGAAGGAGCAAAGGAAGGTGAATCCCTAATCAGGTAGAAGGGCATCTCCCAGCTGGCCCTTGGGAGATCCAGGCTCTGCTCAGAAACGAGTCCCTTCCCCCTCGCCGTCCCCACACGTCGTGTCCTGGCTGTAGCTTTGGGCAGAAGAGCTGGAATTGGTGGCTTCTCTGGCAGCTAAAAGAAGCTGAGTGTGGGAGGGAGTGTGAGCTTTGATGTGTCATTCAGAAAGCTGGTGGAGCTTAGAGCTGCCTTCCCCAAGGAGGCAGCAAAAGCTTTGCTGTGAGAATGGTTTAGAAAGGGAGCTGAGTAAAAGGCCAGGAACTCTGCAGGGCTGGAGTTCTGACCAAGCAGCTCTTGAGATATTTTGTCTTCCTTATTTTTTTCCTCTCTGTGTTTTTTTGTAGCAGGAGAAAGAAATCAGCAGGGGGAAGAGTTAGAAGCTTCCCCTCCCTCCCCTGTGTCAGGGGAGGGTGTACCCTGTGTCAGGGCTTGTTTCAGGGTTCTTTGGGCAAAGACCCTTCTGCTGCTGTGGGGTTTTCTAGGGGAGAGTTGCTGGTGATAGGACAAGGGGAAACAGGTTCAAGCTGGAACAGAAGAGGTTGCAAACAAACACAAAGACAAACTTGTTCCCTGTTGAGGTGAGGGAGCACTGGCAGGGGCTGCCCAGATGGGCTGTGGAGGCTCCTTCTCTGGGGACATTCAAACCCAGCTGGATGAGTTCCTGTGTGCCCTGCTCTAGGTGGTGCTGCTCTGGCAGGGGGCTGCACTGGATGAGCTTTCCAGGTCCCCTCCGGCCCTTGAGATTCTGTGATAACTTGGCTTCCTCTTCAGAAGTGATCTCTTGACTCTCCTGCTAACCAGACAGAGCTGAAATGGAACATCTGGGGGTTTGTGGTGCTCAGTGAAGTCAGTGCTTCCTGAACTCAGTGTGTGGGTGCTGGCTGAGTGGACAGGAGCCAGCACCTCCCTGTGACCTGCTTCACTTCAGCCCTAATATGTGTCTTGACGTTTGGAATTTGGAGCCCTGTGTGCTGTTCCCCCTGTGCAATCCTGTAATGCTGCCTAATTACTTCCTGGAACAAGGACTTCTTACTGCTCTACTTAAGACTTGGCCAACATTGACCTGTTTGACTGTGCTCCCAAAACAGCCTCCTGCTGGCAAGGGGCATGAGAGTCTGGAGAGGGGAGCCTTGTCATGAGCTGGAATTGCAACTTGCAAAACTAAGACCCACCCCAGAGCTTCAGGATGGGTTTTAGAGAAACAGTGAGGCTGTTTCCACTTGGCACCTCAGCCATCCCCCCTCCCTGCTTCAGCAGAGCCAAAGGCCAGGGCTGAATTGCACCCCAACACTGTGTTTTAGTGTGTTTGCTTCCCCCAAACCCTCCCCTGGGGACTGTGCAGCTCCCAGCAGCAAAAGTCATCCCAGAAAGGCTCCAAGTTTGTATCTGCCCAGTGGCTCTTCCTGCTGTGGGAGCCTCATGCAGGTGCTGCCACAGGCTGGGGCTCTGTTAGGTGAGCAAGTGGCCAACAGCCAGGAATGAGTGGAGTGCTGGGGAAAAGAAATCAGGGGAAAGAAATTAAGCTCTTCACTAATAGGAAAATGCTGGAGTGTGTCCAGAGCTGGGGAGGGGCTGAGGGAATGGGGGTGTTGAGCCTGGAGAAGAGGAGGCTGAGGGGAGACAGGAGCACTCTCTGACACTCCCTGACAGGAGGCTGCAGGGAGCTGGGGGTCAGGCTCTGCTCCTGAGTGACAGGACAAGAGGCAGTGGGCTCAAGCTGCCCCAGGGGAGGTTGAGGTTGGAGCTGAGGCAGAACTGTTCCCCTGAGAGGAGCTGTTTGGTGGGTGCTGCCACAGAACTCTCAGCTGCAGCAGCCGCAGGAGGGGATGGAGGAGGGAGTAGAGGGGTGTGTAGGAGGCTGCTCTCAGCACCTCACTCAGTGCTCAGCAGCTCTTCCAGCTCTTCCCCGGATGGTGGCAGCAGCAGCACCAACTGACATTAACACACATCACCAGCACCGAGGCAGCAGGGCTGAATTCCAGCCCTGCCAGCAGTGTGGGCTGTCAGGCTGCTGCACCCATGGGTCCCAGGCAGGCGAGGGCTGGCTTCCTCTCCTCCTTCTCCTGTGATTCAGTGCAGAATTACTCAGCTGTGAGCACCAGCCCTTCTCTAGATAAAATGCCAGGCAGGTCAAATGACTGTTCTTCCATCTTTGGAGGCTGTCTGCGTGGTACCAGCTATGCACTGCTGAAATCTGATGGCTTTGGATGAGCAATGCAGGGGACAAATGTAGTGGAGAGATACCTGATGACACCTTCAGGCCCCAGAACCACCTTTGTCAGGCTCTGGTAGCCCTTCAGTGGTTGCTTTGACTGTGAAAGGGGTGTGTTTGATTCCATCTCAGAGCTCTGAGAGCCTGCTGAGCACTCAGATATCTCCAAGTTGGTTACACCCCACTTGCTTTCCACCTCACAGAATCACACAATGGTGGGGGCTGGAAGGGCCCTGCAGAGCTCATTCAGCCCCAGCCCCTGCTCAAGCAGCTTCCCCTGGCTCAGGGGACACAGGAACGTGTCCAGGTGGGTTTGGAAACCTCCTGAGAAGGAGCCTCCACACCCTCCCTGGGCAGCCTGGGCCAGGGCTCCCTCCCCTCAGCACCAAAGGACTTGCTCCTCCTGTGCCAGGGGCACTGCCTGTGTGCCAGCCTGTGCCTGTTACCCCTTGTCCTGCCACTGTCCACCACACACCAAACACTGGCCCCATCCTCCTGACACCCACCCTGTAGGGATTGATCAGCATTGCTGAGATCCCCTGAGCTCAGGCTTCTCTTCTCCAGTTGAACAGCCCCAGGGCTGCAGCCTTTCCTCCTCACACACATGTTCCATCCCCTCAGCATCTTGGTGTCCCTGCACTGGCCTCTCTCCAGCAGTTCCCTGTCTCTCTGCAACTGGAGAGCCCAGAACTGGCCCCAGGACTTCAGCTGAGGCCTCCCCAGGGCTGAGGGGCAGCAGAACCCCTCTCACCCTGCTGCCCACACTCTCCTTGCTGCCCCCAGGCTGCCACTGGCTCTTGCCCACGAGGGCTCATTGCTGCTCATGCTTAGTTTGTTATCAACCAGCACTCCCAGAGCTGCTCTCCAGCAGGTCACCCCCAGCCCCTGGCTGTGTCATTTGGGTTTTGCCATTGCTTTGCCCTTCTGCTGTGTGAGCAGCAGTGTGACCCCCCCCCCCCCTCCCTTCCTGGCTGCCCACCCCCCTCCTGCCTCAGGCTTGACCACACTGCCTGTGTGAGACCTTGTTCTCCCACTGACTAAGCAGGTGGGACACTGTTCTGAAAGCTAATGAATTGTTCTTGCTCTTGGCAAGGCTGGAAAGTCACATTTTAACACTCAAATCCTTAGGAGCAGAAGTATCCAGCTAAAGAAATCCCCTCCCTCTGCTCCTGTGGTGCCCTGTGCTGTGCTGCCACATCTTGAGGGACCAAACCATCCCCTTCTCATTTCTCCAATAGTTTCATGGTACATTTCACTTAGACAAGTCCAAACCTCTCTTTCAGCAGGATGTTGAAGCTGGTTCAGAAAGGATTTAGTTTGCTTTGGCTCAGCCTGAGGGAAGTCTTCCATAAAAGCCAGCTCCAAGGCCTCTTGAGCTTCAGGATCAGCTCAAAGCTGCTGCTTCTGAGCAGCCTGGAAGGTGCAGAGCAGCCCCTGCACTGAGGAAACCTGAGTGTGGAGACTTTTGCAGGGCTTGTGACAAACTAGTAAGGGTGCTGACTTCTTTACTTTCCCCAAATAGAAACTAAAGGCCAGAGGGCAGGGAGCAGCTTACCCCACCCAGGGGAGAGGAGTCCCTGGAGTTCCCCTGCAGCCTGGGAGGCAGGAGGGAGGGCTCTGTGCCTGTTTCTCCTTTGCTGAGGGGATGTGTCCTCTTTAGAAGCCTTTGTTTGAAAGCACCTGATGGCAGCAGAGCATTAAGCCTTCCATTTCTGCTCTCTCTTGGTGGTGTCCTGGATGGGGTTATGTGATGTGAGCCAGGCTGCTGAGCTGGCTGCCTTGGAGGACAGTTCCCTTTGTGTAAGAAGCAGGAGTAAAAGATGATGCTCCCTAACTATAAATAACATTTCTGTTCTGAAATGGCTCCCTCCCTCCCCTTAGGTCATCAGCACTTGTGGATCCATTCCTTATCTGTCTCCTGAATGACTGAAGCCACAAGCAGGCCCACAGCCTCCCAGCATGCTGGGGGTGGGAAGGGCCCTGCAGAGCTCATCCAACCCCTGCTAAAGCAGGTTCCCCTCACTCAGGGGGCACAGGAAGGTGTCCAGGTGGGATTGGAAACCTGAGAAGGAGCCTCCACACCCTCCCTGGGCAGCCTGGGCCAGGGCTCCCTCACCTCAGCACCAAAGGACTTTCTCCTCCTGTCTGGGTGCCCTGAGGAAGGCAGTGAGCTCTCCTCCTGCTGGGAAGGGTTTCCCTGGAGCAAAAGGCTGGGCCTGGTTGTTGTGCCATCCCTGTCAATAAGGGTTGAGCTGTAGTCAAATGTCCATGTAGCTACTCCACATATGACCTGTCAGGCTGCCCTGGCAGAGACCTTCACTTCTTGTTTCTCCTTTTTTGCCAGACCTTACAGGCTTTGGGAGGAACCAAACTCAAAGCCCAAGTGCTGAAAGCCCTTAAGGACCTTGCCACCCTCTTCTCCATGCCTTGAAGGGCCAAGTGGCTCTTAAACTCCTTCTGGAGCACTTAGAATTCCCTCAAGAGCTTCATTGCTCCTTGGAGTTGACCTAAACCTCTTGCCCCAGCTCTGGGGAAGAGCCTGAGCCAAGCTTGAGGACAAATTCAGCCTCTTGACAAGCTCATCTGGAACAACTGCTGAACTTTCAACCTGCCTTCTCAAGTGGAGAATGTGATTATCAGCAGCCCTGGCAGGTTCCTCTGCTCCTTCTGCACAGCAGCCTTGTGTTTCACAGCACTGCCATCCCAGGAAGGCAGAGCCTGGGGCATTATTAGTGGTGTTTTTTCCTTCCTTTGATGATTTTCTGTATGATTTTGTTACTATTAAGGGCTGGGCCAGGCTATTGCTGTCTCACTGGAGATCAGGGGGAAACCCACCACCATCCTCTCTGATAAGGTGAGGTTGGTGCTGCATTAGCTCCAGCAATCAGATGCCTGTGGCTACTCACACAAGGGTTCTCTGCTCCTAGAAGGGGTAGTTTGATCCTTCTGCCTCAGGAAGGTGGAAAGGTTGAGGTGACTTGGTTCCTTTCTCCCTTCCAGGAGGAGAGGGAGAAGCGGCGGCTGGAGCAGCTAGAGCGGAAGAAGGAGCTGCAGCGTCTGCTGGAGGAGGAAGACTCCAAGCTGAAAGGGAAATCACCCAAGCAGGTCACTCCAGGCAAAGTCACCAGGGCCCAGATTGAGGAGAGCATCAGAAAAGACCAGCAGCAGAAGGAGAATGCAGATACAGGTGTGGTGGCACCCTCAAAAGGCCCTGCCAGCCACGGGGGGCTGTTCCTTTTGCACCTCCTGTTCCTGAGGGGGTTGGAAGGGAAGAGCTGCCTGCACCTACTGCATGCTCTGTTGTGAGAGTAACACCTAAATGGGGGCAAAAAGACCCCTCCCTGAGGTGGGGGAGCAGCTGCAGAGCAGGCACCTCTCTCTTCCAAGAGACTGAACTCTGGCTGAGTTTTCTCAGTGCTTCCTTCAGGGTGCTTTGAAAAAGCCTCTTCTGAGGGTTTTGCACAGCCTGGATTTGTAACAGCTCTCCTTTTCCTCACCTCCCTGTGCAGTGGAGAAGGAGAAGACTCACTTGGAGGTCCCCTTGGAAGAGAACATCAACAGGAGGGTGCTGGAGGAAGGCTCAGTGGAGGCCAGGACGATTGAAGATGCCATTGCTGTCCTCAGGTACCTGGTGCTCTCCCTTCAAAGTGCTGCTTAGGACAAGAGGAAAGGGGCTGGAGCTGCCCCAGGGGAGGTTGAGATTGGAGCTGAGGCAGAACTGTTTCCCTGAGAGGGGTGTCAGCCCCTGTGCCAGGCTGCCCAGGGAGCTGGGGGAGTGCCCAGCCCTGGAGGGATCCCAAAGCCCTGGAGCTGAGGTGCTGAGGGCTGTGGGTCAGTGCTGGGCTGGGCAGGCTGAGGGCAGGGCTGGGACTGCAGCAGCTTCAGGGGCTTTGCCAACCCAAACAAACTGAAACAATTCCAAACAACTATCAGACATCCTTGCAGTCCCTCTCCTGCCCCAGATCAGCTGCTTTTAACAACCTCACCCACAACCTTCCACCTCAACAGCCTCACCAGGACACATCCCCCCACCCTCTTGTCCTGGCCACACTGAGGTGGGGAGAGCAGGGGCATGCCAAGGTTTTCTCCCAATGTCTGTGCACCTTTGCTTGCCCTGAGAGGTACCAAAGTGCCATGGGGAGGTGTCCCTGACCCTTTTCTCCCTCTGGCTTCCCTCTGGCAGCGTTGCCAACGAGCTGGACCGTCACCCCGAGCGCCGCCTCAAAGCCGCCTTCACCGCGTTTGAGGAGCTCAACCTGCCGCGCCTGAAGCAGGAGAACCCCAACATGCGCCTGTCCCAGCTCAAGCAGCTCCTCAAGAAGGAGTGGCTCAAGTCCCCAGAGAACCCCATGAACCAGAGGCACAAGGCTTACAACAGCCAAAAGTAGAACTTAGAGCTGCTCCTTCCCTACTCACCCTCAGCCCACCCCACTGTTCCCCCACCCCCTGCCCCCTCCCCACGGACAGTGGGCTGCAGCCCCGAGGCTCTGCTCCCATGGAAACAGGAGACCCAAGGAACATCCTGGCCTTTTGTTTCCTTTCCTCACCTTCCCCTTCATTTTGTGTCTCTCTTCTTGGGTTTCAGGTGAGCAGGAGGCTGTGGCTCACCTCAGGGTTCTGCAGCTGCCTCCTGTCCCCCCTCAACACGTTGACTCCTCTGCAGGCAGCTGCTGCAGAGTGACCTGGACAGATAAACCTTTATGCTTCTAAATTTGGTTGGTTTACACCCCAAAAAAAGAGCTTCTAACTCACTCCAGATCTTGAGCAGCTTGGGCAGTGCTGGGGAGGTGAGGCAGGGTTGTTCACAGCCTGCACTGGAGCCAAAACCACCTTTGTCCCTCTGTGGCTGCACTGGGGGGAAATGGAGCCACTGGCCCAAGGAAGAGCATCTTCCCTCATCACATCCTCAGTGCTGGGATGTCCCCAGAGAGGTGCAAGCCTGGGGCTGGCTGTTGGCACTGCCTGCTGCCAGCCTCCTCTCTCCATCTTGGTGTAGGTGAGGAGGAAGCACAAGGGGAGGAGCAGCTCTGTCAGTGCAGGGTGGTGGGGGAGAGGGAAAACAACCTTCTGTCATAGAGGGGGAACAACCCAGAGCCTGGCCTGGCACACTGGTGCCAGGCTTCTCCCTGTGATCTTCCTGGTGGCCTTGCCCAGAGCCTCAGGTGTTGCTGGAGGGGACAAGGAAAGGGGGTTCTTGGAGGGGCTGCAGCCCTGTGCCACCCAAGAACTGCCTCAAGAAGAGAAGCTGCTGCTTCTCCCATCACATCTGCCCCTTCCTGCCATGGGAAGATGCTCTGGGGAAGGGGATGGAGGAGCAGCAGCTTGGCAGCTTCCCTGCTGCTAGCATTAGCCCTGCTCTGCCACCTCTGCTGCCCTTTGGCTGCAGCCCCATGCTCTCTGCAGGCAAAACCAAACAGCTGAGCTCTTGGGAGGGCCAGGGCCACATCCTGCCCCTCTCCTTGGGCAGGAGCTGCGTTTTCCTCCTCTTCCCCCTCCCCTTTCCTATCCCTTCCACTCTCCTTTGGGAGTAAACTCCCTCCTGGAGGTGGAGCCCGGGGCTGGGCAGCAGCTCCCTGCTGGCTGGGCTGGGCTGGGCTGAGCAGAGCTGATCCCTCCTCAGGGGCTTCCACAGGAGCCTTCCAGGCATTTGCACTTTGATGGGGTTGGGGTTGGAGCCAGGAGCCCCCCACCATTTCAGGGCTTCCCCCTCACCCTCCTTGCAGAGCAGGCTGAGGGAGCCCCTGCCAACATGCCATCTCCCCCCACACACTGCTCCCCCAAACCCAGGGGACAGGAGGAATGCACCCTGTGTCTCCTCTGCCTGTGAGAAGTTTGTTGTGTTTGAACCTGATTAAAAACTTTAAGAAAAGCCCCTAAATCCTGTTGGTTTGTTGGAGGAATCAAGGCCTGGGCTGGAGGGGTTTGTTTCTGGGGCTTGCTCAGGGCAAGGGTGACGTGGAGCTTCCTACTAAGGTGTTAATAAACTTCATAATTACTTATTACATTAGTGGAGGCTTCACTGTTAAAGCTTTTCTACCTGCTTAGAGCAAAGCAGGACAAAGGACAAGGGGTGATGGGATGAAGCTGCAATACAACAAGGTCCATTGAAACACAAGGAGAAAGTCCTTTGGTGCTGAGGTGAGGGAGCCCTGGCACAGGCTGCACAGGGAGGGTGTGGAGGCTCCTTCTCAGGAGGTTTCCAACCCCACCTGGACACGTTCCTGTGTGACCTGATCTAGGTGGGAGCTGCTTCTGCAGGGGGGTTGGACTGGATGAGCTCTGAAGGCCCCTTCCAAGCCCCACCATGGTGTGATTCCGTGGTTCTAAGCACACGTGGGCTGTACAAAGGTCACGCTTCTCTGCTTCACATCTAGACCAGGGGGCCCTGCAGCAGCTTAAAGACAGATAAAGGAGCTCAGAATCGCTTGAAGCCGGCTCGGTGAGTTGAGTGAGAGCCACGTGGGATCTGAGACCGCGCAAAGATCAGGGCTGAAAAGTTTAACCGGGAGGAAGACTCGCAGCCTTCATCCCCACAACCCCCCCTCCCCCCCGCGACCACGAGGCACAGCGCAAGTGCAAGCAGGAGGAGACCGAGACCTGATTTACATGCGAAGCGGGGCCAGGTCATGAATATGTACAGGCTGATGATGCAACCTCATCAATTGGTGGCTTTTAGCAACCAGAAGTCATGCGAGTTGCCGAGCTGGGTGTTCACGTTCGGTGTGGAGCGATCCCCGTGTGCCCGGCGCCCCAGAAACGTCCTTTCTTTGTGACTCTGAGTTGTGGAGTCTGTTCTGCACGTCGGGAGGGGCCGTTTGCTCCCCTGAAGTGACAGTGAAAAGCCCCACTGGGGTTGGTTGGGAGGTTCCTCCCTGGATTTGGGGGTCTCTCGGGGGTTTCCCCTTCCTGCCCCCCTGCAGTGGGTTGTGGGGGGTGTGTTGCTCAGCTGCAGCAGAGGAGGAGACTGCAGGCTGCTGCCCCTGCCTGCATCCTGCCTGTGGACTGCCTGCATCTCTGCTTGCATCCTGCTGCATCCCTGCCTGCAACCCTTCCTGCATCGTCCCTGTGTCCTGCTCGCATCCTGCCTGCAACCCTGCCTGCATCATCCCTGCAACCCTGCCTGCATCCTGCTGCATCCCTGACTGCAACCCTGCCTGCATCATCCCTGTGTCCTGCTCGCATCCTGCCTGCAACCCTGCCTGCATCATCCCTGTGTCCTACTTGCATCCTGCTGCATCCTTGCCTGCAACCCTTCCTGCGTCGTCCCTGTGTCCTGCTTGCATCCTGCCTGCAACCCTGCCTGCATCATCCCTGCAACCCTGCCTGCATCCTGCTGCATCCCTACCTGCATCATCCCTGTGTCCTACTTGCATCCTGCTGCATCCCTGCCTACACCCCTGCTTGCATCCTTGCCTGCAACCCTACCTGCATCATCCCTGTGTCCTGCTTGCATCCTGCTGCATCCCTGCCTGCATCCCTGCCTGCAACCCTGCCTGTATCATCCCTGCATCCTGCCTGTGTCCTGCTGCATCCTGCTGAGATAAGGAGCCCCGTGAGTGTTCCCCACGCTGGGTCCCTGGACTGAGCTGAGCCCACCCCCCAGTGCCCCCCCTCCCCGAGGTTGCTCCCTCCCACCTCCCCCCATGTCGCAGAGGCCTTCAGCTCCTGCGCAGCCCGGGCTTTGTGCGGCAGAGCCCACCCTCCTCCCCCTCCCCCTTCCCCCTTCCCCCTCCTCCTCCTCAGCACTGCGGCAGCCCTGGGCAGCCCCCCGAGTTGGCTCAGAGGGGGGGCTCACGGGGTTCAGCCATAGGAGGGGGCTGCAGTATACAGAGTCTCCCCCTCCCTGGAGTCCCGGGGGCAAAGCCCCCACATCAGGATGGGGATGGGGGTCCCACTACCCCCCGCCGTGGTGCAGGGCCCCCTCCCCCAGCTGTACCTAGTGCGGGGGGGTGTGGGAGTGGAAGGGGCTAATGAGGAGCTGCCCCCACCCCGATTCAGGGAGGGGATTCCCTGGCAACAGGGAGGGGCTATTGGGGAACCCCTCCAGTGTAGGATGGGGGTTCCCCAGTTGCAAAGAGAGGATTAATGGAGGGAACCCCTCGGAGGGGGGGGTGGAATTGGACAAACGCCCTCCCCCGCTGTAAGTGCGGGGTTAATGAGGATCCCCCCCATTGCAAAGGCGAGATGTGAGGGAATCCCGCGGCGCAGAAGGGGTTAACGGGGGAACACTGCCCCTCCCTGTGTCTTTCCCTTCAGCGAAACCGCGACCGGGGCGATGGAGGGAGGGATGGTCGGTGCCGCGGGGGGGTTCCCCGCTGCTGGGGGGGGTGTCGGGGCTCGGCGGAGAGGGGAGGGATTCCCCGCCCCGCCCCTCCGGGGATTCCCCCCCCTTCCATCCCCTCCCCCCAGCCCAAACCGTGCGGAGTGGGGGAGGGGGGGTGTCCACGCTCGCGTCGTGCGCAGCCTGGGGCGGGGAGGGGAAGGGGGAGGAGGGGGAGGTCGGCGCTGCCATGGCAACCGGCTGCTCCGCTGCGGGGCCGGGGGAACCCGCTGCGGGGGAAAGGAAGCGAGGGGGGACGGTCACGCGGCCCCGGGATCCTCGTGGCTCCCGCGCAACCGTGCAGGGCTTGCACCGGGCATTCCCCCTGCACCGGGCATTCCCCCCTCACCGGGCATCCCCCCTGCACCGGGCATTCCCCCCTCACCGGGCATCCCCCCTCACCGGGCATCCCCCCTACACCGAGCATCTTTCCCCCTGCACTGGGCATCCCCCCTGCACCGGGCATCCTTCCCCCTTCACCGGGCATCCTTCCCCCTTCACCGGGCATCCCCCCCTACACCGAGCATCTTTCCCCCTGCACCGGGCATTCCCCCTGCACCGGGCATCCTCCCCAGCACCGGGCATCACCCCTGCACCGAGCACCCTTCCCCCTGCACCGGGCATCTCCCTCAACACTAGGCATCCCCGTCCACACTGGGCATCCCCTTCTCACCGGGCATCCCCCCATTGCACCGGGCATCCTTCCCCCTGCACTGGGCATTCCCCCCTCACCGGGCATCCTTCCCCCCGCACCAGACATCCCTCCACACGAGGCATCGCCACCCTCCCCTCTTGCACCGGCCTTCCCAGCCGACACCAGGAATTCCCAGCCCGCACCGGGCAGCTCCCCCCGCCGCCCCCCTTGCACCAGGAACACCTCCCCCATCCCCCCTCATCGCCGCACAGGGAACCCCCCCCGGCCCCAGGCAGGCTTCCCCCGCTTCCTCACAACCCCTCCCCGTGCCCACGCACACCCTATGTAGAACACACACCTTGCACCATCCCTCCCCTCGCTGTGCACATCCCCCCGCCTCTGCCCCATCCCTGCACCACGTACCACTCCCCGCTGTGTCCCCCCCGCACCTCCCTGCACACTGCAGCACCCTGCACGGGGCTGAGCGTGCAAGCCCTGCACCCTTCCTGCATGCACACAGCCCCTTGCACACACACACACTCATAGCCGTGTATTTACCCCCTGCACACACCTACGTGTTGCAACTCCTACAACTCTGAGCTCTTTGCACTTCCCTTGTGTCCCCTTCTTGTGCACACTCTCCTGTGCACACCCCCTTGTGTACCTTCCCCTTGCATACCCCCTTTGCAACCCCTTGTTCACATCTCTTGTGCACACTTCCTTTGCACATCATCCTGTGCACACTCCCCTTGTAACACACACCCCTTGTGCACTCCCCATTGCACACTCCTCGTGCACACTCCCCTTGTACACCCCCCTTGCACACTCCTTGTGCACACTCCCTTTGTGCACCTCCCCTTGCACACTCCTTGTGCACACTCCCCTTGTGCACACATCGCTTGTGCACCTCCCATTGCACACTTCTTGTGCACACTCCCCTTGTGCACACCCCCTTCCACCCCTCTTTTGCACCCACCCCCTTGCTTTGCTCCCTGCACAACCTCAGCCCCGTGCAAAGGCCCCTCGGTGCACACTCGCTCACGCACCTCCCGGCCACGGGCTGTTTGCACACGCGTGTGCCCCGCATCTCCCTGTCTGGACAAAGCAGGGCAGAGGGGAGGGGGCTGCAGGCAAGTGACACCCCCCTCCTCCCCCTCCACTCGTGTGTACCAGACGAGCTGCTGGGGTACCGAGGCCACCACTCTCAGGTCAGGGCCAGCGCGACTCCCGCTGTGCGTGAGACGGTGCGGGGCAGCGGGAAGGGACGGAGGGAGGGTGGGAAGGAGGGAGGAAGGGAAGGAGAAGCTCGGCGGCAGCGTGGGCGCCCGGGGAGGCGCGGGGCGGGCGATCGCCCACGTCCCAGCAGATGTGGCAATTAAAGTGGGGGAGCCGGCAAGCGCCTAAATTTAGCTGCAGACAATAGCTGCGGTGGCCGGGGCGGCGGGGAGGAACCGGGAGCGCGCGGCTGCGCGTGTGTGAGAGGAACAGTCAACGCCGCCGCACCGCCGACCCCCCCCCAAACCTCCAGCATCACCGGCAGCCCCGCGGCATCCCCCCCCCTCCTCCCTCCGCCTCCCACCGACCCCCCTCCCCGCTCCGGCAGCCCCACGGCCTCCGCCTGCGCGCTGGGGAAACCGAGGCACGGAGCGGCGGCGTGGGGCCAGGCGGGACCGTGGGGCCGGAGCCGAGGCACACGGCCACCCCCGGCCCCCAGCTCGGCCGGTTGTGCCGGTGTCGCCTCCCGGCAGCTCGGGCTCAGCGCCGCGCCGACACGTGCGGACGCCGGGCCATGGTCACCGGCGGCAGCGCCCGAGGGAAGCGGAGGACGGGGTCTGGCTGCAGGTGGGTGCTCCGAGGGAGGAAAGGGGTTGCGGTGGGTTGGGGACCCCTTTCCCCTCCCTCCTCAGCTCGTGGGGACCTGCTGGTGCTGGGGATCCCCCGGCTCGTGGGGATTTCCCAGCTCGTGGGGACGCCCCCGGTGCAGTGGGGATGGAGCAAGGCAGTGGGGGGACAGCAGGGGGTAACGTGGCTCTCAGGGAAGGGGACACCTTGGAGGGGACACTTGGAGGCTCTGAATGTCCGGAGCAGGCAGAGCCCCTTTGAGCTGCTCTCACTCCCACCCACCGCACACCCCGCGCGCACCGGCACCGGCGCGGTGCGGGGGGAGCCGGGAGGAGCCGGATCGGGGCAGCGGGGTGCGGGAGGCAGCCCACGGCGGTGACAATGAGGACGCGATGGGAGTGACTCTGCCCTGCTAAAAATATCCTCCTCCCCCATCCTCCGCCAGCGCCGCGGCCTCAAGGTCACTGCCCGCCGTGGCGGGGCCGGGGGAAGGGATGCGGGGGCGTGGGGCGGGGAAGCCCCCAGACCCCCCCCCTCACCCCCCTTTCTTTTCCTCCCGCGCTGTGGCTCCCCCACACACACACACAGCCCGGCACGGCCGCCGTCGTCGCCGCTGCTCCACCGCGCTGAGCTGCCAGCCCCCGCGCCCCGGCACATGCCCCCGCGCCCCGGGCACCCCGGCTCGCCCCGACGCTCCCCATAGCGCGGGCTTGTGGCAAGTGAGAGGGCGCGGGGGGTGGCAGCGCTGGGGACCCCCTGGGATGGGGGGGGATGCCAGCGATGGGGACCCCAGGGATGGCTTCCCCGAGCTGGGGGTGGGTACCGGGGGGTGGGGATGCCGGGAACGCCGGGGACACCCCGGGTGCGGTGGATGGGCTGCTCCGGGCAATCCCCAGCCGCTGGAGTCAGGGCAGGGCGGGGGTTTTGCAGCCTTGGGGATGGTGTGACGGTGGGGAACGGACCCCTGAGGGGAGAAGGCTGAGCAGGGTGAGGGGCTAAGGGTGGGACACGGCTGTGGGACGGCTCCAGCACTCGCCGAAAATGGGGGAACTCCCTGCCACAAACAGCCTCAGTCAGTCTGCTGTGACCAGATTTGGGGTGCTGGGGCTGCTGAGGTGCTGGAGCTGCTGAGGAGCTGGGGCTGCTGAGGTGCTGGGCTGTGTGTGGTGGTTGCTGGTGCAAAGCCCAGGGTGGGTGCTGGGGGCTCCCGGCAGGTTCCAGCACCGCCTGGGTGCTGGAGGCCTCGCTGTGCCAGGCAGTGCCCGCTGTGCCACGGTGCAGCCGTCGAGGCCTTGGATGCAGGGACCCTCCCTGCCCCTCCCGACCTTCCCTGTGACCTTGGGCCACCCCCGTGGACCCGACGTGGGGCTGGGGGCTGCGGTGGCCTTGGGGACACCTCCTCAGCGCTGGGGATCACCCCACTGCACACAGACAGGGCTCCCCTAAGGTGATGGAGAGATTTGGGGGACTCCCTCTCATCACCAAGGAGTTGATGGCAGTCGCAGGGGCAGCGGGGACGGCCGTGAGCCCCCCCTGGGCGGGGGATCTGTCGCCCCCCCGGCGAGGGCAGCCAGGCGAAGCGGCTTTGTCCTTGGGCTGAGCGGAGCCGTGTGGGGGAGGCGGCGACGAACCCGACGCGGTGGCTTTGTCTGGGGCCGGCGGCGCCGTGGCAGCGGAGGGGGGGATGTGGGGAGCTTAAAATCCCACCCCCCATCACCCCCAAACAGACCTCACTGCACCCAGAGCTCAGGCACCCGCTGGGCTCGGCACAGGTAGGGTGTCCCCGGCTGCAAGTCCCCTGCTGAGGTGGGAGGGCTGGAGATGGGGTTCCCCGTGGGCTGGGGGAGCCTGGGAGGGGGTCCCAGTGGTCTCAGTCTCAGGGACACTGTGCTGCTACCACCATCCCTGTGGAGCCTGATCCAGCCCCAGCTCCAGGGTGGCTCTGTAGGGCTCAGGGGAGGGTGTTTCTCAGGGAGACCCCAGGACAATGTGGGGATTCCCCTGTGCTGCAGCAGGGTTGGGATGGTTCAAGTGTCCCTGCGTGTGTCCCTCAGCCCCTGTGCTTCCCCCTGCACTGTGGGACCCACAGGCACCCCACGAGGGGGGATGGGCCAAATCCTGCATGGGGCAAATCAGCCCAGTGCCAGGCTCAGCCTCACTGTACCGTCCCCAACGTGCTGGGGTGGATGTGGGGTGGCCAAAGGTCCAGCCACTGGCATCACCGAGGGCCCCACGGTGCCAGGGCTCAGCTGAGCTGTCCCGTGCTCCTCGGGAGCCCAGTGACCTCATGCTGGTGCCTCCACCAGCCCCAGCTGATTCAGATGTTCCTGTGCCCCTCCCTAAACCACACTCAGCCCCCTCCTGCTCTGCCCTTGGGGGCACCCCCTCCCCTCCAGGCTCGCACTGGCGCGTGGGCAGCGGCGTTGGCAGGGGCTGGGGGCTCCTGCCAGCACCGACAGATGCTCTCCAGCCTGGGACATATGGCCAGGGCTTGGCACCAACAGGACCTGCAGCCACCTGACACACCAGGGCCACCACTGGGGACTTGGGGGAGGTAGGGGGGAGCTCCAAGGGGTCTGACATACTTCATGCACCCACCAAGCCCCACGTCCTGGCTGGTGGAGACCCCTCACAACCCCAGGTGGGGGCACAATGTGGGTCCTGCCGCCCCAAGCATCCCATCCCCTGCACCACAGCGTGTGTGTGTGTGGGGGGGATTCCCTGGCTCCCCAGCCCCTTCCCCCTGTCCCAACAGTGGGACCATGGCCATGCTGCTCAGCCTGGTGTGGGGCCTGTGCAACAGCCCCAGCACCCTCTCCCAAATTCCTGCCCCTCCCTGGCTGGGACTGCGATTCCCAGGCAGGAATTAGCGAGTGGGTAATAAATAAATCACCAGCCGGGAGCCTTTCGGCTGCCCGCCTCTATTTTTAGCTGCACCCTCCTCCTCTGCAGTTGCTCCCAGGCAGCATCACTGCTCTGGGGCATGGGGGAAAAGTGGGGGGTCCCACTGCCATCCCCATGGGCTGCTGCAGCTCAGTCCTCTGGGGATTAAACTCTGCTCCACCCCCCCTGCCCCATGGCTGTGCTTCAAGCAGAGGTGAGGGAGTGCTGCCCCAAGCAGGGGACACCTCAGGATTCCTTTGATGCCATCCCTGTCCCTCCCCAGCCCAGGCTCCCTCTGCAGCCAGCTCCTCTTTAAGCCTGTGACATCCCATGCCTACCCAGGCCAGGCCCCCTCACCTCTCCCCACGGATCCCTGCACCCCACTACGGTGCTGAGACCTCTCTGCTCCCCATGTCCCAGCCCTGAGCGTTGCTGTGGGGATGGGAGGGGGGAAACAGCACCCTGAGACCATGTCAAAGCCCCCCCAGGCTGCAGCAGTGGGTGCATCATCCTGCTGCTGCATCACCACCAACCTCCCTGTGTCAGAGCTGCCAGTGACCCTCGGGACCCTCCCTCAAGGACATTGGGTGACAGTAGCCACCAGCCCCAGCCCTGGTGGGGGGACCCACCATGTCCCTGTGGCTGTGATCAGCCTGTGAAGGACAGTGCTCAGTGCTCCCACACCCTGCAGCCCACCCAAGCATCACTGAGGGAGGCAGCCAGCAGCCACAGCATCACCATGGGCACGAGGGGGACCAGGGACCCCTCAAGCTGCTGCCACCCAAACAGACACATCCCTATTGACACCCTGTGGGTGCTGCCACCCTGACAGACACATCCCCATCGACACCTTGTGGGTGCTGCCACCCTGACAGACACATCCCCATCGACATCCTGACAGGGGGAAGATTTAATAAGGCCCATTTCCATCGCCATCGACAGAAGCTGTTAGTGAAATGACCACGGAGAGATGGTTTAATCAAATATTTACTGTCATCCAGCTGAGAGGCCTCTGGGGGCTGCTTCACCAAACCCCAGCCCAGGTGCCAACAACTTTGCCAGGCCTTGGGGTGAGTGCCATGCCCTGGCACAGCTCTGGCACCTCCATGGGCAAGAGGGGCTCGTAGCCAGCAGCCCTGGGCAACTGCTTCCCCTCCATCCTGCCCACTGGGTGGGGTTTTTTTTTCCTCCCCCAACTGAGTATTAAAAACAAATTGGAGCCCATTTTCCTGCAATAAATTTGGCAGAATGGAGAGAAAATGATGTGGTTCTGGAGGGGAGCCAGCAGCCCCACATCCACACCGGGGAGCAGCCGGGTGCTGGAGCTCAGCCACGGAGCCTTTGCTCCTGAAGGCAGCAGAGAAGCATCTTCCCTGGTTCCCTCAGGGATGGGGGAAGGGGTCCTGAGATCCTGCAGCAGCCCCTTCCCCAGCCTCACTGCACTAGGAGGGATGTGGTGTTTGCAAAGGGGATCAGGTGCTGGTGCTTGGAGGGGGGGTGAGGGGATGGGCTGCAGCAGGACTCGGTGCTTGGAGGCCTAAATCTGTCCCTCTCCCCTTCCCAAGGTACAGGCTGGCTGTGGGGCTGGGGGAGAGGCTGTGGAGACCCTCCCCCCAGCTCCCCCATGCAAGGAGTCCTGCCTGTGGGCTCTGTGTGGGGATTTTGGGGTCTGTCCAGGCTGCAATGGGGCTGTTGGTGCTGTGGGCTTGGTGCCAGTGCCAACCAGGCTGTTGGTGCTGGGGGGTCTGTTTGGGTTGCAATGAGGCTGTTTGTGCTGGGGGGTCTGTTTGGGTTGCAATGAGGCTGTTGGTGCTGGGGGGGTCTGTTTGGGTTGCAATGGAGCTGTTGGTGCTGGGGGGCTCTGTTTGGGTTGCAATGAGGCTGTTTGTGCTGGGGGGTCTGTTTGGGTTGCAATGGGGCTGTTGGTGCTGGGGGGGGTCTGTTTGGGTTGCAATGGAGCTGTTAGTGCTGGGGGGCTCTGTTTGGATTGCAATGGGGCTGTTGGTGCTGGGGGGGTCTGTTTGGGTTGCAATGGGGCTGTTGGTGCTGGGGGGCTCTGTTTGGGTTGCAATGGAGCTGTTGATGCTGGGGAGTCTGTTTGGTTTGCAATGGGGCTGTTGGTGCTGGGGGCTCTGTTTGGGTTGCAATGAGGCTGTTTGTGCTGGGGGGGTCAGTTTGGGTTGCAATGGGGCTGTTGGTGCTGGGGGGGTCTATTTGGGTTGCAATGGAGCTGTTGGTGCTGGGGGGGTCTATTTGGGTTGCAATGGAGCTGTTGGTGCTGGGGGGTCTGTTTGGGTTGCAATGGGGCTGTTGGTGCTGGGGGGGTCTATTTGGGTTGCAATGGAGCTGTTGGTGCTGGGGGGCTCTGTTTGGGTTGCAATGGGGCTGTTGGTGCTGGGGGGGGTTTGTTTGAGCTGCACTATCGGTGCTGAGGGCTTGGTGCCAGTGCCAAGCTGTTGGTGCTGGGGGAGGTTGGGGGGGGTCAGTGTTGGCTGCTGTGGGGCTGCTCCTGCAGTGTGGCTGCTGTGGAATCACCGTGAGAGGGGGCTGCATGTGCTGGGGGCTGGGTTGGGGGCTGTGCTGGCCCTGGGGGTCACCAGTCAGGCTGTCACCTCCCCCATGGCAGCTCTGCCTCAAGCCCCCCAGCCCTGCCCTGACCTTCCTGTCCCTTACCCCACAGCCTGGGCACAAACACACAGCTCTGTGTGCTGAGCACCCACTTGCCCACCCAGGCTGCTGGAGGTGGGGGGCACAAGGGATAGTGAACAAAGTGACCCCCCATCATGGGTAGTGCTGCCAGGGCCAACTGTGGTGGCTCTGGGGGGGGTCAAGAAGGGGTTCAGGGGCTCCATTGACACCGTGTCTCCTCTCTGGCCAGGAGTGGAGGGAAGCCCATGGCACCCGGACCCCCGGACCGCCCCTGTGCCGAGCCCCTGCCCCACAGCCCCTAACGCCCCGACGGCCCCCCCGGCCAGCCCCGGGGAGCTCGAGCAGGTATTGGGGTGCAGGGGACTGAGACATTGTCGGGGGGTGCTCCCGGTGTGGGGGCACTGAGGGTATATTGGGCATACTGGCAGCAGCAGACCTGGGGGGCATGGAGAGGATGGAGGGGGTAACCCCGGGGGTGCCAGGGAGGTGCATGGATGCTTTGGGGTGCAGGGAAGCAGCACAGTGAGGCTGAAGGGGGCTTGTGGGGTGGCAGGGGGAGCTCGGAAGGGGCAGCAGAGGGGTCTGGGGGGGCTCGGAGGGGGCAGCAGAGGGGTCTGGGGGTGGCAGGGGGGAGCTCGGAGGGGCAGCAGAGGGGTCTGGGGGTGGCAGGGGGAGTTCAGAGGGGCAGCAGAGGGGTCTGGGGGGGCTCGGAGGGGGCAGCAGAGGGGTCTGGGGGTGGCAGGGGGAGCTCGGAGGGGCAGCAGAGGGGTCTGGGGGGGCTCGGAGGGGGCAGCAGAGGGGTCTGGGGAAGCTCGGAGGGGCAGCAGAGGGGTCTGGGGGTGCCAGGGTGAGCTCGCAGGGGGCAGCAGAGGGGTCTGGGGGGGCTCGGAGGGGCAGCAGAGGGGTCTGGGGGGGCTCGGAGGGGCAGCAGAAGGGTCTGGGGGGGCTCGGAGGGGCAGAAAAAGGGTCTGTGGGGGCTCGGAGGGGCAGCAGAGGGGTCTGGGGGTGCCAGGGTGAGCTCGCAGGGGGCAGCAGAGGAGTCTGGGGGGGCTCGCAGGGGGCAGCAGAGGAGTCTGGGGGGGCTCGGAGGGGCAGCAGAGGGGTCTGGGGGGGCGCGGGGGGGCAGCAGAGGGGTCTGGGGGGCTCGGAGGGGCAGCAGAGGGGTCTGGGGGGGCGCGGAGGGGCAGCAGAGGGGTCTGGGGGGGCGCGGGGGGCGCCGGGGAGCGCGCGGGGGGCGGGGCCGGCTGGGGGCGTGCCGGGGGCGGGGCGTTCCGGGCGTCAGGGGGCGGGGCCAGCGCCGTCTCCTCCAATCAGGAGCCGCGTCCCCGCCTCCGCCCCGCCCCCGAGCGCTCCGGTCCCGCCGCCGCGCGCCCCCGGGACCGAGCCGGGGCTGCAGCGGCGGCGGCGGCCGGGCCCGGCGGCAGGTAACGGACAGGGCCAGGCCGGGCCGGGGCTTGAACGGGACCCACCGCCAACCTCCCTTCCCACGCCGGGAGAGCCGGGGATGGCGGAGGGCTGGGGGGGGGGGGTGCGCTAGCGGCAGGGGGGCGGAGGCGCGCGCAGCTGCAGCTCGGTACCGGAGCCGTCCCGGCGCCGCGGGAAGCGCCGGGTAGAGGGGGAGGCACCGTGGGGCATGGGCCTGTCCCGCCCCTACCCGCCGGGAGGGGGGTGTGGAGGGGGAAGCCGAGCTGTGTCGGCACCGGCCCGCGGGAGGGGGGACGGGTCCCCCGCGAGCACGGCACATCCCCGCGGAGGAGGCTGCGCTCACACCGGCAGGAGCCGTCCCCCGTGGGCAAGACGTTGTCCCCACCATCACTGAGACTGTGTGCCCTGCGAGGTGCCACCCGGTGGGATGAGGAGGCCGATCCGGGATCCCCCCCCCCCCCCCCAAGCCACGCATCCCCCCACCCGACGCCGTCCCCTCTCCCGCAGGTCGCCCCGGTGCCGCTGAGCCATGCGGGATCGCCCGGCCCCCTCCCGTCCAGAGCCATGAGCGGCTGCCGCTACAATGGGGGGGTGGCACGGCCCCGGGGCCCCCTGAGCGCCTCTACCCACACCCTGCACCCGCTGGAGGGTGAAACTCAGCCGCTGCGGCCCCGACGGTCCCCTGGCCTCGAGGTGGTGGTGTCACGGCCGGAGCAGCCTGGGGGTCCGGATCCCAGCCAGGCTGTGGGGCAGGATGAGGCCGAGGAGAGGGGCCGAGGAGCCAGGAGGAACCAGAACATCGGGTACAAGCTGGGGCACCGGCGAGCGCTGTTTGAGAAGAGGAAGCGCCTCAGTGATTACGCCCTTATCTTCGGCATGTTCGGCATCGTGGTCATGGTCACGGAGACTGAGCTGTCCTGGGGGGTCTACACCAAGGTAGTGGGTGGGTGTGGGGGCTGGGGTTGGGAGAGGAGGGGGTCCATCCAGGCTCACGCTGCCCACCCCCCTCGCAGGAGTCGTCCTATTCGTTTGCACTGAAATGCCTTATCAGCCTCTCGACCCTCATCCTCCTGGGGCTCATCGTCATGTACCACGCCAGGGAGATCCAGGTGAGGGGATCACCAGCACTGGGTGCCCACCAGTGATCCCACCACCCTGAGGATCCCACTGCTCACCCTTTCCCCTTCTTTTCCCCCACACCCCTGCAGCTCTTCATGGTGGACAACGGTGCGGACGACTGGCGCATCGCCATGACCTACGAGCGCATCTTCTTCATCGCCCTGGAGCTGATTGTCTGTGCCATCCACCCCATCCCTGGCCAGTACCTCTTCACCTGGACGGCACGTTTGGCTTTTACCTACGCTGCTTCGGTGGCTGATGCCGACGTGGACATCATCCTGTCCATCCCCATGTTCCTGAGGCTCTACCTGATCGGGCGCGTCATGCTGCTGCACAGCAAACTCTTCACCGACGCCTCGTCCCGCAGCATCGGGGCCCTCAACAAAATCAACTTCAACACCCGTTTTGTCATGAAGACCCTCATGACCATCTGCCCTGGCACTGTCCTCTTGGTTTTCAGCATCTCCTCTTGGATCATCGCTGCCTGGACGGTCCGTGTGTGCGAGAGGTACGTGGCTGCTCCCCTCAGGGGTGGTGGTAGAGGTGGGGAGGGGGGTGGCACGGGGCTGGGGTGTAGCTGAGGACACACGGTGCAGACCCTGGAGGGGGTTGGAAGGAGAGGTGAGACCCTTCCCCACCCCGTGCTCCAGGCAGAGCCACCTCCTTGTGATCATTTTGCCAAACCAAAACTGCTTCCCAAGGGGAGGTGGGGGACAGTTGGACCCCCAGGCTTCTCCCAAGCCCCCCTGACATGCATCAGGACCCCTTTTTGGCTCTCCCAGAGCGATGTAGCCCGTGCTCCTCAGCTGTGCCCACCGGGATGCCAGGGCCGGTGCCCTGCCCTTGCTCACTCCTTCCTCCTCTGCTGCTCCCCCCTTCCCTCCCTCCCCTGGGACGTGCATTAACTGCTCTTGTTTTCCCTCCCTGACCGCTCTGCTGCTCGCAGGGACAAACTGTGAGTCACTCAGGGACCGGCAGCGTGTCCTGCACGGGACGTCCCCCCCGCCCCAGGCTTGTGCTACCCCGAATTTAGGATTAGCTGCAGCCGGCGGTTGGGGGGGGTGGAGGAGTCAAGGCTGGGGGGGGCGTGGATACGGAAAGGAGCAGTAGCCCTTTTCCACTTGGAACCTCAGCAGCTGCTTCTTTTACCCCCTGTGCCCCCCTCCCCAGGCGGGGATGCACGACCCGGGGGGGTCCCGTTGCAGCGTGAGGGGTGGCCGGAGCACACGGGTCGTGGGGGGCTCTCGGAGGGGTGGGCTCGCTGCAGGAATCGCTGCGGCTCCCAGGGTGACCTCGGAGGGATGAAACCCCCGGCCAGGAGCCGCCGGGTCCCGCTCGTTCGGATCCGAAGGGCTTTTGCTCCGCCCCGGTGCCCGGCGCTTCCCCTCCTCAGCCCGCCCCGTCCGGGCTGCTCGCGGGGAGCATCGGGGGGAGCAGCACAGCAGCCCCTTTGGAGACGGGCTGAGCCCAGCCCGGGGTGCGGGTTCCCCAGCACCATCCTGCCGCGTGTCCCTCGGTGCCGTCTGAGGTTCCAAGCGTGGCCGTGCCGGGGGAGGGAGGGAGGGAGGGACGCAGCAATCCTAAATTCCTCACCTCACGCTTGAGTCCCGCCCCCCTCCCGGCTCCCTCCCGCCTCCTCCCCTCCCCTTTGCTGCCCTCCCCAGCCCGCTGCTGCCCGCATGGCCCCGGCTTGGCTGCACCCAGCGCCCGGCTCCACAGCCCCGGCTGGGGGCTGTGTCCGGGGGGGTCCCGTCGGGGAGGGGGGGTGGGAGGGTGGGCACAGCCGTTTGCATTCGTGGCATCGCTGCTGGCCACGGGATCTCAAAGCACAGCATCCCCCCCTCACTGCCCCCCCTGCTCACTGTGGGCTCGGGGGTCTTTGTAGCCTCAGGGGTGCTTTGCTCCTGATGGGTCTGTGCCACCGTCTCCTGCTCTGCTGAGATGGGGTGTCCCCTCCCCGGAGGGGGGTCCAGTGGTGACACCCATGTCCTGTGCTTTGAGATCTTGGCAGGGGGAGCTTCAGGAGGTCAGAGGTTGTTGCAGCTGGAGGGGCTGCTGCTCCACACCTACCACCTCATTACCCTCATCCAGCATCCTCTCCCTGGTGGCTGTGGACCATGCTGGGTGTCCCCAGCTTCTCTGGGAGTTTGGGGACTCTCCCAGCTGCAGCCACCGGGTGGGAAAATGCCTTAAAACCACTTGGCAAAGCCGGTGGCATTGGGATGGGAGGTGGTGGTGGGGGGGAGATCTGGTGAGAGCAGGACTGTGGGGTGATGGTGCTGTGCTTGGCCTTGGGGCAGGTACCACGACAAGCAGGAGGTGACCAGCAACTTCTTGGGAGCCATGTGGCTGATCTCCATCACCTTCCTCTCCATTGGCTACGGGGACATGGTGCCACACACCTACTGTGGGAAAGGCGTGTGTCTGCTCACCGGCATCATGGTGAGCACCGGGCAGGGTGGGGGGCACACAACACCTGCACCCCCTGTGCCCCCCACTCTGCCCTCACCCCGAGGCTCTGTGCCCACAGGGTGCTGGCTGCACTGCTCTGGTCGTTGCTGTTGTTGCCAGAAAACTGGAGCTCACCAAAGCAGAGAAACACGTGCACAACTTCATGATGGATACGCAGCTAACGAAGCGGGTCAGGAGCCTCCCACCCTCTGCCACAGGGCAAACTGAGACAGGGGAAATACCAGCACTGGGGTGGCAGCAGGAGCAGGGCAGGGATTGTCCCCTGTGCTGGGCCCTGGGGAGGCTGCAGCTCCAGGGCTGTGCTCAGTGCTGGGCCCCTCACTCACTGCCACAGGGACACTGAGGGGCTGCAGCGTGGCCAGAGCCGGGCACAGAGCTGGGGAAGGGGCTGGAGCACAAGGGGCTGGGGAGGGGCTGAGGGAATGGGGGTGTTGAGGCTGGAGAAGAGGAGGCTGAGGACAGACAGGAGCCCTCTCTGACACTCCCTGACAGGAGGCTGCAGGGAGCTGGGGGTCAGGCTCTGCTCCCAAGTAACAAGTGAGAGGACAAGAGAAAACAGGTTCAAGCTGCCCCAGGGGAGGTTGAGGCTGGAGCTGAGGCAGAACTGTTTCCCTGAGAGGGGTGTCAGCCCCTGTGCCAGGCTGCCCAGGGAGCTGGGGCAGTGCCCAGCCCTGGAGGGATCCCAAAGCCCTGGAGCTGAGGTGCTGAGGGCTGTGGGTCTGTGTTGGGCTGGGCAGGGTGAGGGCTGGGCTGGGACTGCAGCAGCTTCAGAGGCTTTGCCAAGCCAAATGATTCTGTGATTCTATGACTGTCTCCATCCCTCACCTCAGTGCTCTTGGTGCTTTGCAGGTGAAAAATGCTGCTGCCAACGTACTCAGGGAAACGTGGCTTATCTACAAACACACCAAGCTGGTGAAGAAGATCGACCATGCCAAAGTTCGGAAACACCAGCGTAAGTTCCTCCAAGCCATCCATCAGTAAGTGCCAAACCTTTACCTGCTTCCTACCAGGAGGTTTTTTCCCCTCTCTCAGGGCTCCAGGAGGAGAGTCAGACTCTTCCTCCTCATCTGTGCCCACCCCCTCAGCTTGGGAGATGGGTGGTCCCTGTCCCCTGTCTCCATCCCCACTGTGGGGGATGTTTTTCCCAGTGGGGAGGTACCTCAGTGATGTTGGGGTGACCCCAATGGATGAGGCTTTGATGTGACTGTGTCTGCTGTCCAGCTTCACCTGCATTGGGGAGCAGAGCCCTTGGGTGCCCCCCTGCTTTGGGATGTGGGGGGGGTGACACCCACCAATGGGCACCCAGTTTGAGTGGTGGTGGGGGTGAGGGGGGTCCGTGCTGCAGCTGCTGTTGTCTCCCTGTGCTCTTCGTGGTGGTATTAAACCTGATGTTGTGTTTTGTCTCTGTTCTGCCCCATCCTTGCAGAGCTCAGAAGTAAGTTGCCCCGTGGGGCTGCTCCTCTCCTCTGGCTGCTCCCCTGTGCATGGGCTCCTCGCTGCCAAGCTGGGGGGATGTGGGGGGATGTGGGCTGTCTGGGGTGAGGATGGAGGGGGAGAGGCTGTGCTTGTGGGGTTTGGGAGGTGAGGGTGGGGGGTTGCATGCTGGAGGGGATGCTGCATGAGGGTGGAACTGCCCCTCACCCTGCTCCCTCGTGTCTCCACAGGTTGAGGAGTGTGAAGATGGAGCAGCGGAAGCTGAACGACCAGGCCAACACGCTGGTGGACCTGGCGAAGGTGAGTGGTGCCAGGGTGGCATCTGGGGAGACCCCCCCCCACCTCCCTTCCCCTTTCCTTTTACACTTCACCTCCCACCTCTCCAACCTTCCTTCATTCCCACCCCATCAGACCCAGAACATCATGTACGACATGGTCTCGGAGCTGCAGGAGCGTCACGAGGAGCTGGAGAAGCGACTGGGAGCTCTGGAGAACAAACTGGAGGCACTGGGGCTGAGCCTGAGGGCACTGCCAGGGCTGGTCAGCCAAGCCCTGGGGCAACAGCAGCGAGAGCTCCTGGGGAGCTGGACCCCCCGGCTCTGCTCCGCCACGGCCCCTTGTACCCCCACCAGACCCCCCAGGTCTCCTTCCACTGTCCCCCCAAGCTCCTCGGACAGTGGCTGATGGGGTTGGGGGGGTTGCTGGGGGACTGGGGGGTCCCTCTTTATGTCTGGCCATCGTGTGGCTGATTTCAGTAGCTTTGTTCTGTAAAGCCCTGTATAAATTTCCTGAGTTCACTGTGCTGGCGTGAGGCTGGAGCCCCCCTCCCACCTCCTCCCCCATGTCCCACCCCCCTCCACACACACACACACACACACCCCCATTCCAAGACCCCCCTCACCCATCCCTTGCTCCCCCCACCCCCAGCTGGGTGGGAGGGTGAGGACTGGCCTCCAGGAAGAGGGGTTTTGGGGGTGAGATGGGGATGCAGCAGCTGCTGGGCCATAGGGGATGAAGCAGCCCTGGGGGGGGGAATGGAGTAGCAATAGGGGTGCAGGAGCTGGGTGGGGGGGTTAAGGAGGGGGGAGAAGAGGAAGGGAAAGGGGGCCCTGAGCATTATGGGGGGGTCTGGGGTTTGCCCTCCCCTTTGGGGGGTTGATGGTAGAGGTTTGGAACAGGGTAGGGAGGGGGATGCCTGGGGTCTTGCCTGGAGGGCACGGAGTAGGAGCAGCTCCCCCCTCCCCACCGTGAGGAGAGCAGGATTGAGCCCTGGGGGATGAGCACTGGGGGGAGGAGAGGGGAAAGGGGCTCATCTGTTCCTGACTCTGCCATGAAGTGACCTTGGCGAAGACACGTCACCTCTCTGTGCCTCAGTTTCCCCCATCTGTAAAATGGGGCAGGGAGGGGGGGGGAGGGAGGGGGAGGGAACAACGGTACCGACCATTGTAAAGTGCTGTGAGATCCCTGGATGCAATATTCAACCCAGCCCCCTCCCAGGGGGTTGGGCAGGGACCCTGCCTCCCCCTTCCCTGCCCCCAAGGGCCAGTCTTGCTCCTCCCCCTCGGGGTGGGGGAGGGACCGGGGATGGGGTGTGGGGAGGGAAGGGGGGGGCTGAGGCGCATATTAAAGGTGGCTGAACTGGAGGCATCGCTCTGTGCTCGCGGCAGTGGGACCCCTGCCCGGTGTAGGGGTGGGGATGGGGTCCCCGGGGCAATGCTCAATGCCCCAAAGTCCTGGGAACCATGCGAGGGGAGAATGAGGCTGCTTTGGGGGTCTGACCCCTGAGGTGCAGCCCACCCCACTCCCTGGCACTGGGGGGGGCACCCAGCAGTGGATGAGGGCTGGGGGGAGCAGGGATGGAGCTGGGGGGGTGCGAATGGGGTTGGTTGGGGAATGTCAATGCTTCTCAACCCTTTGCAAAGCTGCAGCATTCGGTGCCGTGCCAAAGCGGGTGCAGGATGGAGCCCCGCGGTGGGCACCGGGCAGAGGAGGGGCTGAGGGAGGGGAAGGGGCTTGGGGGGGAGGGGAGGGAGCAGAGGACGTGTCCAGCCCAGCCTGGCCCGGTGTCACGCTCCGGGGCGGTGCTGTTAATGTTTTACCCGCCGGGGCCGGGACGTCGCGGTGAGCCCCGGGGCTGCCATGAGACGGGCAGGTAACGGCGGGGGAGGGGGCTCGGGGGCTGGCACGGGGGGCACACGGAGCCCGGGGGACACACAGTGGGGCTGAGCTGCAGCGTCTGCAGGGTCCTGGATGGTGGGGAGGATGGCAGTGGGGACCCTTCCCCTGCTCCTGCCCAGAGGGGCTGCAGTGGGTCCCTGCTCCTGCCCATACTGGGAGCACTGGGTGCTTTCCTGCTTGCCCATGGGCTAGGATGGGGTGGCAGGGCCATGTGCCAGGAGTTTGTCATGGTGGGGAGGTGACATTCCCGGGGCACAGTTGGGTCCCTGTGTCTGTGGCTACTCACAAATCCCTGGGGAGGGAAGGTGCCGCTGCTGAGCTGCCCAGGAGAAACTGAGGCACGCCAAAAAGGGCTGGTAATGCCTGATGGGAGGTTTGCTCCTATCCCTGCTCATCTTGGGGCTCCTCCTCCAGCAGGATTCAGCCACTGGATGCACCCAGGGGACTCCCATCACCCCAAAGCTTCTGGGAGACGATGGCCAAGTCCCCCCATCCTGCTGAGGAGCCAGAGCTGCCGGGTATGGAGCTGGGCAGAGGGGTGCTGAGCTGCCAGGCTGGGCTTGGAGATGGGGGACTGGGGGCTGCCAGCGTGGCCTGGGGCTGTGCCATGGCCCCCACCTCACTGACACTGCTGCTTGGCTGGGGTGAAGGTGACTGCTCTCACCTTCTTCTTCCTCATGGTGGTGAGATGTGGAGGCATGAGATGGCCCAGGAGCACCAGCAGGTCCCTGGGACTGTCACCCAGAGCAGGGACAGCTCTGGTGGCCTCCCCTCTCATGCTCTGTGGTGCTGTGTGGGGCTCATGCAACCTCACCCCCTTTCCTTTGTGTCCTGAAGCCACCTCCAGCCCGAGCCAGGCACGTTGTGTTTGAGGATGAGGTGATGCTACTGAGGAGACCCTCAAGGAAGATCCTCCATGCTGAGGAGGGGGAGAAGCCAAGGGCTGGATCCATCCCCCTCAGACTGGCACCTCAGCCACACACCATCCCAGACTATGTAGTGTAAGTGGCTTTGTGGGGATGGGCACAGACATGGCACAGGGTGTCTGTGGGGACCTGTGACACCCCCCAGCAGCACCCAGGCTCTCCCTCCCCACCCCCTGAGCTTCATGGCTGTGCAGAAAGTACCCGGCGATCCGGAGCCCCCGGCAACGAGAGGGCTACAAGGGAGTGTTCCAGGACCAGCTGGCAGAGTACACAGAGCTGCTGGGGGAGCTCCGTGCTGCCTGGCACAGGCTGGGGGAGACGGAGGCAGCGATGGGACAACTGCCCTGGCACCCCACGAGCAGGACGGTGGGTCCTTGGAGTGGGTGCTGTGTGGTTTGCAAAGGGTGGGATGAGTTGGTTGGTCTCCTGTGGGGTCTGCAGAGGGCTGCAGTGGGTTAAGGGGGGCAGATGTGTGGCCACTCAGGCTCCTGCCTGGCACAGGCTGTGCTCAAAGGCACGTGGGAGCTGCTGGAAGGTCAGGGAGTGGTGGCATTTCTCAGCTACACCCTGGGTGAGGCTTTCACAATGGATGGCTGGTGGCCCCCTGAGCACCTCGGGCTCCTTTGGGCTGGGCTCAGCCACACTGAGCCCCCAGGGCTCGAGGATGTGTCTTTCTACCCCACAGGATGGGAGCAGGGTGACCCATGAGTCCACGAGGAAGAAGAGGGTGAGCAAGGGAAGGGCTCAGAGTCTGCTCCCCATGCTGAGGGGCTGCCAGCCCACAGCCTCCCCCTCCCCATTCCTGGGGTTTGGGGGGATCCAGGGCTCCCAGTGCTCACAGGAGGGCCCCTCCTGGCTGAGCATGGTCTGTTGGGCAGGATTTGGCCCTCCTGGAGAAGCAGCAGCGCTGTGAGTACCTGAAGAAGAAGCTGACTCACATCAAGGCTCGGATCCAGGAGTACGACCGCGACCGCTCCGTCTACTTCTGAGCCCAGCCCCTGGGACCACGACCCCGGGGCTCTGGCTGCTGGGGGGCAGCTGATGCACCCTGGGACCTGGCTCTGGGTGCTGGGGGGCAGCTGATGCACCCTGGGGTCTGGTTTTGGGTGCTGGGGGGAAGCTGATGCACCCTGGGACCTGGCTCTGGGTGCTGGGGGGCAGCTGATGCGCCCTGGGGTCTGGTTTTGGGTGCTGGGGGGCATCAGATGCACCCTGGGACCTGGCTCTGGGTGCTGGGGGGCAGCTGATGCACCCTGGGATCTGGTTTTGGGTGCTTTGGGGCATCAGATGCACCCTGGGATCTGGTTTTGGGTGCTGGGGGGCATCAGATGCACCCTGGGACCTGGCTCTGGGTGCTGGGGAGCAGCTGATGCACCCAGGATGCTGTTCATGCTGCCAGGATGCACCCAGTGCTCACCCAGCCATTGCACCCACCCAGGCACGGAGAGCAAACCCAGGGGCTCCTCATGCTGCTGCTTTGGGGGGTCTTCTGGGTGCCCTTCTGACCTTGGCTGGGTGCTGCTGGGCCCCGTGTGGGAGCCAAACCACCCCCCCTCCCCAAGCTCTGTGTGAATTTGGGACACCCCCCCTTACTCCTCACCCCGAGGGCAGCAGATGCAGCTGCGGCCACAATCGGGTTCAATAAAACTCGCTGCTTGGTTTTTGGGAGGGTTTTAATGTGCATCCCGGGGCAAACGCTGAAGGATCATTTGTCCCTGCTAAAAACAACCGTGGGGGGGGGATAACAGAGCAGCACCCCGACCCCAAACCCCGCGGGACCCCGCTCTGTGTGTGTGTGAAAAGGGATTCTCCTCCCTTGTTCCCTCCCCTGTGCAAAGTACCCCCGGAGCCGCCTGGAACACGGCGCCGGGAGCGTGGGCGGCTCCCGGGGCTTCCCCCCCGTTCAGACCGCCCCGTCGCACCCCTCCCCGGAGGCGGGACCGGGGCCGGTCTCCCGCGGTGGCCGTGGCTGCCGTGCCGCGATCCCGGCTGCCATTTTAAGGTGAACAAAGAGGCGGAGGCAGCGGCAGGTGAGTGGCTCCGAGGTGAACGGGCCCCTGCGCCGGTACCGGGGGGTGAGCGAGGTCCTGGGACGGGAGAACACGCTGGGGGGGTCGCCGCTGCCAGCCGCGTCCTTCCCCGCCGCCCCCCGGCACCGCGATACCGGGCACCCCACAGGCACCGGGAGCCCCTCCGGCACCGGGAAACCCACCGGGATCCCCACCGGCACCGGGAACCCTACCGGTTCTGGGACCCCCACCGGGTACCCCACCGGGAACCCCACCGGTACCGGGTACCCCACCGGGAGCCCCACCGGTACCGGGTACCCCACCGGGAGCCCCACCGGTTCTGGGACCCCCACCGGGATCCCTACCGATACCGGGAGCCCCACCGGGAACCCCACTGGCACCGGGAACCCCACCGGGAACCCCACCGGTTCTGGGACCCCCACCAGGATCCCCATCGATACCGGACACCCCACCGGGAAACCCACCGGGCAGCCCACCGGCACCGGGAGCCCCACCGGGAACCCCACCGGTTCTGGGACCCCCACCGGGATCCACACCGATACCAGGTACCCCACCGGGAACCCCACCGGGAACCCCACCGGTTCTGGGACCCCCACCGGGATCCCCATCGATACCAGGCACCCCACTGGGAAACCCACCGGGAGCCCCACCGGGAACTCCACTGGCACTGGGCTCCCCACCGGCACCGGGAACCCCACCGGGATCCCCACCGATACCGGGTACCCCACCAGGAAACCCACCGGGAACCCCACTGGCACCGGGAGCCCCACCGGGAGCCCCACTGGGAACTCCATTGGCACCGGGAGCCCCACCGGGAGCCCCACCGATACCGAGAGACCCACCGGGAGCCCCACCGGGAACTCCACTGGCACCGGGAGCCCCACCGGGAGCCCCACCGGCACTGGGAGCCCCACCGGGAGCCCCACCGGCACCGGGAGCCCCACCGGGAGCCCCATCGGGAACCCCACTGGCACCGGGAGCCCCACCGGGCTCCTCACCGGGCTCCTCACCGGCCCCAGGGACTCCGGCAGGTGACCGGCGACAAGCGGCGGCTCCTCTCCAGGTCCCGGAGCCGGGGGTCTCTCCTCCCGCCCGGTGCCCCCGGAGCCCCCCGTTCCCGTGTTGTCCCCGCCGACACCGGGCTGTCCCGGGTCACCTCGCCCCGGTCACGGCTCCGGGAGCCCGGGACTCCCCCTCCCTTGGCCAGCCCCGTTCCGGGAGGGGTCCCGGCGGCTGCTCGGTTGGGGGGTGGGATCAGCCCGCGGTCCCGGGAGCGAATCCGGGGTCGGGGACTCACGGGGCGGGTTTTGGGACCCCCTGCAGCAGCTCCCGTTGCGTTGGGCACCGCGGGGAGCTGCCGCCCCACACCCCGAGCCCGTGGCTGCCATCAGACTGCTCCGGTGCCCACCTTTGCTGCGGGGTCGAGAGGTGCCAACCCCCCCTGCCCTGCTCCCGCAGAGGCCTGATCCTGCCTGCTGAGCCCCAGCACCGCCGGGAGCACGCAGCCGGGTTGGGTTTCCCAGGAGGATTCAGGTTTCCACGGTGCTGCTCCCCACTCCGTGCTGGGGGTCTCGGGGCTGGGGGGTGTCTGTTGGTTGGGAGGTGTCTGTGTTGTTTGAGGGGTGTCTGTGTTGATTGGGGGGTGTCTGCTGGGGGCTGTCTGTGCTGTTTAGGGGTGTGTCTGTTGGTTGGGGGGGTGTCTGTGCTGTTTGGGGGGGTGTCTGTGCTGTTTAGGGGGATGTCTGTTTTTGGGGCTGTCTGTGATGGGAGGTGTCTGTGCTGTTTGGGGGGGTGTCTGTGCTGTTTGGGGGGGTGTCTGTGCTGTTTGGGGAGGTGTCTGTGCTGTTTGGGGGGGTGTCTGTTGGTTGGGAGGTGTCTGTGCTGTTTAGGGGTGTGTCTGTGTTGTTTGGGGGCTATCTGTGTTGGTTGGGGGGTGTCTGTGCTGTTTAGGGGGGTGTCTGTGTTGGTTGGGGGGCTGTCTGTGTTGGGAGGTGTCTGTGTTGTTGGAGGGGTGTCTGTGTTGATTGGGGGCTGTCTGCTGGGGGCTGTCTGTGTTGTTTGGGGGGGGTGTCTGTGTTGGTTGGGTGGTGTCTGTGTTTGGAGGCTGTCTCGGGGGGTGTCTGTGCTGTTTGGGGGGGTGTCTGTGTTGGTTGGGAGGTGTCTGTGCTGTTTGGGGGGGTGTCTGTGCTGTTTAGGGGGGTGTCTGTGCTGTTTGGGGGGTTGTCTGTGTTGTTTGGGGGGCTGTCTGTGTTGGTTGGAAGGTGTCTGTGCTGTTTGGGGGGGTGTCTGTGCTGTTTAGGGGGGTGTCTGTGTTGGTTGGGAGGTGTCTGTGCTGTTTGGGGGGCTGTCTGTGCTGTTTGGGGAGGTGTCTGTGCTGTTTAGGGGGGTGTCTGTGTTGGTTGGGAGGTGTCTGTGCTGTTTAGGGGGGTGTCTGTGCTGTTTGGGGAGGTGTCTGTGCTGTTTAGGGAGGTGTCTGTGTTTGGGGGGCTGTCTGTGTTGGGAGGTGTCTGTGTTGTTTGGGAGGTGTCTGTGATGTTGGGGGGTGTCTGTTTGCTGGGGGCTGTCTGTGTTGGTTGGTGCCATTTCTGCATCGATTTTAAAAGAGACCCCCCCTCATTTGTTTTGCAAAGCACTTTGTCCTTTTTTTCCCCTCTTGCTCACGGGCCCCACGTTATTGTTTGATTTCTTTTTAATCCAGGCAGATCTGCTTAGGGAGGAGCCCTCGGGGCTGGCACTGCCCTTGGGTAAGAGCTTTTCTGCCTTAATTACAATTAAAACAATCCAATTCATTTATTCAGGTGGTGTCTGGCTGGGGGGTTGGGGAGGGGGGAGCCTTATGGGGGGAGTGTTTTGGTGGCAGGAGCTGCTGGGTGGGCCAGCACCAGGCTGCAGTTGTTACTGGGAGATGCTCAGTGAGTCATTTCTCCTCCGTGTGCCTCAGTTTCCCCACGAGCAGCCTTTGGTGACACAGCTCTGGGCACGGCCAGGCTGGGTGTTGACGGTGCCTTTGGCTTGGTGACTGGTGACCAAAGTCCCCACCGGGCCTGTGGAGACAGAGACACCCCGTCGGTGCCGCCTCCCGGTGCACGAGCGGCTCTGAGGCCTCCACCTCCCTCCCTGCCAGGTTCACCCCAGCCATGTTCAGCAAGAAGTCCTACGATGGCCCTTCCATGAGCTACGGCCCCGCCACGGCCTACGGCTCGCCCACGGCTGATTATGGCTACGGCTACGGCGCCCGCTCGCCCCCGCCGGGCTCCTACTACATGGAGGACGTGCCACAGCACTTCTACAAGTGGACCTCGCCTCCTGGCGTGGTGAGGATCCTGGAGGTCATCATCATCCTGCTCTGCATCGCCATCTTTGCCTGCGTGGCCTCCACCTTGGCCTGGGAGTACGGTTACGGCTACGGGGGGCTTTACGGCAGCGGCCTGGGGGGTTACTACGGCTCCGGCTACTACGGCAGCGCCTTGGGTTACGGTTACGGGGGTTACTACAGCGGGGTCACCAACCCACGGGCTGCCAACGGCTTCATGATGGCCATGGCTGTGCTCTGCTTCCTGGCACTGCTGGGGCTCTTCGTTGCCAGTGTCAGCAAGTCGAGCGGCTCCCGCTCGCGCCACTTCTACCTGGCGGTGATCGTGGTCTGCGCCATCCTGGCCTTCCTCATGCTCATCGCCTCCATCGTCTACGTCATGGGAGTCAACCCCCAGGCACAGATGAGTGGCAGCTACTACTACAACCCCTTGCTGACCATGTGCAGCCAGATCTACAGTGGCACCACCTACACCAACCAGTACCTCTACCACTATTGCACCGTGGACCCCCAGGAGGTGAGGAACCACCCCAAACCCAGCCAGAGCCTCCCTGTTTTTGAGCCAAAGCCCTTGGTCTGCTCCCAACATGAGCCAGACCCCTTGGTCTGCTCCCAGCATGAGCCAAACCCCTTGGTCTGCTTCAAACGTGAGCCAAACCCCTTGATCTGCTCCCAACATGAGCCAGACCCCTTGGTCTGCTCCCAGCATGAGCCAGACCCCTTGGTCTGCTTCAAATGTGAGCCAGACCCCTTGGTCTGCTCCCAGCATGAGCCAAACCCCTTGGTCTGCTCCCAGCATGAGCCAAACCCCTTGATCTGCTCCCAACATGAGCCAGACCCCTTGGTCTGCTCCCAGCATGAGCCAAACCCCTTGTTCTGCTCCAAATATGAGCCAGACCCCTTGTTCTGCTCCAAATATGAGCCAGACCCCTTGGTCTGCTCCCAACGTGAGCCAGACCCCTTGTTCTGCTCCAAACGTGAGCCAGACCCCTTGCTCTGCTCCGAACATGAGCCAAACCCCTGGACAAGGGCAGCACAGGAGGGAGGGCATCACCAACCACACATCATGCCCTGGGGATGGGTGTGCTGATAGAGTTTCCCTCCCTCCCCCCCACCCCATCTTTAATGGTTTTGGTGGTGCTGCTGGCTGTTTGGTGGCTGTGGAGGGCAGGGGGTGGCTGGTGGTGCCAGATCCCAGCCTGGCTGTTTGCCAGGGTGAGCTGAGGCTGCAGGAGGAGCTGGGCTGAGCTGGTCTGCCTGTGCTGGGGAGTTTCGGGGAGGGGATGAGCTGTTGTCCCATTGCAGACCCAGTATCTGGTACTTTGGTCTCCCTGGTTGTAAAAGTGTCTGCACAAGGCTGTGGCAGGCTGTGTGTGCCAGCATAGGTGCAGGGTCAGGGTGCCAACTGGCTGCCATGTCTCCCCAAGTACCCAAGATGCTGGCAGCCTGGATTGGGAACCCAAGGGGTCAGTGGGGCAACTGAGAACCCTGAAAGCAAAGTTGAGCAGCCCCAGTTTCGGCTGGGGCCAGCGGGGATCCTGCGTGGCACATGGGCTGGGACTGGTGCTGCCGGTTCCCATCCAGCCAGGCTGGCTGTGCCACATTCCTGGGCCCTGAGAGGGGGGGAGCTGCAGTGCCTGAGCTGCTCCTGCTCCATGCAAAGGCCAAAGTGGGGCTTAATCCCTCCTCACCTGGCCCCAATTTCAGTGTGGCTGCAGGGATTTGGCTGGTGGGAAAGTGTCTGGGCTGAGCCCTGGCTGTGTGCTGCAGGAGATGGCTCGTGGGGGTCAGGGTGCTGGGGAGGTGCCAGCTCCCTGCTCTCCCTGAGCCCCAAATTTGGCCTGTCCCTGGGGGAATATCAAACCTCTCCCCATTGCTTGAGCTGTCCCCAAAAGCTCTCATATCTATGATGGGCTCAAGGAGGGGGTGGCCTGCCTCTCTCCCCCCACCCTGGTGAGAGGGTCCAACGTGGGGAAGATTTTAGGATGAGAGGAGATCTCTGCAGCCCCATGAGACCCCCCTCACCCTGAGAGGAGCCCCTTCCCTCCACCCCTCCAGGCTGTGGCCATCTTCTGTGGGTTCCTCATCGTCATCCTGCTCTGCCTCACCTGCTTCTTCGCTTACAAGACACGGAGCAAGATCTGGAAGTATGGCAAACAAAACATCTACTGGGACAGAGTGCCAGTGGCCCAGGAGGGTCCCAATGTGGAGGAGTGGGTGAGTCCCAGCATGGGCTGAGGGTGCTGGTGGGTGCCTGGGGCTGGGGTGGGTGTGGGGGGAGTCTTCCACCTCCCCTGAGCATCCTCCCTGCCCACAATGGGGTGAGTGTGCTGGGGCAGTCCTTGTGTGGGGATGTGTCAAGGTGAGCAGAGGGGCTGTGTGGAGACCCCTGAGCTCCTGCTGGCTCTGTGGTTGTGCCAAGGCTTTGTGCCAGGAGCCTGTTTCTGCCTGGCTCATGCCACCCCAGTGCCTGGTGCCACTGTGTTTGCATCCCAGAGCTGGCAGCTCAGGGCACAGCGTTATCACCCCTGGTGCGATGCTGTGCCCGTCCCTCCCTCTCACCCCTTGGAGCTGCTGTGCTTTCTTTCCCCAGCTGATACCCTGTGCTGGCACCTCCAGGCTTTGCACAAGGTGCTGAGCTGGGTGTGCTGGTCTTAAAACTCCCTGAAAGGCAAACAGGGTGGGATCTGATGGGCTGGGTGCCAGGAGCAGCAGGCTGAGGCTCTGAGTCCTCTCCCCTTTGCTCGCCCTGTGCTCGGGGACACTGGCCGTGAGCTGCTGCCCGTCCACAGGCTTTGGTTTCGGTCTGGGCAATGATTAACTCAGCTCCATGGGACTGTGCCACCCTGCTGCCAGAGGGCTTTTGCTCTGGAGAGATTGAAAAGCCATGTAGGTGCTGCACTGAGGGCTGTGGGTTTGTGGTGTGCTTGGCAGTGTGAGGGGAAGGATTGGGCTCCAGGAGCTTAAAGGGCTTTTGCAACCAACCAATTCTGTGATTCAAACTGGCACAGTTGGAATGAGCCCATCTCCCATGGGTAGGGGCTGCTGGAGAGCCCTGGGGAGACTGGTGCAGCTCTGGGGTGCTCTGGACAGCTCTGGGGTGCAGCTCTGGGGTGCTCAGCCCTGGGGAGACTGGTCCCAGTCTGGCCACACTGTCTGCTGGGACATGCCCTGTCCTGTCTTCGCTCTGCAGCTCCCTGAGACGGTGTCTGGGGAGGGTGTGGGAATGCAGCAGCATCCCATGGGGAAGGAGCCCTTCAAATCCACCCCTGCCTCAAAGCACAGCTCTTTGGGTGCTGCAGTGCCTCAGCTGAGGAGGAGCTGCCCAGGCTCCTGTGGCAGCAAGAGCTTCATCCCCATCCCCAAACCATCCTCATCCCCATCTCTGTGAGACAGGGACATCCTGGGGGAGCTCAGCCAGGGACTCAGGGCAGGGATAAGTCACTCCCATTGATCCCAAACCCTCAGTGCAATCCCACAGTGCACAGACCAGCACACCCAGCTCTGCACCCCAGAGCTCTGCACCCCAGAGCTACACCTCGGAGCTGTCCCCCAGAGCTGTGTCCCCCAGAGCTGCATCCCAGAGCTGTGCACCCCAGAGCTGCATCCCAGAGCTGCACCCCTACACCTCAGAGCTGCACCTCAGAGCTGTGCCCCAGAGCTATGCATCCCAGAGCTGCATCCCAGAGCTGCATCCCAGAGCTGTGTCCCCCAGAGCTGCACCCCTACACCCCAGAGCTGTGCACCCCAGAGCTGTGCACCCCAGAACTGTGCACCCCAGAACTGTGCACCCCAGAGCTGCATCCCAGAGCTGCACCCCTACACCTCAGAGCTGCACCTCAGAGCTGTGCCCCAGAGCTGCACCCCAGAGCTGCACCCCTGCACCCCAGAGCTGTGCACCCCAGAGCTGCATCCCAGAGCTGCACCCCTACACCTCAGAGCTGCACCTCAGAGCTGTGCCCCAGAGCTATGCACCCCAGAGCTCCACCCCAGAGCTGTGCACCCCAGGGCTGTGCCCAGCTCTGTGCCCAGCCCCTCCCTCCCTCCCTCGGGCTAATATTTATTCTTCATTTTGCAGAAACACCTTTGTTCTGCTTTTATTTATTTGTGTTAAAAGTCCCTCCCTTGCAAAGCATTTCCTGGCCTGTTGGGAGCTGGGCTGCCTCAGGGGCAGCACCCTGTGCACCCCATTTCCCCTTCATCCTTTCACTTACCCCTCGGGGGGGGTCCCCTCTCTGCTAGTCACAGGTTGGGGGGTGGTCACCCACTGGTGACACATCCCTGCTTGGTGACAATGGCGTGGTGGGGAGGTACTGAGGTGTGAAAGCCTCTCAAGACATCTTGTTCCCTGTTTATGGTTGGGACTGAGATAGTTGGGTGACCTTCGAGTGGGTCTGAGCTGCTGGGCACCAGGACGTGGCTGTTCCCACATCAGTCACTGCCTCACCTGCTGGCCCCCAGTTAACCATGGCTTTGTTAATTTGGGGGAGGAAAATAGCAGAGGATGTGGCTTCTGAAGCAGCCAGAGCTCACAGCTGAGGTCCCCAGGGCCACTGTCCTGGGCAGGGACTGGCTTCCTGCACAAACAGCCCACAAAGGCCAGGAAGGAAGGGGGAGGGAGGGACAGACGGATGCCCCACGTCCTCCTTGAGCTCTGACCGTGCTGGGGCAGCAGTGGGGGTCCAGGGAGGGGAGATGCCTGAGGGACAGGGTGAGTGTGCAGCCTGTGGTTGCAGAGCAGGGCAGCAGTGGGGGTCCAGGGAGGGGAGATGCCTCAGGGACAGGGTGAGTGTGCAGCCTCTGGGTGCAGAGCAGGGCAGCAGTGGGGGTCCAGAGAGGGGAGATGCCTGAGTGACAGGGTGAGTGTGCAGCCTGTGGGTGCAGAGGAGGGCAGCAGTGGGGGTCCAGGGAGGGGAGATGCCTCAGGGACAGGGTGAGTGTGCAGCCTGTGGGTGCAGAGCAGGGCAGCAGTGGGGGTCCAGGGAGGGGAGATGCCTCAGGGACAGGGTGAGTGTGCAGCCTGTGGGTGCAGAGCAGGGCAGCAGTGGGGGTCCAGGGAGGGGAGATGCCTCAGGGACAGAGTGAGTGTGCAGCCTGTGGGTGCAGAGCAGGGTGCCAACACCCCCTGAGCTGTGTCAGTGTCCAAAGAGGACCCTCCATGGTGCCTCTGCATGGGGCAGCTTTACCCACTGGGGTCTGTTGGGGCACATCCTGCAGCCTCCCCCTTCCCCAAATGCTTCTCTGCCCTCCCTGGGGGGCTGCCCTATCCCTTTACCCCCCTCCTCCTCTCCATAGCCATGTGAGACACCCCACTGCAGCACTGCTGGGGCTCATCCCCCCTGAGTGTCCTCATCCCCCCTGAGTGTCCTCATCCCCCCTGAGTGTCTTCATCCCCCCTGTGCCTTGAGGGTCATCCCTCCTGTGTCCCCAGCCAGGCTTTGGGGCAGGAATGCTGCAGCTGCAGACTGGGGCTGTGTGGGTGGCTGAGTGTGGGTGAGTGTCTGCACCATCCCAGCACACAGCCCAACACCTCTCCCTTGCTCCAGGTGAAGAATGTGGCAGATGGAACCAGTGTTCAGGATGAGACAGCCACACTGGCTTACTCAGAGAAGCCAACAAGCCCCATCACTGCCCCCCCTTACAGCCCCCCAGCCTACAGCTACACCCCCCAGAACGGTTACTACCCCTCCGGGACCTACAGCAGCCAGGGGTGAGTCACTGACCCCTCCTCCTCAAGCACCCAGCCCCTCTCTGTTCTGAGCTCACTGACACCTCCCCACACTGCTCCCAGGGACCAGCCAGACCGAGTGGTGAGTCCCAGCCCAGCAGAGAAGCCCCCCAGGGAGCAGCAGCCCCCCAGACCCTCAGCTCGCCGCGGCCGCCGCCGCCGCCGCAACCCCGAGCTGGACGAGTCCCAGTATGAGACCGACTACACCACGGCTGTGGAGTCTGGTGATGAGCTGGACCACGAGCACTGGGACAGGTGAAGGGAAAGGGATTTTCCCCCTCACTCTGGGAGCATCCCCCTGTACCCAAAGGGTCACCTGGGGTCTGATCTTGCCCCTCTGTCGCAGCCTCTACCCCCCCATCACCTCGGATGGCACCCGCCAGAGGTACAAGCAGGAGTTTGACACGGACCTGAGGCGTTACAAGCAGCTCTGTGCTGAGATGGATGGTGTCAATGACCGCCTCAACCAGCTCAGCAAGCAGCTTGACAGCATCTCTGAGGACAGCCCCCAGTACCAGGTCAGTGTCAGGCTCTCCAGGGAACACAGGGGGCGATGTGGGGTCACTGGGACAACTGTGGGGCACTGGGGATGGATGGGGTGGGACCTCGGGATGCTGTGGGGCACTGGGGATGGATGGGGTGGGGCCTCAGGATGCTGTGGGGCACTGGGGATGGATGGGGCGGGACCTCAGGATGCTGTGGGGCACTGGGGATGGATGTGGCGGGGCCTCAGGATGCTGTGGGGCACTGGGGATGGATGGGGTGGGGCCTCAGGATGCTGTGGGGCACTGGGGATGGATGTGGGGTCTCAGGATGCTGTGGGGCACTGGGGATGGATGTGGGGTCTCAGGATGCTGTGGGGCACTGGGGATGGATGTGGTGGGGCCTCAGGATGCTGTGGGGCACTGGGGATGGATGGGGCGGGACCTCAGGATGCTGTGGGGCACTGGGGATGGATGTGGCGGGGCCTCAGGATGCTGTGGGGCACTGGGGATGGATGGGGTGGGGCCTCAGGATGCTGTGGGGCACTGGGGATGGATGTGGGGTCTCAGGATGCTGTGGGGCACTGGGGATGGATGTGGTGGGACCTCAGGATGCTGTGGGGCACTGGGGATGGATGTGGGGTCTCAGGATGCTGTGGGGCACTGGGGATGGATGTGGTGGGACCTCAGGATGCTGTGGGGCACTGGGGATGGATGTGGCGGGGCCTCAGGATGCTGTGGGGCACTGGGGATGGATGGGGTGGGGCCTCAGGATGCTGTGGGGCACTGGGGATGGATGTGGGGTCTCAGGATGCTGTGGGGCACTGGGGATGGATGTGGTGGGACCTCAGGATGCTGTGGGGCACTGGGGATGGATGGGGCGGGACCTCAGGATGCTGTGGGGCACTGGGGATGGATGTGGCGGGGCCTCAGGATGCTGTGGGGCACTGGGGATGGATGTGGTGGGACCTCAGGATGCTGTGGGGCACTGGGGATGGATGTGGCGGGGTCTCAGGATGCTGTGGGGCACTGGGGATGGATGGGGTGGGGCCTCAGGATGCTGTGGGGCACTGGGGATGGATGGGGTGGGGCCTCAGGATGCTGTGGGGCACTGGGGATGGATGGGGTGGGGTCTCAGGATGCTGTGGGGCATGCTGTGGCGCACTGGGGATGGATGGGGTGGGGTCTCAGGATGCTGTGGGGCACTGGGGATGGATGTGGGGTCTCAGGATGCTGTGGGGCACTGGGGATGGATGTGGTGGGGCTCAGGATGCTGTGGGGCACTGGGGATGGATGTGGGGTCTCAGGATGCTGTGGGGCACTGGGGATGGATGTGGTGGGGCCTCAGGATGCTGTGGGGCACTGGGGATGGATGTGATGGGGCCTCAGGTTGCTGTGGGCTCTTGGGATGCTGCAGGGCATCAGGGATGGATGCTATGGGGTCTTGGGATGCTATGAGGCATTGGGGATGGATGTGGGGGTCTCAGGATGCTGTGGGGCACTGGGAATGGAGGCTGTGGGCTTTTGGGATGCTGCAGGGCATCAGGGATGGATGCTATGGGGTCTTGGGATACTGTGGGGCATTGAGGATGGATGTGGTGGGGTCACTGGGACACTGTGGGGCATGGGAGACAGATGTGGTGGGGCCTCAGTATGCTGTGGGGCATTGGAGTTGAAAGCTGTGGGGCATCAGAGATGGATGCTGTGGGGCATTGGAGTTGGAAGCTGTGGGCTCTTGGGATGCTGTGGGGTCTCAGGATGCTGTGGGGCATCAGGGCTGGAGGGTGCAGGACCTTGGGATGCTGGAGGGCATCAAGAATGGATGCTGTGAGGTCTTGGGATGCTGTGGGGCATCAGGGATGGATGCAGTGGGGTGTCAGGATGCTGTGATGCATTGAGGAGGGACGATGCAGGACCTGGGGATGCTGTGGGGGGATGTTCTTGAGATGCTGGGAGGCACCAGAGATGGATGCTGCAGAGCATCTGGGATGGGTGCTGAGGGAGCAGCACTAGTGCCCACCAGCCATGGTGCCAGCTCCTCATAACTCCCCCTCCCACCCCTTCCCCTGGCAGGATGTGGCAGAGGAGTACAACAGGCTGAAGGACCTGAAGCGGGTGAGTGTGCAGAGGGTGGTCAGACCCCTCCCAGCTGGGTGTGATGCACTTGGAAAGGGGAGGTGGGGGGGTAAATTGTGGGGGGTGTGCTGTGCCCCTGCAGCCTCCCCTGCTCCCTCAGACCAGGCTTGTGCTGCCTTTCAGAGCCCTGACTACCAGACAAAGAAGCTGGAGACCAAAACCCTGCGCAACAAACTCTTCCACATCAAGAGGATGGTGAGCGACTATGACAAGGTGAGGGGGTAGCCTGTGCCCCCTCCTCCCACCCCCTGCAGGAGGAGTGAAACACCCCCCTCTCTGCTCCCTTCCAAGGACTCTGCTGCATTTTTGTACCTTTGTAGTGAAAAACCAGCCCCCACCCCCAAGATTCAACCCCCCCCCACTCACGCTGGTGGTGCCAAAGGTGTGGGATTGGAGGCTGCTGGAGTGGGTTTGCTCCCCCTCTTCCTTCTCACCCCACACCCTGGGGGTTGTGGGACTCCCCCCCCTCTTCCTGCTGTTATAAATATGTTTGGGGAGGGTGGCAGCCCCCAGACTCCTTTGTCAACACTGGGGTTGAGGATCCCAAACTGTGGCCAGAGGCTGGTGCTGGCCAGGCTGGATGGGGTTGGTATTGGTGGGTGGGGGGCAGAGCCCCCTTTGTGCCCAGGGGGAACAGCCTGGGCAGGGCTGGTATTTTGTAAGGAACTGGCTGAAACTGTGCATAAGGTGGGGTTTTTTTAAAGTAAATAAACTGTATCTATTGATTTTAAGTCAGTGGCAGGGTGAAAGGGGCTGGGGGAGGGTCGAGGCTGGAGGTGGGGGCTGTCACCCCTTCCCCATCCCCATGGAACTGAAAGCCCCCTGTATTGCTTTGTGGATTCCACCCCCTCAAAGCTGCTCCAACCACATCATCCCACCCACACAGGACACACACTCATGATGGAGACCCCCCTCCACACACACCTCTCCCACCTTAGGGGGTGGGGAGCAACCCCCAAGCCCCCCCAACTCATTCCCCAAACCCAGGCTGGCTCCTGCTCTTCTTCAGGCTGCTCATCCCATTCTTCCCCAGCATTTATCCCCAGGGATACTGAAGAACAGCACTCCCAACCTCCTCCCCTCCCAGATCACCAGGGTTTCCACTAAACCACCCCCCCACAGGGCTCACCTTGGGGTGGGCATCAGCATCACTGCAGGATCAGGCCCTTCCCTCCCTGGCAGCAGCTTCCCCCACCGTGTAAGAAACATCTTTTATTGGCTTCAGTTAATTTGTTTAGTATCATTGAACAAGGATTATATATACTTCTTTTTTCTTCTTCAGTGAATCAATCTAAAGGACAAAGCCCCCAGCTAATCCTGCCTCCCTCTGCTTGCACCACAAGCAGAGCCTAGGGGAGGGGGGAGGACACAGGGCATCATCCATCCTTCCCAAACTCCTGTGCCCTTTCCTCTCAGCCCTGGAGACAAGGATCACTCCCTCTCATTTCCAGCCTGGTTTAGGACCCCTCCAACATCTTCTCTTCCCCCCCTAAACCTGGTTTAAGAAAATATTACTGAGGCACAGGAACATAGTGAGTGTGGGGAGGGGTGGGGGGAGGTTCCTGGCACCCATCTCCCCCAGGGTGGGGAGACTGGTGGGTGCTGGATTGGGCCTTCCAAGGAGAGAGGGGAGGGACAAAGCCCCAAGTGAGCCCAGGGCAGAGGGGCTGGATGCTGTGCAGCACCCAAAAGCAACTGCTTCATCTGCACCCTGCATGGCCTGCTGCCACCCCCACCCCATGCAGCCCCATCTCACCCCCTGAACCCCTTCCCTGTACCCCAACAGTGGAGATGCTTCTGCAGAAGAGGTGGAGGACACACAGCCCAGCACAGAGAAGCCCAGTTCACAAAAAGGGGCTGCTCCAAGCTCAGCACTTCAGTCTCCAGCCTGGATGTAGCCCTGAGGCAGGGCACAAAGGGGCTTAAATGACTGAGTTTTGACCCCAGGGCCAGGATTTGGGGGGTGGGGGGGGATGTAGGACCCCACAGAACATGGAGTGTGTGTGTCCCCTCCTGTCCCAGCCTCCTGCCATCCAAAATCCAGGATTGGAGGGGCAGCCAGGCTCTGCTATCCCCCTCTCCCTGGGCTCCAGCACAGTTGCAACACAAGAACAGAGCAAAGGATCAGTCCCAGGGATGCTCTGAGGTCCCCGAGGGTCAGGGCAGGGACGGATGAGTTCGGTGTCCAACGATGGTGGCACAACCAGTACCTTAGAGGTGGGACAGTGACCCCACTGCCTTTGGAGGCTGCTGTGGCAGCCAGCTGAGCTGCAGGACGAGGGGAACAGTGCAGTTCAGTGGGCTCCTCAGTGAGGAGTAGCTGGAAGGAATCCACGTCCAACTGCTGGATGTCCCCAAGGTTTATCCCAAGGGTGGGGGAAGATGCTTGTCCCTTACTGCCCCGTCCCATAGGGCCAGTTGAAGGTGCTCCCAGACAGCAGCATGTCCCTGATTAGTGTTTCAATGGGGGTTTTCCCCACCAGCCTCATGAAGAAGAGCTGTGAGATGAGGGCAGCGGGCACGGCGCGCAGAGCCGGCAGCCGCAGCAGCAGCCGCCCGAAGCGCTGGGGCTGCGACGGGTACTGCGAGCGCACGTACTCGGTCAGCGCCACCTGAGCCTTCTCCTGCAAGCTCTCCACGTGGGCTGGGTCAGACAAGCCACAGGCATCTGGCAAAGGAGAAAGGGAAGGGGTTAGAAGCCATCTGAGAAGCCCCAGTGAGTCTTTCCCCGCTCGCTGAATTAAGGGATGGAGCCAAGTGTGGTTTGGACCACTCTGGATGCAAAGAGCTGCTGGAGGATGGGACCCTCCAGGAAGGAATGAGCACAGGGGCTCCCCAAGACTCTTTACAACTACCTGAAAGGGAGTTGTGGTGAATTGAGGGTTGATCTCTCCAGTAATGCATGATAGGACCCCAAGGAAATGGGCTGCAGTTGCCCCAGGGGAGGTTGAGGTTGGAGCTGAGGCAGAACTGTTTCCCTGAGAGGGGTGTGAGCCCCCGTGCCAGGCTGCCCAGGGAGCTGGGGGAGTGCCCAGCCCTGGAGGGATCCCAAAGCCCTGGAGCTGAGGTGCTGAGGCTGTGGGTCAGTGCTGGGCTGGGCAGGGTGAGGGGAGGGCTGGGTCTGCAGCAGCTTCAAAGCCTTTGCCAGCCATAATGACTTGATGATTGTAAGACCCTCCCACCAGTGCAGGGATGGTATTTGTGTTCCTGCAAATCTGATGCCCTGGGGAAGCTCATCCCTGCATCCAGGAGGGCAGGGAGTAAAATGCTCTTTGGGGGCTCCCAGCTCCCCATAGAAACAGGAGGGCAGGGAGGTAAATGCTTCTTGGGTGCTCCCAGCTCCCTGGAACCCACAGAAAAGGGAGGACAGGGTGGATAAAATGCTCCCTGAGGGCTCCCAGCTCCCTGAACCCCCACAGAAATGTAATGAGGGGAGAAAATGCTCCCTGGGGGCTTCCAGCTCCCTGGACCCTCACAGAAACAGGAGGGCAGGGAGGTAAATGCTCCTTGGGGGCTCCCAGCTCCCTGGACTCCCACAGAAATGGGAGGACAGGGTGGGTCAAATGCTCCCTGAGGGCTCCCAGCTCCCTGAACCCCCACAGAAATGTAATGAGGGGAGAAAATGCTCCCTAGGGGTTCCCAGCTCGCTGGACCCTCACAGAAACAGGAGGGCAGGGAGGTAAATGCTCCTTGGGGGCTCCCAACTCCCCACAGAAATAGGAGGGCAGGGGGTTAAAATGCTCCTTGGGGGCTTCCAGCTCCCTGACACCCCACAGAAACAGGAGGGCAGGGGGGTAAATGCTTCTTGGGTGCTCCCAGCTCCTCATAGAAACAGGAGGGTGGGGAGTAAAATGCTGCTTGGGGGCTCCCAGCTCCTCATAGAAATGGGAGGGCAGTGGGGTATAATGCTCCTTGGGGGGCTTCCTGAACCCTCACAGAAACAGGAGGGCAGGGGGGTAAAATACTGCTTGGGGGCTCCCAGCTCCTCATAGAAATGGGAGGGCAGGGGGGTAAAATGCTGCTTGGGGGCTCCCAGCTCCCTGGAACCCACAGAGATGGGAGCACAGGGTGGGTCAAATGCTCCCTGAGGGCTCCCAGCTCCCCATAGAGATGGGAGGGCAGGGGGGTATAATGCTCCTTGGGGAGATTCCTGAACCCTCACAGAAACAGGAGGGCAGGGGGGTAAAATTCTGCTTGGGGGCTCCCAGCTCCTCATAGAAACAGGAGGGCAGGGGGTAAAATGCTTCTTGGGGGCTTCCAGCTCCCTGGAACCCACAGAGATGGGAGGGCAGGGGGGTAAAATGCTCCTTGGGGGCTCCCAGCTCCCCATAGAAACAGGAGGGCAGGGGGGTAAAATGCTCCTTGGGGGCTCCCAGCTCCCCATAGAAACAGGAGGGCAGGGGGTAAAATGCTTCTTGAGGGCTCCGAGCTCCTGAACCCTCACAGAAACAGGAGGACAGGGAGGTAAATGCTCCTTGTGGGGCTCCCAGCTCCCCATAGAAACAGGAGGGCAGGGGGTAAAATGCTTCTTGGGGGCTCCCAGCTCCCTGGAACCCACAGAGATGGGAGGACAGGGTGGGTCAAATGCTCCCTGAGGGCTCCCAGCTCCCCAGGGTCAGACCCCAGCGGCAGCAGCGACCTACCCGGCGTGAAGAGCGCGATGGCTTTGAGGCAGCTGTACTCAGCTGAATCCACCTGGAGCCTGTTGAGCTTCTCCACCTGATCCTGAAAGATTCGGATCTGGTCCATGAAGGAGACGACACGGTCGGCCGACATGGGCGAGGCGTGGAAACCGGCGGCAGCCAGCAGCGGCGCCATGTGCAGCGGCAGCGCCGACTGAGCCGCGTTGAGGACGAAGAGCTCGCTCCAGCTGAGCCTCAGCAGAGCCACCTGGTCAGAAACTGGCAGCTCAGGGAAGAAAGGGATGTTCCTGGCCCATTCCACGGTGCTGAAGAGGAGGCGGGCGGCCAGCTCGCAGATGTTGTCGATGCCCATGACGCTGCCCTGCTGCGCGTACTGCGAGCCGTAGCGGGCGGCGGGGTAGGGCTCAGCACGCAGCAGCTGCGAGATCAGCTCTGACACGGGCTGCCCGTTGAAGTACTCGCTGCTGGGCATGGTGTTGGGGCTGGTGCTGGAGTGGGTAGGAGGGATTCGGCCCCTCTGCACAGCTGGGAAGGGGAGAGAGATGGGGTTTGGTTGTGGATGGTGCTGGCGGGTGCTGTCCTGCTCCCGGAGGGGTATAAAGGGTTGTGGCTGTGTAGTGCACAGGGAGGAAGGGTGGGGATGCTCCCATCAGAGTGGTAAGGGCTGGGAGGGAGCTGGAAAGCTCATCCAGTGCAACCCCCCTGCCAGAGCAGCACCACCTAGAGCAGGGCACACAGGGACTCATCCAGCTGGGTTGGGATGTCCCCAGAGAAGGAGCCTCCACAGCCCATCTGGGCAGCCCCTGCCAGTGCTCCCTCACCTCAACAGGGAACGAGTTTTTCCTTCTGTTCCTTTGGAACCTCTTCTGTTCCAGCTTGTCCCTGTTGCCCCTTGTCCTGTCATTGGCCATCCCTGAGCACAGCCTGGCTCCAGCCTCCTCACACCCACCCTTGATGCATTTGTAACCATGAATGAGGTCACCCCTCAGTCTCTTCTCCAAGCTGCAGAGCCCCAGCTCACTCAGCCTTTCATCACAAGGCAGATGCTCCACTCCAGCATCTCTGTGGCCCTGCACTGAACTCTCTCCAGCAGCTCCCTGTCCTTCTGCAACTGAGGGGCCCAGAGCTGGACACAATATCCCAGATGTGGTCTGATGAGGGCAGAGCAGAGGGGCAGCAGAACCTCTCTGACCTCCTGCCCACAGCCCTTCTAACCCACCCCAGGCTGCCATTGTCCATCTTGCCCACAAGGGCCCGTTGCTGGCTCCTGCTCATCCTGCTGCCCACCAGCACCCCCAGCTCCCTTTCCCCTCCACTCCTCTCTCACAGTTCATTCCCCAGCCTGTGCTGTTACATGGGGTGATTCCTTCCCAGATGCAACACTCTCCACTTGCCCTTGTTGAACTTCATTCACCCACACAGCATCCCTGGCACCCCAAGGATCAACCCAGGCTTTCAGGAGCCTGGGGAGAGGGAATTGGTGTGTGCCACCCTCTGCCAGCCCTTCACTCATCTATTTAACACCCTGCTGATTCACCAGCAGCTCCCAGGCTGCAGCTGCCAGGGTTATGACCATGGCCTCTGACCAGCAGCCAGCCTGGGACTGTTTCCTCCTCTGCAATGACCCAGCCCAGGAGCAGCTGTGGCTGTGCCAAACCAGGTGCCCTGGCAGCACCAGGGCTGCAGGCCAATTGCTGCCCAAGGTCATCACATGGCAGCAACCATTTATTTGCAAATAAAAGGTCCACCTTGGAAGCATCATTAACCCTGGGGCACTCCCTCTCCTAATTGCATTCAGGGAGAGCCATTTTTCAGCTCTCCCCCCCCTGCCCTCCCCCCCTCCCATTAGCACCCACTATTTGCTCAGGCCCTAGTAATTAATTTATGGGCTGTTCATGAGCCACTTAAATGAGAGCTCTAAATCATGCTAAGTGGCAATAATGCCATCTTAGCTCCTCTGGAAAGGAGGGAATTACTGTCCTGCTTGCAGTATCCTTCCCTCCCCCCTCTTTGCTCCTGGCATTAATGCCACCTGCCACTGAGCAGCCCTGGCACCTCCATCGCTGCGTGTGCCCTGGCACAGCCCCATCCTGCCACAGGGGCTGGAGATTTCAGGCTAAACCCCCTTGCCCTGTTTACAGCAGCCTGGGAAGTATTTGGGGAGGGAGGGGTGTACCCTCAGTTGATGGGGAGCAAACAGAGAGCAGCCAAGGGGTTCACATGGCTCTGGCTGTGCCAGGAGCCCAGCCTTGGTGACCTCCACCGTGCCCGGGGCACTGGGGCCAACCTGGCTCCAGGCATTTCACCTTATCAGTTCAAGGCTTTGGCTTTTCCAAACAAACACCACCTGTGCTGCTGCTGCTGCTGCCCCAGGGCCATCGAGGGAGGAAAAAGAACAAAAGGGGGAGGGGGGAAAGCCACAAACAGGGAGGGTCTTGCTGCAAAGAGGGTTCCAGGAGAGGCAGGGAAGTGCCCGTTGCAGCAGCAGGAGCTCTTGGCCCAGCCATGCTGAGGTGGGAGGGGGTTTCAGCAGCATCCCTTGGGAAGCATCCCCTGCCCCAGGGCATTGCCATTACCTTCCTTCCTCATCCCCACACGGAAACACTTCTTGAGGCGGCAGTACTGGCATTGGTTGCGGTGGTGCTGGTCGATCTGGCAGTCGCGGTTGGACCTGAGGGCAGGAGCAGGCAGATGAGGTGCCAAAGAGGAGATGAGACACGCTTATCAGCAAGAAGAAGGGGTGTCCCTGCATCCCACTGAGCTGCTCAGTCACCACCCTCCTCCCCCTGGGCAAAGCCCTTTGGCTCCCACGCCGGGCGCAGACACAGGCTCAGATGCTATGGAAACTGCGACTTCCCTCAGCAGGGGCTGCCAGCTCGTCGTGCCAGCCCAGTGCTGCCCAGGGCTGGAGGAAAAGCTGGAGAGATCCCCCCCCTGGGGCATGGAAACACGCCCCCACCCCCTAAATCCCGTGTTCTGTCATGCAGGAGGTGTGGGGGGAGCAGCTCCTGGAGCAGCCTCCTGCCAGACTGTGAGGAATTTCAACTATTTCCCACGGGGCTAAAGCTGCCCCCACCGTGCTGAGCTCAGGACACCTCAGTGCAACTGTCCCCTCATGGCCCTGGATCCTCCACATGCTGGCTTCCACCAGTCCCTGGTAGAGTAAAACATGTGCATGCCCCCAGCCTGGGCATGGGGTCTGCACTAGCCAAAGGGATGCCTTCCTCTCTGAGCAACCTCAGGATCTGCAAGGGGGTGATACCAACCCCCAGCACATGAGTCCTGCACTAGGCAAGGAGCTGTGGGCACCAGGCAGCCCTGTACCAATGCAGCAAGGCACCAGCCCCCACCAAAGGCAAGTGCTGCATCGTGGGGAGCAACACGCTGGGACAGGCTGCAAGGGATGGTCCCAAACAGCATCTTTAACACCCCAACTTCCCAGCCCCAGCTCCCATGAGGCCTCACACAGCTGAGGGATGCTGCAGGACACGAGTGACACTGGGCACTGGCATCTCACCCAAAGGCTGGGGGTGGCAATCACACAATCACAGCATGGTGGGGGTTGGAAGGGACCTTCAGAGCTCATCCAGTCCAACCCCCCTGCAGAAACAGCTCCCACCTAGATCAGGTCACACAGGAACGTGTGATCCAGTTCAGATCCAAGTGTGGGGGCTGGGTCAGTTTTCTCATTCCTGGGCACAAATGGCACTTTTTTGGTCCCACTGGGATTTTCTCCCCGTGGCCTGAACCCTGGGGATGAGCCTGGGGTTGGGAATGGGGAAGAGCCCTGAGATGGGGATGGAGCAGCTGCAGGGGCATCACTGGGAGGCAAAGTCCCTGGTCATAGAATTACAGGATGGTGGGGGTTGGAAGGGAGCTTTAGAGCTCATCCAGCCCAACCCCCTGCAGAAGCAGCTCCCACCTAGATCAGGTCACACAGGAACGTGTCCAGGGGGGTCTTGAAGCCCTCCAAGGAAGGAGCCTCCACACCCTCCCTGGGCAGCCTGGGCCAGGGCTCCCTCAGCTCAGCACCAAAGGACATTCTCCCAGTGTTCAAATGGAACTGTTTGTGTTCCAGCTCCATCCCATCATCCCTTGTCCTGCCACTGGATACAACAGAAACAAGTGCTGCCCCAACCTCCTGCACCCACCAGTTAGATATTGGTCAATATTGATGAGATCCCCCCTCAGCCTCCTCTTCTAAACAGCCCCAGGTCCCACAAATGGGGAGGGAAAAGGGGATAAATCAGCAAAACAGCCACAGAAGCAGAGCCAGCAGCAGCAGGGAAAGCTCAGGCAGGGCCCTGTGCTGCCAGCATCCAGCAGCAGCTCAGCTCAGCTCTGCCTGGGAATCCTGACACGAATCTCCTCATCCCTAACACGACTCCAGAGGCGAGCCAGGCAGGATTCCCACCGTGCTGCCACCGGCATTAATTCACCCCGAACATCAGCGCTGAGCCAGAGCCGCGGCTCCCAACGTGTTGCTGATAAAAAGTTCTTCCCAGCGCTGGAAGCTGATAGCTAATCACAAACCTCAGGCTCACGTCTTCATCAAGTCAACCCCCAGCCCCAACCTCTTTTTCCTTGCCTCACACCCTCACCGTGGCCTCAGGGCACTCTGTCCCCAGCACTACAAACACCTCCCCTTTCCCCTCCCCTTCTCTTCCCCTCCCCAAAAATCAGCTCCTGTAGCAAGTTTCCCAACTGATGGGCTGCAGCGACCTGGGAAGCTGTGAGAAATACAAAAGGCGTAGACTGTGCTAATTATGTAATTAGAACGTGTAATTATTTAGTGCAAGAACTAAACTGAATCCAACTCACTTTTAATATTCAAATGAGAGCAATCTTGGCTTGGTGCTGCTTTTGACTCCTGGAACAAAGCAGATGCCAGGGCTGCTGGGGGAGCATTGTTCCCCGGCCCCTCCAACACTTCACTCCCTACTTGGAAAACCAACAGTTTTCTATTGTACCAAATCACTTCCCCAGCACAAAGTGGGAGGGGAGGGGGGGGGAAAAACCCCACCCCAAAACACCTGAAGTAGCTGAAGTGACAAGCACAGGGGGAAATCTGGGATGCTCAGAAGCCCCTCCCTCACCTAAACAGCATCTGGGACGCAGAGTCCTTCCCCTCTCCCTGGGAGCCCTCATTGGGCCTTTCCTTTGTTCCAGGAAACTGGAATTTCTCTAAAGCCCCCATCTTCACATCACCCACCCCCAGCAGCCCCTCGGCCGCCTCTGATCACCGGATCCCACCGAGCCGACGGGGAAACTGAGGCAGAACCGGGGGGTGACGCGTGTGCCGCAGCTTTGGCTGGCGATGGGGAGGGCACAGCGGGAGCAGGGGCAGCGGGAAGCGATCCCTTCCCACGCCCCCCCAGCTCCAGGGCCCCCCACTCCACGGCCACGAGCAGCTCAGGCTGACGTCAGCCGGGACCTGGAGCTGCTGGGAGAGGAGATGCTGCGCACGGGGGAGGACGAATCTAGGCCGCCCAAACGAGAGCAAAGCAGCTCGGTGATGGTTCCCCAGCGCAGCAGCAGCACTGCCCCTTCCCTTCGTGTCTCTGCACCGCCAGCTGAAGCTCTAAGCAGAGGTGGGGAGAAAGCAGGGTGTAGAAGGGAGGGTGCCCCACTGCCAGCCTGGCTGCAGGGTGCCCATGGCCAGGGATGTGGATGCCATTCGTCACAGCTGGTTGAGCCAACGCCACTGGAAGCACTTGTAGGTGGATCCAGACCCACGAGCACACCCCAATATCCATGTTTCCCACATCCCCCACACACACAAGTGCCAGACAGCCCGATGCTCCTTTGGAGGCAGAAACTCCTGAGTTATTTGCAGCTTCAAACTTCACAGGGGTCGCATCCTGATGGGCCTGGAGCTGCTGCAGCACCGGCTCAAGCACGGGGGGCTGCAGCCTCTCTCCTCAACATCTCCCCAGAGCAGCACCCGGGGCTGCCGACACCTCTGGTCAAAACCACCCCGAGTGGTGCCTCCTCCGGGTCGAGTGGCCGTGACCGAAGTGACTCACAGCCACGGTGCGTTTTTGGGCACCAGCCTGGAACGGCAATTAACGCCCGAGCAGAGCTGGGCGATGACCAGGACCCGGGCACGGGCTGTGCCCCATGGAACGAGCAGCCGCGGCATCCATCCCTTCGAGAGCTGGTTCGGTGGGGTTGGGGACCCCCGTGTTGGCCATAGCGGGGGTCTCCCGTGCCACAGCGGGCACCGCAGCGGGGCCTCGGTTACTGCTGCAGCGGGGCCAGCGCGGAGCTTGCACCAAGGGCCACTGCAGAGCCACGCCGGGGGCCTGCACCGGGGACCACCCTCCGAGCTGCAACCGGCCCACGGCTCTTTCCCCGCCCCCTCCGGGACCCCCCCCACCGTCGCCGCACCCCATCCGTCTGTGTCCCCCCCCCTTCGCCCCTACCTGCAGGTGTAGCTGAGGTTCCTGCGGATGCTGCGCTTGAAGAAGCTCTTGCAGCCTTCGCAGGTGAACACCCCGTAGTGTTTGCCGCTGGACTTGTCCCCGCACACCACGCAGTCCACGGCCGCCCCGGCCCGTTCCTCCTCGCCGTGCTCCGCGTCGCTGCCGCCGCCCGCCGGGGACGCCGCCTCCTCCCCGCCGCCGCCGCCGCCGCCGTTGGGCTCGCCCCAGCCGCCGGCCACCATGGCCATGGCTCCGCGGCCCCGGGGGCTCAGCACCGGCCCCTCCGCCGCAGCATGGAGCGGTGCGCGGAGCTTCCCGGAACGAGTTGAGCAAGTTTTTTTTTTGGGGGGGGGGGGAGCGGCCGGTTTGGGATTTTTATGGTTTGAGGGGTTTTTGTTTGGTTGTTTCCCCCTCCTTCCTCCTCCTCCTCCTCTTCCTCCTATCCCAGGGCTCCCTTCCCACCACCCCCCACCCCCGTTAACGGGGGGGGCCCGCGGAAACTTTGCGGCGGCGGGAGCGGGGCGCGGGTGGGCGCATCCCCCCGCGGGGCGCGGCGGCGGCTCCGGGCGCGGCGGCGGCCCCGGGGCTCGGCCGCATGCGGGGGCCGCCGCTGCCCGCCCCCGGTGGCTCCTCCGCTCCGCGGCACCGGCAGGGAAACAGGAGGAGGAGGAGGTGGAGGAGGAGGCGGCGCTGGCCCCGACCCGGCCCGCCCTCGCCCCTACGGGCCCCGCCGCCGCCGCCGCTGCATGCAGCCCGCTCCGGGTCCGGCGGGACCCGCTCCGCCGAGCCCCGGAGCTCTCCCCGCCTCCCGCGAAAGAGCAAAGTTCAGCCGCTGCCGCGGTGGCCGCCCTGGATGCTCCTCCCCGTCCTCCTCCCCTTCCGCTCGCCGCCCGCCGGGTCCTGCCCCGGCCCCGGCCCCGCCGCCGCCCCCGCAGCCCCCCGCGGGGGGAAGAGCCGGGCGGGCGGCCCCGCGCCAGCGAGCCGCGACTGCCGGGGCTCGGGGCACCGAGGGGCTGGCGGAGACGGGCAGGGGCCGGGCGGGGAGATGCCGCGGCCTGACGGTCGCCATCGAGCGGGAGGTGGCTGGAACGGCCCGGCCTTTGCTTGCCCCGTGCGGACCGGAGCCCTTGGCCGGCCCCGGCAGCGCTCGGAGCCTCAGGCGGCGCGGGGAGGGGACCCCGCGAGCCCGGCGTGCGGGGCCGTGGCGTGCCCTGAGCCGCGGTGATGGCCATGGCCCTTGTCCCCACCCCAGCAAGTGGCCTCTAAACCACAGGGTGCAGCAAAGGGCACGTTCCCCAGCGAGCTGTGCCCTTGGGGACGGGCACCGAGCCCCGGCCCCACTGCAGCTGGGATGGCATGGCATGGCATGGCATGGCATGGCATGGCATGGGTAGCAATTCCCCACAGCCATTCTCCATGCATGGCCCGTGGCCAAGCCACCAGCACCAGCCACCCCTGCCCTCACCATCCTGCCCTCACCATCCTGCCCTCACCATCCCTGCCCTCACCATCCTGCCCTCACCATCCTGCCCTCACCATCCCTGCCCTCACCATCCCTGCCCTCACCATCCTGCCCTCACCATCCTGCCCTTGCCAGCAGCTCTGATGGGATCTTTAATCACTGCAAGTGGCACGAGGCCGTGGCTCCGCGTCTCATGCAGGGCACGAGGGCTGCAGCTGGGCTGTAGGGTGTTGGTGTGGCATGTGGGGTCCCCTCGGGTGCCACCGCTCCACACAGCCCCTGGCATGGGCCAAAGGGCTCTCTGCAGCCTGGGACTGGCTCCCTGCAGCCCTGTGAAGAGTGTTTGTGATGTTGTTCATCAAGTCAGACCCGTAGGTCACACAGAATCACAAGGGCTGGAAGGGACCTGGAAAGCTCACCCAGTGCAGCCCCCTGCCAGAGCAGCACCACCTAGAGCAGGGCACACAGGGACTCATCCAGCTGGGTTTGGGATGTCTCCAGAGAAGGAGACTCCACAGCCTGTCCCTGAGAAGGGGTGGGCTGGGAGTGCTGGCTGTGGGTGCCCAGCGCCCACCTGCTGCCATCCTGTTAATCGTTAACGAAGAAATAAACTCAGTGGGAAGACGCCCGCCCTGGGAGCAGCCCGTTGCCATCGCCCTGCCTTCACCTCTCACCCACGGGCCAAACCCTCCTCCTGCCTGTGGTCAGGTGTCTCCCAGCAGCATGTCTTTCACCTTGGCTTTGAGGGCAAAGTCTGGTGGGCAGGGTGTGGAGCTGGGGTGTGGGCAGGATGGGTGCCCTCCCCCATACCCCTTTTTCCCCCTGGGAGAGGCCTTTTATCCACAGGGGACCCCACAATGTGGTCTCAGCTGGGGCTGGGTGAGGATGCTGATGCTGGCAATGCCCACACTGGACCTCGTGTTCCCAACACACCAGGGATGATGTCTCCATCCTTTCCGTGGGAAAGGCAAAGCAACGCAGGCTGGATATTAAAAACCCCACTAAAGCACCGAGCCTGGAGCTGGGACACAGCAGAGGTGGATGGTTACAGCTCTGGCCATAAATAAACCCTCCATTTCCTCCTGTTTGGAGAGATTTCAGCTCCCCAGGTACCTACCACTGAGCTGCCACAGTTGAGCTGGGAAAGCACCAGGCCAGGGGAAGGGATCCCAGCCTGGGCACGGGGGTCACTCCCCCCTGCAGCCAGCCCTGCTTCTCCTTTCTCTTGTGTCAGCCTGTGATTTATGGCCCTTTCCCTGCCTCTCCCCCTCCTCCTCACCCCCTGCAAAAAATAATAATCCAGGAACAAAGGAGGAAATTGGATCTTCTGCCCCGGTCGGCTCCCGGCCCCGCGCTGGGAGACGCGTTTGTTTTGACGTCGGTGTCCAGTTGGGCTGAAGGCTGTTTGATCTCTGGAGGAATTCCTCCTTCCTCGCGCTGCTCGGCTGCTTCTGCAGCACAAAAGGGCCCCCGGCAGCCGCTGGCGCGTTTCGTGCCGCCCCGACGCCCCCGGCAAGGGTCCGGCACAGCGGCAGAGGCGCCCGCGGGGGCTGGGGGAGGCTGCTGGGTGCAGGGTTGGAGCTGGGAGAGTGGGGGTGGGTGGGAGTGGTGTCGTCTTGCTTCATCCCCCCACCACACACCCCCCTCTGCAGCCTTTGGGCTGGAGGGTGATTGAGGAAGCCTTGCCAAAAATGTGCCAGGTCAGAGGCAGGTTGGGGTGTGGCTGTGAGAGCAGAGAGCTGGGTGCCAGCAGCACCAGTGCAGAGCTGGGTGCCATCACCAGTGCAGAGCTGGGTGCCAGCAGCACCAGTGCAGAGCTGGGTGCCATCACCAGTATAGACCTGGGTGCCAGCAGCACCAGTGCAGAGCTGGGTGCCATCACCAGTATAGACCTGGGTGCCAGCAGCACCAATGCAGAGCTGGGTGCCATCACCAGGGCAGAACTGGGTGGCAGCAGCACCAGTGCAGAGCTGGGTGCCATCACCAGTATAGACCTGGGTGCCAGCAGCACCAGTGCAGAGCTGGGTGCCATCACCAGTATAGACCTGGGTGCCAGCAGCACCAGTGCAGAGCTGGGTGCCATCACCAGTATAGACCTGGGTGCCAGCAGCACCAATGCAGAGCTGGGTGCCATCACCAGGGCAGAACTGGGTGGCAGCAGCACCAGTGCAGAGCTGGGTGCCATCACCAGTATAGACCTGGGTGCCAGCAGCACCAGTGCAGAGCTGGGTGCCATCACCAGTATAGACCTGGGTGCCAGCAGCACCAGTGCAGAGCTGGGTGCCATCACCAGTGCAGAGCTGGGTGCCAGCAGCACCAATGCAGAGCTGGGTGCCATCACCAGGGCAGAACTGGGTGCCAGCAGCACCAGTGCAGAGCTGGGTGCCATCACCAGTGCAGAGCTGGGTGCCAGCAGCACCAATGCAGAGCTGGGTGCCATCACCAGGGCAGAACTGGGTGGCAGCAGCACCAGTGCAGAGCTGGGTGCCATCACCAGTATAGACCTGGGTGCCAGCAGCACCAGTGCAGAGCTGGGTGCCATCACCAGGGCAAAGCTGGGTGCCAGCAGCACCAGTGCAGAGCTGGGTGCCATCACCAGTATAGACCTGGGTGCCAGCAGCACCAGTGCAGAGCTGGGTGCCATCACCAGTATAGACCTGGGTGCCAGCAGCACCAATGCAGAGCTGGGTGCCATCACCAGGGCAGAACTGGGTGGCAGCAGCACCAGTGCAGAGCTGGGTGCCATCACCAGTATAGACCTGGGTGCCAGCAGCACCAGTGCAGAGCTGGGTGCCATCACCAGTATAGACCTGGGTGCCAGCAGCACCAGTGCAGAGCTGGGTGCCATCACCAGTATAGACCTGGGTGCCAGCAGCACCAGTGCAGAGCTGGGTGCCATCACCAGTATAGACCTGGGTGCCAGCAGCACCAGTGCAGAGCTGGGTGCCATCACCAGTATAGACCTGGGTGCCAGCAGCACCAATGCAGAGCTGGGTGCCATCACCAGGGCAGAACTGGGTGGCAGCAGCACCAGTGCAGAGCTGGGTGCCATCACCAGTATAGACCTGGGTGCCAGCAGCACCAGTGCAGAGCTGGGTGCCATCACCAGGGCAAAGCTGGGTGCCAGCAGCACCAGTGCAGAGCTGGGTGCCATCACCAGTATAGACCTGGGTGCCAGCAGCACCAGTGCAGAGCTGGGTGCCATCACCAGTATAGACCTGGGTGCCAGCAGCACCAATGCAGAGCTGGGTGCCATCACCAGGGCAGAACTGGGTGGCAGCAGCACCAGTGCAGAGCTGGGTGCCATCACCAGGGCAGAACTGGGTGCCAGCAGCACCAGTATAGAACTGGGTGCCATCACCAGTGCAGAGCTGGGTGCCAGTAGCATCAATGCAGAGCTGGGTGCCAGCAGCACCAGGGAATGAGGTGGTCCCACTGCCAGCCTTGACCAGACTCCCAGCATCGCAGTTGGCACCGCTGCAGGCTGCAGGACAGCTCTGCCCTCTCCTGAACCCACTTGGGAGCTTCCCAGGCATTCAGATCCCACCTCATCCATCCCCCCATGGGGACGCACACCCGGGGGTGGGCGTGAGCAGAACAAGGAGGGGTTTAGGTTTTCAGATCTGGCCTCACTCTGCCCTTTGCAGAGTGCTCAGTCCCTGTTTGCTGCCAGGCTGAGGGTACTGAGCCCTGGCCGGGCTCCTCGGTGCCACATTCCTGTGGCTGGGTCACGCTGGGCGTGCGTGGGCAGGCGTGTGCGTGCCAGGGGCTGTGAGGGCAGGCAGGAGCGGCTCCGGTGCTGCTGTGGGGGGTGTGTGGGGGGATGTGAAGGGCCCCTTATGGCCGGGGGAGGGGGGGTCCCGACCCTCCCGCAGCGGCCGCGGGAGCGCGTGACCTTGCGGGGTGTGGGGGGGGGGGCGAACCGCATCCGCGTCGCTGCAGCCGAAGGACAAAGGGAAGCCGGGACCGGCGGTGCAGTGGCTGTTCCACTCCCTGGCACGGCCCCTGTGTGCCCCGTGGCTACCCCGCGGCTGCCCCAGTTCGCCCACGCTGTCCCCGGCACGAGGAGCACCCATCCCGTGCAGCAAACCCGGAGTGCACACGCGTGTGCACGGGACACGAGGACACACACACACACACACACACACACACACACATCCCCCGTGCAGCAAACCCGGAGTGCACACGCGTGTGCACGGGACACGAGGACACACACACACACACACACACACACATCCCCCGTGCAGCAAACCCGGAGTGCACACGCGTGTGCACGGGACACGAGGACACACACACACACACACACACACACATCCCCCGTGCAGCAAACCCGGAGTGCACACGCGTGTGCACGGGACACGAGGACACACACACACACACACACACACATGCCCCGTGCAGCAAACCCGGAGTGCACACGCGTGTGCACGGGACACGAGGACACACACACACACACACACACACACACATCCCCCGTGCAGCAAACCCGGAGTGCACACGCGTGTGCACGGGACACGAGGACACACACACACACACACACACATATGCCCCGTGCAGCAAACCCGGAGTGCACACGCGTGTGCACGGGACACGAGGACACACACACACACACACACACCCCGTGCAGCAAACCGGGAGTGCACACGCGTGTGCACGGGACACGAGGACACACACACACACACACACACACACACAAACATCCCCCGTGCAGCAAACCCGGAGTGCACACGCGTGTGCACGGGACACGAGGACACACACACACACACACACACACACACATCCCCCGTGCAGCAAACCCGGAGTGCACACGCGTGTGCACGGGACACGAGGACACACACACACACACACACACACACACACCCCCCCACACACACTCACATGTTCACCACGTGCCCTTCACAACCACCCCGCGGGGAGCTGCTTTTGCCCCCCTATCCTGTGATTTTGCCCCCCCAACCCCGCAGGGAGGCTGAAGGAGACTCGACCCTCGTCACCCCCAGCCCCTCAGCCTCCCCTGCCGTCACCCCCAGCCCCTCAGCCTCCCCTGCCGTCACCCTCAGCCCCTCCTTGCCCCCGGCACCCCCTGGGCTCGCTGCCCGACATTCCCGGGATATCAGATCCCGCCGCAGCCCCCACCCAGGCGCGGCCGGACGCTCCCTCCCCGGGGGGGGAGGTTGAATCACGCTCCCTCCCCTCGCTGCCGGCTGCTCCCCGCTGCCTTTGCTCCCGTGCCCGCCCCGCCAGAGCCTGACCCCCACAGCCATGGGGTTACAACCCTCCCCCCATTATCCCCCTGCCCGACGCCGCCGGGGATGCCGCAGCCTGAGCCACCCGGTCCCCACCGGTGCTCCTTTTGGGGGGGGTCCCGGTGTGGCCCCGGGGTCAGCGGGACCCCTCCAGCCGCGGTGGGGGTGGCGGTGGGTCCCCGCCTGCCCTCCCCCTCATCCCGGCACCCGGGGTCGGGGCCGCCCCAGCCCTTTCATGCGGAGCCTGACCCTGCACAAAGCCCCCCGGGAACACATTTGAATCTGAAAAGGGGTCTGAGCCCAAAGCCCTGACCTTCAACCTGCGGGTCACCCTCCACACCAGCCCCGGGACCCCCCCAGGAACCGTCCCTGGGGGGGAACTGGGAGGGTTCCCACTTGGTGAGGAGGTGGCAGGCGCAAAGGGCATGGGTAGTCTGGGGGGTGAGCTGCAGCTTTGCATCCCTGCTTCCCTGCATCATTGCAGCCCTGCCCTGCAGCCCCACAGCCCTGCATCACTGCAGCCCTGCCCTACAGCACTGCAGCCCTGCACCATTGCATCCATGCCCTGCAGCCCTGCATCCCCACATCACTGCATCCATGCCCTGCAGCCCTCTCTCTGCCCTCTCCGCCACCACAGCTCTGGATATCGATCCACCAGGCCTTGAACTCTGCTGCAGGATCTCCCTGGGGAGGTCCAGGCCTCATTTTAGTCCATCTATAGCTCCGTGCCTCAGTTTCTCTCTCACCCTACAGCACAGCTGAGCCCTGAGCTGCTCCCCAACCCCACACAACCTTCCCACCACAGACCCCCACTCAGCCAAGGGCCTCATCATCCTGGGTTTAGCCCCCCCCTTCCTCTCCCCCCAGGCTCAGCCCCTCTGCCAGGACCCACCCCCCTCTCATGGCACAGGAGGATGCCCTCTGCTCAGGGTCACTGCTCCTCTTCCCTCCTGAATATGCATGGCCCTGCCACCATGGCCCTGCCGCCACGGCCACCGCGTCACCTTTGATCCCACGTCAGGGAGAACCAAACGGCTTCATCTGCCGGGAGATGGGGGTGGGGGGGGCAGCGGGGAGGGGACAGCCTTTGTTCCTGGCCCCGAGGGGATGAGCTGAGATGGGGATCTGTCTGCCTGACCCTCATCCTAAACCCAAACCCAAACCTGAACCCAAACTCGAACCTGAACCCGAACCCAAACCCAAATCTGAACCCAAATTCGAAACCAAACCCAAACCCAAGCTCAAACCTGAACCTAAACCCAAACTCAAACCCAATCCTGAACCCAAATCCAAGCCCAAACCCAAAAATCGAACCCAAACCCAAACCTGAATCCAAACCCAGACCCATATTCAAACCCAAATCCAAACCTAATCCTAAACCCAAACCTGAACCCAAACCCAAACCCAAACCCAAACCTAAACCCAAACCCAAACCTGAACCCAAATGCAAAACCATATTCAAACCCAAATCCAAACCTAATCCTAAACCCAAACCTGAACCCAAACCCAAACCCAAACTCAAACCCAAACCCAAACCCAAACCCAATCCTGAACCCAAACCCAAACCCAAACTCAAACCCAAACCTAAACCCAAACCCAAACCTGAACCCAAATCCAAACCCATATTCAAACCCAAATCCAAACCTGAACCCAAACCCAAACTCAAACTCAAACCCAAACCCAAACCCAAACTCAAACCCAAACCCAAACCCAAACCCAAACTTAAACCCAAACCCAAACCTGAACCCAAACCCAAACCCAAACTCAAACCCAAACCCAAACCCAATCCTGAACCCAAACCCAAACTCAAACTCAAACCCAAACCTGAACCCAAACCCAAACCCAAACTCAAACCCAAACCCAAACCTGAACCCAAATCCAACTCCAAACCCAAGCTCAAACCCAAATCTGAATCCAAACCCAAATCCAAACCCAAACCTGAACCTAAACCCTCACCTAAACCCAAACCTGAACCCAAACCCAAACCCAAACCTGAGTCCAGACCCAAACCCAAACCCAAACCCAAACCCAAACCCAAGCCACGCTTGGCCGCCTGAGCCAGGACCATCAGTGGTTTATTGTCCCTGGAGCCCAGCAGGAGCTGTGGAGGAGCAGGAGGGGGATTGGGGGTGCCAGGAGGTGCCTCTAGATGCAGGTCTCGCTGCCCGCCGCGCCGCGCCGCAGCCTCTGCAGCCTGTGTGCCAGCGCCTGCTCCTGCCGGGCGTGTTGCCGGCGCAGGGCGCCCGCCTGGGCCTCCAGCCGCCGCAGCTGTGCCGCCTGCTTCCACCGGGCACCGCGGTACGCCACGGCCAGCCCGCTGCGGGGGCCAGGCTCAGCGTCCCGCCTGGGCACCGCACCCAGCCAGGCAGCCAGCGCCTGGGGCTGGGGCAGAGGGGGTGCAGGGGGGGATTGTGTGGCGGGGGGAAGAGAGGTGGGGCCATGCAGGAAGGGAGTGAGCTTTTGGGGTGTTTAATATGAAACAGCACTTTTGGGGTGTGCAATGCAGGGCTGTGCTTTTGGGGTGTGCAGGAAGGGACTGAGCTTTGGGTTGTGCAATGCAGGACAGTGTTTTCAGGGTGTGCAGGAAGGGACTGTGCTTTTGGGGTGTGCAGGAAGGGACTGTTCTATTGGGGTGTGCAGGAAGGGACTGTGCTTTTGGGGTGTGCAGGAAGGGACTGTTCTATTGGGGTGTGCAGGAAGGGACTGAGCTTTTGGGGTGTGCAGGAAAGGACTGAGGTTTTGGGATGTACAGGAAGGGACTGAGCTTTTGGGGTGTGCAGGAAAGGACTGAGGTTTTGGGATGTACAGGAAGGGACTGTTCTATTGGGGTGTGCAGGAAGGGACTGTGCTTTTGGGATGTACAGGAAGGGACTGTTCTATTGGGGTGTGCAGGAAGGGACTGTGCTTTTGGGGTGTGCAGGAAGGAACTGTTCTATTGGGGTGTGCAATGCAGGACAGTGTTTTCAGGGTGTGCAGGAAGGGACTGTGCTTTTGGGGTGTGCAATGCAGGACAGTGGTTTTGGAGTGTGCAGGAAGAGACTGCAGTTTTGGGGTGAGTGGGAGGAGACCATAGTTCTGGGATGTGCAGGAAGGGAGTGAGCTTTTGGGGTGTTTAATATGAAACAGCACTTTTGGGTTGTGCAATGCAGGACAGTGGTTTTGGGGGGTGGAGGAATGGACCACAGTTTTGGGGTGTGCAGTATGGGACAGCATTTTTGGGGTGTGCAAGAAGGGAACCACAGTTTTGGGGGGTGGGTGAAGGGACTGCAGTTTGGAGATGTGCAGGAAGGGCCCATGGTTTTGGGGTGTGCAGGAAGGGACTGAGCTTTTGGGGTATGCAAGTAGGGACTGAGCTTTTGGGGTGTGCAATGCAGGACTGTGCTTTTGGGGTGTGCAAGTAGGGACTGAGCTTTTGGGATGTGCAAGCAGGGACTATGCTTTTGGGGTGTGCAATATGAGATGGTGTTTTTGGGGAGTGCAGGGAGGGACCATACACCTGGGGCATGCAGAAGGGGAAATGTGCAATGAGGCCATGCAGGAGGGCAGCACATTTTTGGGGCATGAAGGGGGGGAAGCTGGTGCCTCCTGCCTACCTGTGAGCGTGGAAGGAGTCCGTGGTGAGGGCCAAGCACTGAGCCTGCTGCACACGGCTGGCGGCACTGCTCTGCTCCAGGGCCACAGCCACAGCCCCTGCCTGGGCACGCAGCTCCTCTGTGCTGGGGACACCCACGTGGCACTCAGCCTGGCACAGCTCCCCATGCCAGGGCTGTGACACGCTGGTGAGGGCTCTTACCGGGACAGGGTGCGAAGCAGCTCTTCCCTCATCCTCTGCGGGTCCGGAGGGTGCCGGGGAGCTGCTGCTCCCACCCAGGCGGTTTGGGCATCCTGCAGGGATGGGTGTGAGTCCCAGCTCTGGGCTGACCCCCTCCCCCAGCCCCACGGAGGTCAGAGTGCTCCATACCTCCTCACTGCTGCTGGAGCTGTTGGACGGGCTGTGGGGGTTTCCAAGCCCCTCATCCAGCTCCTGCTGCAGGTGCTGGAGCAGCAGGCGCAGCGCAGCTTCCCGAGGGCCCTGCCCGGCCACCAGCACCTCCAGGCCCCTCTTTTCCTTCTCCACCAGCTGCAGCTGCATCTTCAGGTCAGCCATGGCTTCCTGGTAGGGGAAACTGAGGCACAGCCCCCCACTCCACTCCCTCCCACCATCCACTACGTTCCTCTGCTCGAAGCCCAAGACCCCGCAGGGAATGAACCCCCTTCCTCATCCTCCCAACACCTCACCTTGTGCATCGGCAGCTCCTGCAGCAGCTCTTCTTTCTCTGGCCTCTTCCAGCCGGGCAGCAGAGCCCTGGCATCCCTCAGCACCTGCTCAGCCCTGGCTCGGGTCTCCTCGCTGTGGTGGGCACTGGTGGGCACTGGGGTGTTGTGCAGAGACGCCTCCACAGCCGCCTGCTCCGCACGCAGCCGGCGGACATGCTCACGCAGAGCCCTCTCCTCCATCCCATGGGCTGTGGAGATGCTGCTGGGATGGGGACGTGGCTATGGTGGGCATGGTGCCACCCTGGGACACCATATACCCCTCTTTTCCTCCTCCTCCCCCAGTACCTCTGCAGCCCTGGGGAGCTGATGTTCCTGCTCTGCTCCTGCTTGTCCGGCTCCGCTGGGCGCAGGGGCTGCGGCCCCTCCGGTGCTGTGGGGCTGGACCCCCATCCACACGCTGGGCTCTGCTCCCACGTGGCTCCTGGGCACAGGGCAGGTGCCCCTCTCCAGTGTGTGCCCACGGGGCTGTGCTTGGGGCTGGGGTTCCCCAACATCCTTCCTGCCTCCCCCTCCCATCTGCCCAGCAACCTCTCAGCCCTTTTCCTGTATCCCTCCATGTCCCCCAACATCCCTCCAACAACTCAGCCAGTTCCCCTCATGCATCCCAGTGCAGGGCTACCAGGAGATGAGGGGATGGAACATGTGTGTGAGGAGGAAAGGCTGCAGCCCTGGGGCTGCTCAGCCTGGAGAAGAGAAGCCTGAGCTCAGGATCAATGATCAGCAATGCTGATTAGATCCTAAAGGGTGGGTGTCAGGAGGATGGGGCCAGTGTTTGGTGTGTGGTGGCCAGTGGCAGGACAAGGGGTAACAGGCACAGGCTGGCACACAGGCAGTGCCCCTGGCACAGGAGGAGCAAGTCCTTTGGTGCTGAGGTGAGGGAGCCCTGGCCCAGGCTGCCCAGGGAGGGTGTGGAGGCTCCTTCTCAGGAGGTTTCCAACCCCATCTGGACACGTTCCTGTGCCCCCTGAGCCAGGGGAACCTGCCTGAGCAGGGGCTGGGGCTGGAGCAGCTCTGCAGGGCCCTTCCCACCCCCAGCATTCTATCTGTGATCCCAACACATTCCTCCTACATCCCCTCTGCATCCCCTGTATCCCCCAGCATCTCCCCTCAGCATCCCCCCCGCACACCCTGCAGCTGCCACTCACCTCCACGGCCACCATCCTCCTCCTCCCTGCCCGCCTTCGCCCACATCAGCTCCAGGAGGGCAGCGTAGGCGCCCATGCAACGCTCGCTGTGGGGTGAGGGGCTCAGCGTGGCACTGCCAGCTGCATCCCCCTCCCCATGCCCATGCCAGTGCCCACCTGCAGCGCAGGGCCAGGCGCAGGGCGGTGCTGCGGGACTCGTGCTGCCCCAGCGCCATGCTCAGCCCCTCGGCATCACTCTTGTACTCCTGCAGCGCCGCTGCCAGCTGCCGGTTCACCTCCTGCAGCCTCCCCAGGCACCTGCACAGTGCCCCCTGTCACCTGCACAGCCCGCTGCCGTGCCTCAGTTTCCCCACCACTGAGAGCTCGGCAGCCCCTGGGGTCAGGAGGGGATTCAACTCACTCTTGAAGCTGCTGCATGTGCTCTGTGTGCTCACGGCTTGCACCCTCTGAGGGCTGTGGGGACAGCGGGCTGTGGGGCTGGGTGCTGTCACCGCACTGGAGCAGGTCCTGCAGAGGGGAGAGGCAGCACCCAGCACCAGAGCAGAATCTCACCCACTGAACCCCCCACCTCCACCACGCCACAGCTGCAGTCTCACACTCACCTGGTGCAGCCGGGGCTCTGGGGGGCTGCCGAGCCCGGGGGTATCACTGCCAGAGCCCCCCGGCTCCTCCAGCCTGGACAGAGCATCCCTCAGATCCTGGACCTGCGCCGAGCACCAGGGCTGAGCCATGGCACACCTCTGGCAGCACCCTGAGGGCTGAGGCAGGGCAGTGCCGTGCCCCCAGCACCCACCTTCTGCTGCAGCCGGTCGCGCTCCCCGCACAGCACCCGCAGCGAGGCCGTGAGCCGCCTCAGCTCCTCCTCCCGCTGCCCCAGGGTCGCCCGCAGCGCCGCGTTTCTCGCTGCCAACTCTTTCTCCTCCTCACCGGCTCCTTCCTCCAGACCCCCGTGTGCTGCCTTCCCAGCCAAGCCCGGTGTCTGGGCCAGTTCCTCCAGGCTCTGTGGAGAACGGGGTGTCTCGGTTGGTGCCCATCCCCGTGGCATCTGGGCTGCCCCGGTGTGAGCTCACCTTGGCTGCCCGTGCCCACTCCTCGCCGGGCACCCTCTGTGCTGGTGGCTGCCGGTGCCGGGAGAAGACGGTTCGCTCCAGAGAGCTCACGGCGTCCTGCAGCTCTGCAAAGAGGTCGGGGCCTGGGGAGAGGGGTCATGGCTGGGGTCAGGCCCCTGAGGCTGGCACCGAGCCACTGCCACGGCACAGCCCGGTTTGGCACAGTGCACCCACCTTCCAGGCTGATACCAGGTGAGCTGTGGAGGCGCTGGGGCTGTTTGCTGGCAGCGGGGAGGCTGGTGCTGCCATGCCAGCCCTCCTCATCCTCCCTGCGTGGTGGTGAAGGCCAGAGATGGCTGGGGCTGGATGGGCATGGCCACTGGTGCCCCGCAGCCGCCGTGTGCCAGTACCTGGGTGTGTGGTGCTGCAGCTGCTCAGCTCTCTGGTGCAGCCGTGCCGCCGTGGCCAGCAGCTCGGCGATGTGCTGCTCATAGCACAGGATGCTCTCGGTGTCCCCCGCCATGTCCTCCTCATCCTCCTCTTCCTCCTCGTCTTTGTACTTCTCTTCATCCTCCTCCTCTCCTGGCAGGGGCTGTGGGGAGCAGAGGTGTCTGCCAGCCCTGCTCCTGGCAGCGCCAGGGGATGGGGGTGCTGCAGTTTGGGGTGTGCAGGGATTTGCTGGCACGGGGACGAGTTTTGGCCACCAGCCCCGTGGCTGCTGCACCTCACCCACCTCCAGAGCCGGGGCTGGGCACCGCCACATACCACAGCCTGGCACCGGGGCCAGGGATGCCCGTGGCCTGGGGGTGCCGCAGAGGGCCCCCAGCCGTGTGGGAGCAGCCCCTGGCAGCGCCCATCCCGTGGGACACCCCCCACGACACCTCTCTTGCCTTCTCCATGCCAGCTGCCTCCCGCCTGCTCTGTCCCGTCCCTGCGCCCCGTCCCCGGTCCAGGGCCGGGAGCCGCCACGTCCCGGCTGCGCCACAGGCCGCTGCCCTGGGCCTGTCCCTCTGTTCCTGCCGACATTTCCTCTTCCTCAGCCCCCGTGCATCCTCCCGCCGTTAACCATTGCGCTGCCCCGTGCCCGGCCGGGCCGTGCCGCCATCCTGGGGGGCTCAGCCCCCCGACACCGCCCCTCCCCGCTCTGCCCCACGGCAGCGCAGCCCCACGCCGGGCCCTGCCCGTGTGCCCCGGCTCCCTCAGCACCAGGGTGCTCCCAGCTTGGCCCCCTTCAGCATCCCTTGGAGTCTGAGGGGAGCGGCCAGAACACGTAGAGGGGAGCGGGGAGCGTTTGGGGTGCAGGGAGGTGTTGTGTGGGGTGCTGGGGTGGGCAGGGCCGGGGGGGAGGGAGCCCACCCAGCCCAGCCAGGGGTGCTGTGGGCAGCACGTGGGGGTTTAGGTGGTGTTTGGGGTGCACTGGGGTGTTTTAGGGGAGAAGGGGAGGCAGTGGGTGGGTGCTGGGGGGGGTTTGGGGGTGCTGGGACACAACCAGGTGTGCAGAGTGACATGGCGGGGTGCAGATGGGTGTTTGGGGGTCGGTGCAGAGTGTGTTTGGGTGGGCAAGGTGCTGGGGGTGTCCTTTCTGCCCATTCCTCCCCCACGTGTGCCCGGCGGGACCCCCCCCCCCCCCATCCTGACTACAACTCCCATCGGCCCCCGCGGGACTACAGCTCCCATCGGCCCCCGCGCGGTGTCGCTTCCGGGCGGCGGCGGCAGCGCGCGGGGGCTCGCGCGAGCGGCTGCGGGTGAGCGCGCGCCGAGGGGTCCCGGAGACCGGGGGGGGTGCATAGAGCTCGGGGTGCATAGGGCTGGGGGTGCACAGAGCGGGGGTGCATAGAGATGGGGTGCATGGAGCTGGAGGTGCACGTAGAGCTGGGGGTGCATAGAGCTGGGGGTACATATAGCGGGGGGTACATAGAGCGGGGGGTGCATGGAGCTGGGGGTGCATAGAAATGGGGTGCATGGAGCTGGGGGTGCACGTAGAGCTGGGGGTGCATAGAGCGGGGGGTCCGTAGAGCTGGGGGTCCATAGAGCTGGGGATGCATAGAGATGGGGTGCATGGAGCTGGGGGTGCATAGAAATGGGGTGCATGGAGCTGGGGATGCATAGAGATGGGGTGCATGGAGCTGGGAGTGCATAGAAATGGAGTGCATAGAAATGGGGTGCATGGAGCTGGGGATGCATAGAGATGGGGTACATAGAGCTGGGGGTGTGTAGAGATGGGGTGCATAGAGATGGGGGTGCACAGGGCTGGGATGCATAGAGATGGGGTGCATAGAGTTGGGAATGCATGGAGCTGGGGGTGCATAGAGCTGGGGGTGCATAGAGCTGGGGGTGCACAGAGTCAGGGGCTGCAGGGGGTGCACCGAGAGAGGGGTGCATGGGTGAGGGATGTGTGAGGCAGGGGGGCTGGTGGGGAAGGGGCTGCGTGGGACAGGGCATGTGTTTGAGCATGGAAGGCACTGAGCAGGGGGTGGACAGAAGTGGTGGGAGGGTGTCCAGGGTGTTATGTGGGCAGGGGGTGCATCAGGTAATGGTGTGTGGGGGGGGTGTGGGCAGGGGGCATGTGTGCATGGGGCAAGGGGTGCACAGAGTGGGGGGGTGCATGGGGCAGGGGATGCACAGAGTGTGGGAGGCTCCAGGGAATTATGTAGTTATGTGGGCTGGGGGTGCATTGAGCAGGGGATGGGGGGGGGTGTCAGTGGGGAAAGGGGTGTGTGAAGCAGGGGGTGTATGAGGCAGAGGGTGTGCAGAGCTGGGAGGGGAGGCTGCTTGGGGCAGGGGGTGCACTGAGCAGGGGGTGCATGAGGAAGGGGATGAGCAGATTTGGGTGGGTGGGGAGTGGGCAGGGGGTGCATGGAGCAGGGAGTGGATGGTGCAGGGGGTTGCTTGGGGTAGGGGGGTGTGTGGGGCAGAGCGTGCACAGAGTGAGGGGGGGATCCAGGGGGTGGGATGTGGGATCCAGGGGGTGAGAGATGGGTGAGCAGGGGGTCTGGGGAGCAGAGGGGGGATACAGGGGGGCAAGGGTGCTGCCACTGCCATCCCCATGGCATCACCCCCCAGCACCATGGAGCACGGGGCCGTGATGGAGACGTCGGAGCTGGGCAGCGCGGCCGAGGAAGAGGAGGAAAAGACATCAGAGCCACGGCCCAGGACCCGCTCCAACCCCGAGGGGGCTGAGGATCGTGCCCTGAGCGCCCAGGCCAGCGTGGGCAACCGCAGCGAGGGCGAGGGCGAGGCGGCCAGCGCCGACGACAGCCCGCAGGGCAGCGCCGTGCCCGACGGCACCGCCTGGCCCGGCCCCGCGCCCCACGCCGAGGTGCAGGTCAAGACACCCCGGGTCAACTGCCCAGAGAAGGTGGTGGGTGTCTGTGGGGACAAGGTGGTGAGGCCTCGAAGCCAAGGTGAGGGGCTCTGCTTGGACAGAGGCTCAGCCCTTGGGTCTTTCAGATCATCTGCCTGGACCTGGCGGAGGAGATGGCTGTGCCCAAACTGGAGTCCTTTAATGGGTGAGTGTTGGGGGGCTGCTGCCCGCTGGGTGTCCCTTGTGGGGGGCAGGGAGAGGGGGCACAGGATGGTGCTGAGCTCTGGAACCCCGCGGCAGCTCCAAGACCAACGCGCTGAACATCTCCCAGAAGATGATCGAGATGTTCGTGAGGACGAAGCACAAGATCGACAAGAGCCACGAGTTCGCGCTGGTGGTGGTCAACAACGATGCCACGTGGGTGAGCGCGGCCACGGGGACCAGGCACTGCCACAGGGCTCCCAGTGCTCCCAGGGACTGCCACAGGGCTCCCAGGGACTGCCACAGGGCTCCTAGTGACTGCCCCAGTGCTCCCAGTGACTGCCCCAGTGCTCCCAGTGACTGCTCCAGGGCTCCCAGTGGCTGCCCCAGGGTTCCCAGTGCTCCCAGTGACTGCCACAGGGCTCCTAGTGACTGCCCCAGTGCTCCCAGTGACTGCCCCAGTGCTCCCACTGACTGCTCCAGGGCTCCCAGTGGCTGCCCCAGGGCTCCCAGTGCTCCCAGTGACTGCCACAGGGCTCCTAGTGACTGCCCCAGTGCTCCCAGTGACTGCCCCAGTGCTCCCACTGACTGCTCCAGGGCTCCCAGTGGCTGCCCCAGGGCTCCCAGTGCTCCCAGTGACTGCCACAGGGCTCCTAGTGACTGCCCCAGTGCTCCCAGTGACTGCCCCAGTGCTCCCACTGACTGCTCCAGGGCTCCCAGTGGCTGCCCCAGGGCTCCCAGTGCTCCCAGTGACTGCCCCAGTACTCCCAGTGACTGCCCCAGTGCTCCCAGTGACTGCTCCAGGGCTCCCAGTGGCTGCCCCAGTGCTCCCAGTGACTGCTCCAGGGCTCCCAGTGCTGCCAGTGACTGCCCCAGTGACTGCTCCAGGGCTCCCAGTGACTGCCCCAGTGCTCCCAGTGACTGCTCCAGGGCTCCCAGTGACTGCCACAGGGCTCCCAGTGCTCCCAGTGACTGCCACAGGGCTCCTAGTGACTGCCCCAGTGCTCCCAGTGACTGCCCCAGTGCTCCCACTGACTGCTCCAGGGCTCCCAGTGACTGCCCCAGTGCTCCCAGTGACTGCTCCAGGGCTCCCAGTGCTCCCAGTGACTGCCCCAGGGCTCCCAGTGATTGCAGCAGTGCCTCTCACTAACCTGCACCAGCTCCACCCAGCACCTCCCAGTGTGTCCCCCCACTCTGCCCCACTGTGAGTGGGAAGAGCCCCAGTGACTCCCCCCACACCCCCTCACCCTGACCCCTCTCAGCTCTCAGGGTTCACCTCGGACCCCCGCGAGGTCTGCAGCTGCCTCTACGACCTGGAGACCGTCGTCTGCAAGTCATTCAGTATCCTGCTGCCTGGGGGGCTGGGGCAGGGGGACCCCCCCTGAGTCCCTTGGGTGCAAATGGGGTCCCTTGGGGCCCCTCCAGGCTGAGGGCAGCAGCCCTGTGACCACACCGGTGTCCCTGGCACAGCCAAGGGGGCTGTGGCACAGGGTGCTGATGGCATCTGGGCTTGGAGGGTCAAACCAGCCTCCTGAGTGACCCCAGCCAGGTCCAGTTTATCTCCAGACCCATTGAGTGGTGTTTTCTCCCCACTCTGGGGTGTCCCCTCAGTGGGAGCTCTCTGGGTGCCCTGGTGTCAGCCTGGCTGCCGGGTCTGGGAGCGGGAGGGATGTTCCCCAGGGGTGTTTGGTTCAGTCCTTACCTGGAGCTGCAGATCTGGAAGGACTCTTCAACCTGATGTGAGTATGGCTGGAGGGGAGGGGGCAGGGGCTACCATCTGGCTACTAATTTCCAGCTTAGCTCTAAAAACACCACGAGCCTTTAACCCAAAGGGCTCCTGGGGGGGTCAGTGCTGCTGTCCCAGGCCCAGCACAGTGGGTTTTAATGAGGTGGTCCCTGAGAGGGGGTTGTGGGGTGGGGAGTGGGGTATCCCTGAGCTGCCTTTGTGTGTGCCCTGGTGCAGACAGCAGAAGATCGAGCTGCCAGTGACAGACAACGTGCAGACCATCCCACCGCCCTACGTGGTCAGAACCATCCTGGTGTTCGGCCGCCCAGGCTGCCAGCCCCAGTTCTCCATGTCAGAGCAGATGAAGGTGAGACCCCCCTCGTGTCCCCCAGTGTTCCCCCCCTGTCCCCACGTGAGCTCAGGGGATCTTGAGTCCGTCCTGATGCTGTGACCACCTTAGAACCACAGAATCATTTGGGTTGAAAAGCCCCTGAAGCTGCTGCAGTCCCAGCCCTGCCCTCACCCTGCCCAGCCCAGCACTGACCCACAGCCTCAGCACCTCAGCTCCAGGGCTTTGGGATCCCTCCAGGGCTGGGCACTGCCCCAGTTCCCTGGGCAGCCTGGCACAGGGGCTGACACCCCTCTCAGGGAAACAGTTCTGCCTCAGCTCCAGCCTCAACCTCCCCTGGGGCAACTGCAGCCCATTTCCCCTTGTCCTATCACTCAGGAGCAGAGCCTGACCCCCAGCTCCCTGCAGCCTCCTGTCAGGGAGTGTCAGAGAGTGCTGCTGTGTCCCCTCAGCCTCCTCTTCTCCAGGCTCAACACCCCCATTCCCTCAGCCCCTCCCCAGCCCCTTGTGCTCCAGCCCCTTCCCCAGCTCTGTGCCTGGCTCTGGCCACGCTGCAGCCCCTCAGTGTCCCTGTGGCAGTGAGTGAGGGGCCCAGCACTGACACAGCCCTGGAGCTGCAGCCCCTCAGTGTCCCTGTGGCAGTGAGTGAGGGGCCCAGCACTGACACAGCCCTGGAGCTGCAGCCTCCCCAGGGCCCAGCACAGGGGACAATCCCTGCCCTGCTCCTGCTGCCACCCCACTGCTGATCCCAGACAGGCTGCCCTTGGCCTTCTTGCCCCCCTGGGCACGACTGTAACAGTTCTACAACTGCCCTTCTCATCTCACAGAAGATGCTGCAGTGCCCTTACTTCTTCTTCGACGTGGTTTACATCCACAACGGGCTGGAGGAGAAGGATGACGAGACAAGCTGGAAGGTAAATGTCTTTATGTCCAGTTTTGGGCCCCTCTGTACAAGAAGGACATGGAGGTGCTGGAGAGGATCCAGGGCTGGGCTGCCAAGCTGGGAAAGGATTTGGAGCCTGTCTCAGCTGAGGAAGGGCTGAGGGATCTGGGGCTGTTGAGCCTGGAGAACAGAAGGCTCAGGGGAGACCTCCTCACTCTACAACTACCTGCAAGGAAGCTGCAGTGAGGTGGGATGGGTCTGTTCTCCCTGGGAACAAGCAACAGAACAAGAGGAAACAGCCTCAAGTGTCACCAGGGGAGGTTGAGGCTGGATGTGAGGAGGAATTGCTTTGCTGCCAGGGCTGTCAGGCATTGGAGCAGCTGCCCAGGGAGGTGTCACCATCCCTGGAGGGGTTTCAGAGCTGGGTGGGTGTTGCACTGAGGGCAATGGGCTGGTGGGTGATGGGGCTGGGCCAGAGGCTGCACCCCATGAGCTGAAAGGGCTCTGCCAGCTGAAACCATCCTGTGATTCTATAAAATGTGCACAGTGAGGCCTCATCTGGAGTCCTGTGGCCAGTTCTGGGCTCCCCAGCTCCAGAGGGACAGGGAACTGCTGGAGAGAGGCCAGTGCAGGGACACCAAGATGCTGAGGGGACTGGAGCATCTTCCTTGTGAGGAAAGGCTGTGGGACCTGGGGCTGTTCAGTCTGGAGAAGAGGAGACTGAGGGGGGAGCTCATGAATACTGACCAATATCTCACTGGTGGGTGTCAGGAGGTTGGGGCAGCACTTGTTTCTGTTGTGCCCAGTGCCAGGACAAGGGGTGATGGGATGGAGCTGGAGCACAAGAAGTTCCATTGAAGCATAAAGCAAAGCTGTTTCAGTGTTTGAGTGAGGGAGCCCTGGCCCAGGCTGCCCAGGGACGTTCTTTAGGAGGTTCCCAAACCCATCTGGACATATTCCTGTGCCCCCTGACCATGAGGAACCAGCTTTAGGGCTGGAGGAGCTCTAAAGGTTCCTTCCAATCCTCCCCCATTGTGTGATTCTCTGGTTCCACTGGCACAGGAGGAGCAAGTCCTTTGGTGCTGAGGTGAGGGAGCCCTGGCCCAGGCTGCCCAGGGAGGGTGTGGAGGCTCCTTCTCAGGAGGTTTCCAACCCCACCTGGACACGTTCCTGTGCCCCTGAGCCAGGGGAAGCTGCTTGAGCAGGGGCTGTGGCTGGATGAGCTCTGCAGGACCCTTCCCACCCACCATTCAGTGACTTTATGATTCTATGACCCCCCCCACATCATGCACAGGGCTGCCCACCCTTTTTACCCACCCTACCCACCCCCTGTACCCCCTTCCCTAGGAGATGTACACCTTCTTCAGCAGCCTGGACACCAAAGGCACCAACTACAAGTACGAGGTGGCTCTGACAGGGCCGGCACTGGAGCTGCACAACTGCATGGCCAAGCTGCTGGCACACCCCCTGCAGAGGCCGTTCCAGAGCCACGCTGCCTACGCCCTGCTGGGCGAGGACGAGCCCCCCGAGGCTGAGGCCACTGTCTGAGCCCACCCCCGGGCCCAAGGGGAGCTGAGGGGGGCTGCTTGAGGGTGCCCATGGGGTGGGACTTGGGGAAGGCTGAAGAGAAATGGTTTCATGAGCGGGTGTTGTGGTGGTGCTGTGGGAGTGGGGGTGAGGGGTGGGATCAGACCCTCTGGTACTGTGGTCTCTGTGTTCACCTCCCCCTGTGCAACCCCACTGTGGGGGTGGGGGTCTGTGACCTGGGTGGGAAGAGCCCCAGTGACTCCCCTGCCACTGTGGGGCAGAGTGAGGGGGGCACACTGGTGCAGGTTGCTGGGAGGTGCTGGGTGGAGCTGGGTGCAGGTTAGTGGGAGGCACTGCTGCGATCACTGGGAGCACTGGGGTGGTCACTAGGAACACTGGGAGCCCTGGAGTGTTCACTGGGAGTCCTGGGGTGGTCACTAGGAGCCTTGGGGCAGTCTCTGAGAGCAGTGGGGCAGTTACTAGGAACACTGGGAGCCCTGGGATGGTCACTGGGAGCACTGGGGCAGTTACTGGGAGCACTGGGAGCCCTGGAGTGTTCACTGGGAGTCCTGGGGTGGTCACTGGGAGCACTGGGGCAGTTATGTGGAGCACTGGGGTGGTCACTGGGAGCACTGGGGTGGACACTGGGAGCACTTGGGTGGTTACTGGGAGCACATGGGCAGTGACTGAGAGCCCTGGGGCGGTTACTGGGAGCACTGGGACGGCACTGGGAGCACTGGGGTGGACACTGGGAACAGTGGGGTGGACACTGGGAACAGTGGGGTGGTCACTGGGAGCACTGGGGCGGTTACTGGGAGCACTGGAGTGGTCACTGGGAGCACCTGGGCAGTGAGTGAGAGCCCTGGGGCGGTCACTGGGAGCACTGGGCGCACTGGGGTGGTCACTGGGAGCACTGGGGCAGTTACTGGGATCACTCGGGTGGTCACTGGGAGCCCTAGGGTGGTCCCTGGGAGCCCTGGGGCGGTTACTGGGAGCATTGGAGTGGTCACTGGGAGCACTGGGGTGGTCCCTGGGAGCCCCGGGGCGGTCACTGGGAGCCCTGAGGCAGTCACTGGGAGCACTGGGCGCACTGGGGCGGTCACTGGGAGCACTGGGCGCACTGGGGCGGTCACTGGGAGCACCGGCGCGGTCACTGGGTGCCCTGGGGCGGTCACTGGGAGCACTGGGCGCACTGGGGCGGTCACTGGGAGCACTGGGGCGGTCACTGGGTGCCCTGGGGCGGTCACTGGGCGCACTGGGGCGGTCACTGGGAGCAGCAGTACGGTCATTACCCGGTTGCGCCGCTGGGGGGCGCTGGCGTGACTGGAGGCGCCGTTGCATCCGTGGTGGGCGTGGCCGGCGCTCAGCGCTCCTATTGGTCGCCGCGCCAGCCAATGAGCGGCGGCCGTGGGGCGCGCGGGGGCTTCGAACGGCGGCGCGTGCGCGGGGCGGGATGAGCGGCGCGCGCCCGCACGAGCCGTAAGGGGGACACCGGGGGGGACACGAGGGGTCACCGGCACCGGGGGGACACCGGCAGCGGTCCGACACCGGCGTTACCCCCCCGGCCGCGGGCGTGCGCTGGGGGCCAGGCGTGTGCTGCCGCTCGGGGGGGGCGGGGAGGGTGTTTTTGGGGGGATTCTCCACGCCACGGGGGGCTGGTGGCACCCGAGTGACCTCGACGGGACAGTTTTACCCCCCCCCGGACCTGGACCCCTGAGCGACTCGGGCTGCAGCCCTGCTCCTGCTGCAGGGCCGCCGAGGAGCTGACGCCGCTGCATGTGGCCGCGTCCCGGGGGTGCCGCAGGTGCCTGAAGCTGCTGCTGTGGAAACGGGGGGACCCCGAGCTCCGGGAGCAGGTCAGTGGGGGCAGCCCTGGGGACGGGGACAGCCCCTGTGTGTGTGCTGGGACCCTCGTCGCGGGGAGGGATGGGGAGTGAGCAGCAGGTGCCTGCCTGGCCGTGGACGGGCCGTGTCATGTCCCGTGGTGGCGCTGGCGATGCTGTATGTCCCCCCCGTCGTGGTGGCCCTGGCAGCGGTGACAGCGATGTCCCCTCCCCACAGGATGGGACCCGAGCCATCGGGCAGGCGCTGGAGCAGACCCCGCGGGACCCCCAGCGTGCCCGGGGCTGGCCCCCCGCAGAGGGTGAGGCCAGGGTGGGTGTTGGGGGCGGCGAGGAGCTCCCCCCCAGTTTGGGTCGGACACCGACTCTTGTCTCTGCCCCCAGAGCCGGGAGGGGGCCGGCACTCCCTGTCCTTCCTGACCGAGGATGGCACCGACGGCAGCGTTTCCTCCGGGCTCCCTGACGCCGAGCCCCTGAGCAGCACCCGCCGGTCCCAGCTCCTGGAGCCGGCGGGGGGCTGCGGTATGGGGGAGCCCCAGCTCTGGCGGGGCTGTCCCCCAGAACCCACATCCCTTTCCATCCCCCCCCTTGCTCCGTGGCCCCATGCAGACCCCGGGGCCCCAGCTCTGCCCCCGCAGCCCCTTGCCTCCAGCACACTGCTCTGGGATGGGGATGAGCTCTGGGAGGGAGCCCAGAGCCAAGCTGTGGGCAGAAGGATGGGGGTTCCCCCCTGCCCTCTCCCAGCAAACAGCCCCAGCCCCTCTCCTCCACAGAGGCTTGGTCTTGGGGGGTCCCCGAGCTGTCCTCAGCCCCAGGGTTGCAGCAGGGTCCTGGGGGCACAGGGGGCAGGGCACAGGGCTCCCCTGCTCCACGATGGGCTGGGGCTGGGGGTGGGCTGTGACAGCAGCGGTGACAGCGAGCGCTTCCTCAGCGCCGTGGAGACCCTGGAGCCCAGCGAGGCTGGGGAGGGGCTGGAGGCAGCTGGGGGGCTGGGCAAAGCCCCCATCCCAGCTGGAGCTGCCCCCCAGGAGCTGCCCCCTGCCAGCCCCTCAAATGCAAAGCAGGTACAGGGTGAGGATTTGGGGGGGGGCTTGAGGGCAGCCCCTTGGTGTGAGGATGGCTCAGACATGGGGGATGTAGGGGAGCTGCTTGTCCAGCTCCAGGGGTGCAGCCTCCAGAGCTCCTCCCCACACACCCCAGGGCCCTTTTGCAGCCCGACCCGTCTCACCTCCTGGGACCAGGAGCCCCTCAGCTACTGCCACGTCACCCCCAGGTCCAAGAGCCGCCTCCAGGCCTCTGCAGCACGGCTCAGCACCTCCTCTTCCTCCTCCCTCTTCGGCAAGGACACGCTGGAGATGCCCAGGAGGCCCCCCAGGCTCAGAGCACCCCGGGGTGTCCCCAGGGATCCCCCCATCCCCTTGGGGCCCTGCACCACCTCACAGGGTGAGGATGTGTCCAGCAGGGACACAGAAGGGACAGGCTCTTTGGATGACACCGAAATCCTCCCCAGGGTCCCCAGCCAAGCCAGCCTGACCCCAGGGACCAGCAGCTCCCCTGGCTCCAGCCCCACGGTGCTGCTGGTCCCTGGGGACCACGGCCACCCCCACGACTCCCCATCAGACACTTGGGCTTCCCCCCATGCCACTGTCAGCCTCAGGGCACTGGAGGGTGGCTCTGAGTGGCAGAACCCCTTGTCCTTGGGGACACACCAGCCCAACTGGCCCCAGGGAAGCTTCAGCCACCTCCAGGCCCCACAGCCACCAGGCAGCACCGCGGTGGAGCCGGGGAGCCCGGCTGTGCCATTCTCACCTGCCGCCCACAGCACCCGCTGCCCCCAGGAGCATCTTGAGGACGAGCAGCAGGGACAGCTGCCCTTTGAGCAGCACAGCCCTGGCACAGAGGCCACCAGCAGCCCTGAGGATGCCAGGCTCCAGGCTGGGTGGGCATGCTCAGTGCCAGCACGGCCCCTCTCTGATGAAGGGCTGCGGCGGCGGCTGCGGGCGCTGGGGCACGAGCCGGGGCCCGTCACGGAGCTCACGCGGCGGCTGTACCAGCGGCGGCTGCAGGAGCTGGAGAGGGGCTCCCGGCCCAGGAGGGCAGGTGAGTGCTGGGGATCCCCCTCCCCTTGCCCCAGGCCTGGCTGGCTGTGCCCTGTGGTGCTGGCACAGGGCTGACAGTGCCACGGGGCTGATGGTGCTCCCTAGTGCCATGGGGCTGATGGTGCTCCCTGGTGCCATGGGGCTGATGTTGTCATGGGGCTGATGGTGCTCTCTGGTGCCATGGGGCTGATGGTGCTCCCTGGTGCCATGGGGCTGACAGTGTCATGGGGCTGCCGGTGCTCCCTGGTGCCACGGGGCTGATGATGCCATGGGGCTGACAGTGTCATGGGGCTGATGGTGCTCCCTCGTGCCATGGGGTTGATGGTGCCATGGGGCTGCCCCAGGACACAGCCCCGAGCTGGTGACCGCGCTGCGCACTGGCTGCATCCCTGACTGTGCCCAGGACGAGCTGGCACTGGCCCAGCAGTTTGACCGCCCTGACCCGAGCCGCTGCTGGAGGGAAGGATTGGCCAAGTCCAGCTTCATCTACCTCCTCCTTGACCCCAGGTAGGGCCACACCACTGCCCCATGTGTGCCATGTGAGGGAGGGCACCAAGCCCCAAAGGTCCTTCAAGCCCCAAAGCTGAGGGTTTGCTCCCCCAGGACCACTCAGAACCTGCCTCTCCGCTCCCACCGCTTGAGCCCAGCCAAGTGCTTCAGGACCTTTGTCAAAAGCATCTTCTACGTGGGCAAGGGGACATGTGGCCGTCCCTACTGCCACCTCACCCAGGCACTGAGCCAGCACCGTGCCGGGACGCAGAGGGTAGGGTGGGCATGGGGGCTGCACCAAGGGGCTGGGATCTGTGGTGATGGGCATGGGGGCTGCACCAAGGGGCTGGGGGCCATGGCGTTGGGCACAGGGAGCTGCACCAAGGGGCTGGGATCTGTGGTGGTGGGCATGGGCACTGGGGGCCGTGGTGAAGTGCCAGTGTCCTGCAGGGCTGCCCCAAGGTGCGGCGCATCCTGGAGATCTGGGTGAGCGGGCACGGCGTGGTGTTGGTGCAGTGCTTCCAGAGCAGCCTGGCAGCAGAGGCCTACACCAGGGAGAGCTGCCTGGTGGAGGCTCTGGGTGAGTGGGGCTGAGGGGAGGCTGAGGATGCCCCTGCCATGGCTCCTGGCATCACTTCTGCCACTGCTTCAACTCCTTGCATCCCCCTCTCCTACCCCATGTGGGAGCTGACCCCTCCCTGTGGGGCTGTGGGTGTCAACTCTGCCCCCATGGAGCTGTGGGTGCCACTGGGGAGCAGGGCCTGGGGCCGTGGGTGCCAACTCCATCCCTGTGGGGCTGTGGGTGCTGAAGCCATCCCTGTGGGTGCTGATGGGGAGCAGGGCCTGTGGCTATGGGTGCTGACTCTATCCCTATGGAGCTGTGGGTGCTGATGGGAAGCAGGGCCTGGAGCTGTGGGTGCTGACCCCATTCCTGTGGGTGCTGATGGGGAGCAGAGGCTGTGGCTGAGTGCTGACCCCATCCCCACAGGGCTGCAGACCATCACCAACCAGAGGCAGGGGCAGTGCTATGGGGTGGCAGCCAGGTGGGCAGCGGAGCGACGCCGGCGCCTGGGCGTCCACATGCTGCACAGGGCCATGTGCATCTTCCTGACCGAGGGCGAGCGGCAGCTCCGGCCAGCAGACATCCAGGGCGGGCGCTGAGCACCCCGGGGTGCTGGGGAGGGGGTACCCCCTGCCCACCCCTCCCTTCTCCTCTCCCTTTGCCAAGGAGGCAGCTGCACTCTGGCTTTTATATCGGGATCCATGGCGAGAATGTCTCTATTTTTCTACTTGGGTGATGAATAAATCCCAACTCCACCTCCCCTGTCTGGTTTTGCTCCCAAATCCCGAGTGCAAAGGATCTGTGCCACGCTCCTGGGACATTCCCCTCCTCCCCTACCCTGTACCCAGAGTGTTGCCCATGGCTGGAGTCGGGACACAAGCTGAGAACACACCACACGGCTTTACTGCGGTGGGACGTGGCAGGGAGGCGGCGCGGGGCTCGGCGGGGTATGGCGCGGGGCACCTCGGCCTTAGCACAAGCACTGGGGGGGTACAAGCGGCACAGACTCCGTGGCAAACAGAGGGGGAAGAGCTGTAGCCCACAGCCAGGCAGGGATGGGCACCTGGAGCTGGCTGGAGGAGGGGCAGAGCTGTGTTTAGGGGGTATTTGTGGGGACTCTTGTTGTGAGGTCTCCCCTGGCTCGTGGGAGGTGGGAGGGGTGTTAAAGGGGAAGGGAATGATCTGAACACGGGGTGGTTAAGATTCTCATTATGAGACAGGGTGGGCAGGGACAGGCCTGGCACAGGGGCAGCTCTGCCACTCATCACACAGGACCCTTCCTCTTCTACATCGTTCAGTTTGGGGAAGAAGGGTGGCTCACCTCAGGGAAGGAGTGTTGCAGGTGGGGGGCCAGCTCTGGTTGGAGCAGCCTTGCCCAGCCAAGAGCCCCTTGAGCCAAGCTGGTGGTGCCAGCCCTGCTGGGGGCCAGGGGGACTGTGTGGGACGTGGGCCAGGGGTGAGGTTTCCTTGGGACTGGTTATTTCTTTGGTTTAGATGGGAAATAAAAGGGAAGCAAAGCAGGGAGTGGCTCTGCTCTTTGGAGCCATCCCACGGGCACAGCATCCTCCCAGCTCCCTTGGGCTCCCAACCCAAGCCAGGAGCCCCCAGACCTCATGGCCAGGTCCCCACTTGACACTTTTCTTGTACCTCTTAGTCCTGCCTGGCTCCAGCAGCAGGATGCAAAGCACAGAGGGGAGGAGGTGAGGGGGTATGTGCAGAGCAGTGTCGGTGGGTGAGCTGCTCCCCGTTGGGGTCGGGTGATTGTCACTCCTGGGGTGCTCCGAGACTCTGGATCTGTACAGGACTCACAGGTAGGGACAGCCACAGTGGCAATGGGATGGTGCATTGCTGGTCCCCCAGTGCATGAGAAATGGGTGTGATCCTGGCAGGGATGTGCTCCAGGAGTGGTTGCTGGGTCCTGGAGGAGCTGGAAGCCGGGAAGGACGAGCGGAGCGGCTGCTGCGGGAGTCGCTGCGTGGTGGTGACGGCTCTGAGCACCCCAAGGATGGAGCAGCAGGAGGGAAGAAGCAGAGAGGGTTCTGCAGAAGCCAGTGCTGTGGTACCTAAAGCGATGGTTGGGGATGTGGCTGCACAGATGGTGGCCCTGGGGACCGTGGGAGAGCTGGGCTTTGGCGTTGTCCTCCGCACCACAGCCGTGCCAGTCCCACCATGGCGGGGGAGCTGACAGTCCTGGTCATGCCCACAGGAGCAGGTCACCTCCTCATCCTCATTCCCTGCCTGGCAGGGACAAGCTGTGCAGGGACAGACCCTTGCAGGAGCTGCTGGACGCCACGGGCACGGCTGCTGGCAATAACGGTGGCCCCGTCCTCCCAGCCCCATGGAGGGCTCAGAGAAGCAAATCCTGCTGCTGAGGGCAAGGAGCCTTCGACTTGCCTTTAAAGCAATCCCAACTCAGCTCCTCTGGCCTGGTTGGGAGGGTGCTGGAGCTGATGTGCTCTCCCTGGACGAACCTCTCCAAGCTCTTCCTGCTTTGCTGCAGTGGGAGCAGTCTCCCCACAGCTGCCTCCTCTCTGTCCCCGGCGGGTCGCTGTGTGAGGAAAATAATACTACAAAGAAACAGGATGAAGACACTCCAGTGGCTGCTGTGCTGTCCCCAAGGGGACAAGGACCAGGTCTGCCCTGTTCCTGCTGCCAGCCCCACACACCCCTGCCTGGGAGGGGGGGGCCTCTGCACTCCACCACCAGCCTCCCCTGCGGCTGGGGAAGAAAACGGGCTGAGGTGCTGGTGAGGGCAGCCTCTGCCGCTCCCCTCCGCTCTCATAAACCTCTCTTCACTCCAAAACATCTCTCCCTTGGGAGCAGCCTGGTCACTGCCTCCTGCTGCTTTATTTCTTCTCCCCTTGCCTGTCCTCAGCTGGTGTCTCGGGCTCCCACAGGATGAACTCGTGGAGCAGCGTGTTCACCGTCTCGGGACACTCCATCATCACCATGTGGCTGCCCTCGTCGATCACCTTCAGGAAGGCAATCAGCAGGATCTGGAGGGAGACAGTGACAAGTGTCAGTGCTGGGATGAGCCCCATGCCCGTGGTGCTGCCAGGCTGGCAGGCACACCCCAGCTCTCACCAAACCCTCAGCCCTCCAGCTCCACACCTCAGCCATTCTCTGGTCCTCCTCCACCGGGACGAACTTGTCGTGCATGCCGTGGACCAGGAGCACGGGCACAGCCAGCTCTGCGTGGTAAACCTCATCACCCTCAGGCCAGTACTGCCCACTCATCATGGCACGCAGCACGAAGGAGGAGACATTGAAGGCGTTGCCTTCCTTCAGCAGCTGCTTCTCTTTGGCACCCTGGCGAGCGAAGCCAGCCCTGTGGGATGGAGCCAGCCCGGGCAGAGGGTTACCCAATGCAGTGCCTCAGCATCCAGGGGATGGGAGCGTGGGGGATGCTGCTGGCAGGACACAGTGGCCCTGCCTGTGGTGGCTGGAAGTTAGGGACCACCCTCCCCAGTGCCATGGTGCAGGGATGGCCACTCACTTGAGGAAGCTCCAGGCCAGGCACGGGGACAGGCAGTGCAGCACGCAGGTGGGCATGTTGAAGATGGAGCAGAGGCTGGGCTCCAGCGCTGTTGGGCCCCCTCCATTAATCATGATCACCTTATGGACCAGGTCTGGGTACTCGTGGGCCAGGAAGGTGCAGAAGGACACCCTGCAGGGAGAGCCGAGCGTGGGAGCCGTGCTTGGACCCCGTGGCACCACAGGGTGCAGATCCAGAGATCCACAGCCCAAGCAACAGCCCCTCGTTTGACCCTTTCTGGGGCAGAGCGACCTCAGTCAAACCTTGCAAAGCCCAAGCAGAAGGGCCAAGCTTGGGGTTCCACCCCTGTGCAGGTGAAAGCAGGGTGCTAGGACCCACCTGTGTGCCCACCAGCCGGAACCAGCCTTGTCCTTCCGATCTAATCCTGCCCAGCTCAGAGCTCAGCTGCCTCTCCCCCCAGCCCTGCTCTCTGCACTGCTTAGTCTCCATCTAATTGGACTTTCTTGGGTTTACTCTATTTATAGGCTGTGCTCTGCCAGATTCCCTGCTGGAGGACAGGCTCTGGGATTAGCTGAACCCAGAGGCACACACCAAGAGGATGTAGAAGATCAGAGCTGAGGGATAAACCCGGAGCAGGAAACCCCACACACCTCTGCTTCTCAGGATTAGTTGGGCACCTGCTGCCAAGGAGATGATGGGGCAGGGGAGGGGGTTGATGGATCCCTCCTGATCCCTTACCCATAGGAGTGTCCTATCAAGATGTTCCTCTTCTTGGCATAGCGCTTGAAGATCGCCCTCATGTCCTCTGCCAGCGCATAGAAGGTGTACGCGGCGGCGATCTGGGGAGCCGAGCTGCAGCCGTGGCCGGCCAGGTCAGGAGCCACCACTTCATAGCCCAACTTGCTAAAGAAGTCCAGCTGCTCCTTCCAGATGTCCAACGAGCCACCCACGCCGTGGATGAAGAAGAGGACGACGTCGCCGTGCGTCCCTTTGCAGCTCGTGATCTGCTTCTTGCAGTCGATGTTGATGACTTTCTTGGGTTTACGCTTCCGGCGCTTGCCGGGGGCAGCGGCTGCTTCCCGTGTGCCGCAGCCCGCCGTGCCAGCGGGGCCCTGGGCAGGAGCTTGGCCAGCCACGTCAGACAGCTCCAGCTCCACGGTGCTGTTGGGTTCCCCAGAGCTGTTCTGGCAGTGCAGGATCTCAGAGCGGACGGCGTCGCCCAAGTTCTCGATCACCAGCTGCCCGTTGCGGTACACGGTGATCTTGCGCTTGCAGTGCACCGTGCCCCTCTCTGCCCCGCTGGGCTGGCTCTCCTCAGGCCCCTCGAGGGCTGGGTGGTTGGGAGCGCTGTGCCTGACCCTCAGGATCCTCCCTGGTTTCACCTCCATGAAGCTGTAGCCGTTGCTGGACTCAACGCTGTCCAGCGGCCCCACGGCATTCGTCGTCTTGCCCATCAGGCAGCACAGGAGCCCATCGGTGATGCTGGTCAGCATTATGCTCCCTGCAGTGAGGCAAGAGGGAGGGGACAGGAGAAGGAAGGGGTTAGTCACCAATTCTGGCACCCAGCAGTGACCTGTTGGGGGTCCTGACTGTGGCACAGGGGATCAGGGACAGCCCTGTCCCCCTTGGCTTTGCTGCCAGCCCCAGTGGCAGGAGTGAGGGCAGAACGTGCCTCTGAGGGTGCTGCTCCCCAAATGCACAGCCCTCCTCAGCCTCTTGCCAACGGGCTTCTGTCCCAGATCAAACATGGACCCAGCACTCCCTGGCCATGTCATTGCCACGGACACTGTCCCAGCAGAGAGGAACTCAACCTGGCATGCAGGCCCTGGCACACAGCTGCAGGCCCCTGGGAAGGGATTTGCTCTGGTCAAGGGAAGGAACAGCAAAGGAAAGCCTGTTTGAAATGAAAATGCTATTTCTGGCACCAGCTCTGGAGCTGAGGAAAGATTCAGCTATGAAAATGCATTATTTATACCAATTAAAGATATGGATGTGCCACTAATCCAAACCACCACTGCAAAGAGTGAGAGGGACAGGAGGTGAAGGGTTTAATTAAAGGCACTCTGCAAACCAAACCTGAAAAGAATATGCCAAAAGGACATTGTGGGGGGAGGCAGTGACCTAGCACCTGCTTAGAGGGTGGAAAACCCCCTCCCCACGTCCCCAGCTGGCACCACACAGGCTGTGGGGGGGATGTGGCACTGTCCTTGCTGTCCCCAAGGCTCACTCCTTGATGTCTGCTCTTCCAGATGTGCTCAGGTGGCTTTGGGAGAGGGTTGTGGAGGCCAGGACCACTGACCCCAGCTGAGAGTGGAGCCAGACCCATGCAAAGGCAGACAGGACGTAGGAAAGGCTGGTGGCACCGGGTATGTGGGTGCCACAACCAAAGCCCAACATCATCCCAGTGGTGTGGAAAAGGGCTGGGGGGTACTGGGGAGGGCTCTGCCTGCCCTGGCTGGCAGCTTGATGCATGTTTATTATTGATGAAGCTACATATGGTGAATTATTGATGCTGATGGGCAAAGAGAGGCTGAGCAGGCACTGTGCAGAGAGGGGGCACTGGCTGGGGCTGTGGGTACCAGCCATGAATCCTGTGTAGGAGAGAAACAAAAGTGCATTCCCAGGGAGTTACTAAACTTCTGAATCCCAGTGATGCTGCCAGGAGCAGCCCCCTTAGCTCCCCACAGAACCCCTGTGAGTGCACCCAGCAGGACTGTGGGTGCTTTGCTGACAAACCACACGAGAGGGGGTTAGTTAACCAAAACCAGGGATAGAGGAAGGCTGGGGGCACAGGCCTCCCTCTCTGTGGCTTTTATCCTGCAGTGTGTTTGGAGAAGATCCTCCTCAGAGGTCCCACAGACCCCACCATGCCCAGCCTGGCCTCAGCAGGGAGCCCAGCTCATGGGTTTCCCCAAGAAGAGCCATCCTGTTTGCTCCAGGCAGGTGAGGTGGGGAATGATTCCCTTGGCAAAGCCAGGGTGGCTTATCTGGGGAGTGCTGCCAGCTCTTGGGACAGCAGCCAGCCTTTGGTTCTTGCCCAGCTCTGCTGAGGACAGTGGCTCAACTCCCACACAAACACTGTGTAAGGCTCTGGGTGCTGAATGGTAAGGAGTGGAAATGCAGCAAAGCTGGGCCCTGGTGCTTCTGCTCCTCACTGCTGGCCAGGGAGCTCCTCAGGGCCTTCCCCAGAGCAGGGCATGGCAGTCCCAGCTCTCTGTGGGTCTATGCCTGGGCTGGCATCAGTGATCTCTCTTCTGGGCACAGGGAGATCCATGGAGGATCTGGCTGCAATGGGAGCTTTCCAGCAGCCTCCTGCTCCCTGTAGCCTGGCTGAGCAGCTCTGTCACCACCTGTGTTCCTCCAGGACCAAGCTGATGGGAGGGAGAAGCCAAATCCAGACCTCACTGTCCCAGTCTGCTCTGCTGAGCCATGCTTCCAGATGGGTGATGAGCCCAAGGAGCTGGGCACCAGACTGGCTGGAGCCCTGGCTGGACGATGCCCAGCTGCCTCTGCACTGGGAAGGACACACCACAGCTCTTGCTGTGCTTTTGAGCATCAGCCTGGTGCCAGGTTTGGGTTGCCCTTGGTCCCAGAGCAGCTCCGAGGTGCTGACGCTGAACACAGAGATGGTGCAGGGGGAAAACTCAGGGGAAGAATGGAAACCAGGCATCCTCTGAGCCCCATGGTCCCCACAAGCACAACCACAAGCTCTGCCCATGGCTGGCAGGCCACATCCTGCACTGAGCAGGGCTCCTCTGGGCTCAGCTTGTGGGACCTGGATGTGATTCTGCCTCTTCATTTGCAGAAAGGCTGGCTTTGTGCTGTGCCTCCATTTCACAACATATTAATGATCTCTGGACAGATTATAAACAGGCCTCCTGGCCAAACCACCTCAACATTGATTAACTTCTCAGGATTAACTCGATCAGTCCATCCTGTTCATTTCCAGAATTGATTTGCTGAAGGCTCTGGCAGTCAGGAGCTCTGCAGGCAGATCCAGGAGCCCAGGCTCAGACCACAGAGTCTCCTGCCAGCCTCGTTGCCTCAGATGCCGCAGCAAGAGAAGGGCTGTTCCTTGGGGCAAGGGCTGGCTCCCCAAACTGAGCTGCCTCTGCTTGGGTACATTCAGGCTGGGGCTGGGTATGGGACAGAGGAAATGCCACCCGTATCCCATCAGCAAGGGCATCCCAGGTGAGTCCTTCAGTGGCTGGGTGGGAAATGGAGGGACAGGGAGGTTAAGTGACTTGATTTTGATGTTCAGGCTTCATCTGAGGGGCTGGGAGGCAAGGTGTGCCCGTCTCCCACCTCCCACACGCTGCCTTTAACCCACCCCATCGTCTGCCACCAGAAAACATCAAGGGATGTTCCCTCAGTGAGGTGAAAAAAGGCTGAAAATGAAACCAGATGGATGCAAAGAACTTTGCAAAGATGCTGGTAACCATGGTGATGAGCTGCTTCCCCCCCTCCCTGCCCCCATCCCGGCTCCCTTCCAGCACCACCTCCGCCACAGAGCCACATTTCGGCACCCGTTACATAAGGCCAGGCCCAACAATGAGTCAGGCCTGGCCTAAACCTGCCCCTCAGCCCCTGTGTCCTGTGAGGACACAGTGCAGGATGAGGGAAAGCAGATGGCATCGCCCTGAGCTGATACCCACATCCCAGTCATCCCCCCATCCCCGAAAATCACAGCTGCCCCCACGAAACCATTCCCAGCAGAGAGGAGATGCCTGAGGGATCAGTCCCAGGAGGATAACTTTACTACCCAGGTCCAGATCTAGTCCTGGAGCACCCACACAGAGTTCTCTGGCTTTGCCCTCCCTGCTGCTGCAATGAACAACTCAGCTGGGGAAAAAACAACTTACTGACCTACTTTGGGCTGCAGCACCTCAGATTTTATACAACTTGATAGCACCGTGTCACAGCTGGAGAAAAATGGGACGAGATGTGACAAGGCAGGGCGGAGGGTGGAAAGCTTGACAAGGTAATGTGACAGGCAGCCACACAGGGCTGCCAGAGAGCCCTTGGGGCTGCCATGGAGCCTGTGAGGTTAGCACAGAGCCCATGGGGCTAACACAGAGCCTGAGAAGCTGCCATTGAGCCTGTGAGGCTAACACAGAGCCTGTGGGGCTGCTATGGAGCCTGTGAGCCCAACACAGAGCCTATAGGGCTGCCAGGGAGCCTATGAGGCTAACATACGGCCTATGGGGTTAAAACAGAGCCTGTGGGACTAACACAAAGCCTGAGAAGCTGCCATGGAACCCACAGTGCTAACATAGAGCCTGAGGGGCTGCAACAGAGCCCATGGGGCTAACACAGAGCCTGTGGGATCTGTCCCAGGGATGTGGCAGCACGACATGGGCATGCTTATGGCCACACTAGGCCAGGCCAGCCAAGCTGGTTCTTCCCTTGCCATCCCTGCAGAGCAGAGGGTCTCCCCTGCCCCAGCAGCCTCCTGGTCCTGCCTCCCACCATGGTCCCCTCCCTGCTGGGGACAAGCTGGTGTCGCAAACATCCAAGGTGCCGGGAATGACAAAAGGGCAGCTGCAAGCCTGTCCCTGCTGGGGGTAAGTCCTGGTAAACGTTTAGTCCTGATCAATGAGCTGAGAGTGTTGTTTATTGCAGGGGCAGCAGGAGTCAGCACTGGAGCTGAGAGCCAGAACCTCTCCATCACCCAGTGAGTCCCATCACTGCTCAACATCTCCGTCCCCCTCCCTGCACAGAGCCCTGGACCCTCACAGGGAGTAGCAGGAACCTGATATCTGCTAATTCTTGCAAATCCTCAGAGGAAAGGTGCCAGAGAGAAGTGTGAGATGTGCTGCAGCCAGGATCCGACCTGCCATAATAATTTGTTCAGCTCTAATCCCTTCCCTCCGGGGCTCACAAGTATTAATTTTGACACACAACACTCCTGAGGAACAGGCAAATACCGTGATGCTCTTCCCAGCCTCCCCCAGTCATTCACTCTCTGCAAAGTGGAGAACTGCAGCATCGAGAAACACTTAAAGAAGACGTCTGCTTAAGCACTGATCCCAGAGACAGGCCAGAAAAGGTTTCTGCTGCTTAGTCTGGGTCCTGCAAAGGCAACTTCCCTCCGGGGGAATGTGAAAAAGCCACTTGAGCTGGTGACAAGCACCTGGATTTATTCTGTTCCACCTGGCTTCCCCATCCTGCTACAATTACAGCAGCTTTGTCACAAATGAGCAGCCAGAAAGGTTTTCTCAGCTGTACAAACAGAAAACCACGGAGGTGGCCCTGAAATCCTCAGCACAAGCAAGGATGAAGCCTCCCGGGATGAGGGAGGAGCAGCCCCCCGGTCTGCGGGCAGCAGGACTTCACCGAGGGTCCCCACGGGACGCAGACAAATCACATTCGGTCAAGAAACAGCACGGGAGGGAAAGCAGAGCGTCTGCAAGACATAGGGCAGCCCGGAGCCGCGGCTGGCTGCCTGCCACACGTCTCTCTTTAGGAAGGAAGAAGACCTTGAGAAACAAAAGATTATGCAATGCACAGCGGAGTAACCTGCGCCTGACCTCAGCCACCAAAAACCTGCCAAACTCTCTCCCTTTCCCCGACCTTCCCCCCCTGCCGGGTTTTCGCGGGGATGCTCCCACCGCATCGCCGCAGCAGGATTCCTCCGGCAGCAAACGTCCTCCAAGCAGCAAGCTGGAAGGAACCATTGCAAAGAGGCAGGAGAAGGAGAAGAAGAAGCAGCAGCAGCAAACCCTGCCCCCTCCTCCGGGCAGCGATGCGTGCAGGTGCCCCCTGCATCTCCAAACCGAAAAGCCAAAGCAGATTTGACACGTACATAGCAACAGCGGGGCTTCAGGCAGAGCCAGCAATCATTTACTGCCATTGCATCACAACAGAAGCTGTCCCTTAAGTTTGATGGTGGAGCAGCTTGCTTTTATCTACCTCCCCCCCTCCCCCGGCTCCAAGCGTGCTGGATAGAACAGGGTTATTTAAGCACAAGCAATGCTGCCTCCCCATCTCCCCCCCACAAGCCTGTTTAATGCCTCTCAAATCCCTTCCCATCGTCAGCTTCTAACAAAACCTCCACATTTTTTTGGCCATTTTGCTCCCTGTGCAGAGCACCTTCAGCACACACCATCACAGCTCCCAGTCCCCCCCTCCCCTCACAAAGAGAGAGCGACAGAAGGGGATACTCACCTCATTTATTGTCCAGGGTTGTCAGGAGTCGAGGTTGCAAATGAAAGAGCTTCAATCTTGCAGGAGGCAAAAGGAGAGGAAGAGATGCCCGAGGCGGTGGGAGCTTGTGCAGGATGCAGAGTGCCAGCGCTGAGCACAGCTTTGCAGCTCCTCTGATTACATTTTTTTTGCTTGGCTGGTGGGAAGGATGGAGTGATGCCTTCAGCTCAGCTCATCTGCTTTAGACCGAAATCTCTCCTTCCATCTTCTCCCCATCAGCAGCTTCATAACTGAGCTCTGGGGTTTGGGGGTGCTATTTGTCCTTGTAGTCAATAGCCATAGAAAGCCCCTTAAATCCCTCCTAAAGAGGAGGGCTCTGGGCTTGACAGACAAGGAGACTTGCCAGTCAAAGGCAGCCCCAGCGCAGCCCTGCCACCCACCCGTGGGGAGCCTGCCAGGAGCCAGGGGAGCAGGAGGACTGATTCTGTGGGGTTTTTTACTCCTTTTAGTGAATTAACAAATTCCCTTTTTACCATTTTCTCCCCAGACTGGTATTTGTGGCTTCCCAGAGGCCACAAGCATGTCAGTGCCATGAGCATGTCTGAGCCCAGCACGGCCGCCTGTGCACCCAAAGTGTGAAGGCTCAAGATCCCAGTAGCCAGGCCAGGAGAACAACTCCTGACATCATGAAATGTGCCTTGGGTTTCTTTGCAGAGCTGTGGGTTTGGGAGGGTTGGAGTCACATCCCCTCACCCTGACAGGCTCACTTCTGGTGGCAACACACCAAACCAGTGCAGAAAACCCTCATTGCTGGTGTGTGCCCTTGGTGACACGGCTGGGCTTGCCTCCAGCAAAGCCATCTGAAGGATCTTTTCAATGGTCAGAGCAAATAGAGAGGATGGTAGGTCCTGTGGGTTGGATGAAAGGTCCTGTGGGTTAGTGGTTATCCACTCTCTGGCCCCAGTGCCGGCCTTTTTCTCTTCCTCCTCTTTTTCCTCTTCCTCCTCCTCCTTCTGCACATCATTTTCCCTGGGGAACGGGAGGAGGCTGAGCTGCTCTTGTGGGTGCCACGTCCTGTGTGGTGCTGCTCAATGTACACTCAATTAGAAGAAGGTGATCAGGAATGGGGCCAGTTTAGCCCCTGCCAGCCCAACTCACACAATCACAGGATGGTGGGGGTTGGAAAGGTCCTTCAGAGACCATCCAGTCCAACCCCCCTCCTAAAGCAGGTCCCATCTAAACCAGGTCACACAGGAACATGTCCAGGTGGGTTTGGAAAACCATTAGAGAAGGAGACTCCACATCCTCCTTGATTGTTGTGGTGCTTCAGAAATAGATGGCTGTACCCCACACTGCTTGCTGTGACAGTTTTGGGGGGCAGCCAGAGCACAGCCCTCAGTGGTGAGGCGAGGAAGCCGGGCATGGAGGGTGGTGCATCAGGGACTGAGACCCTCAGGCAGAACCGTCCTGGCCAGGAGGAAATCAGCCTTTAGAGATGGGTTTTGCTCTGTTAGAGGCTTGTGGCAGGAACGAGCCCCTCAAGCTGCAGGAGGCCTCGGCGCTTCGCCAGCCCGCGGTTGAGGGGGGCGCAGGCCGCAGCCCGCGGCCGTTGCCATGGTGACGGCGCGGCAGGCCCGGCCCCCTCAGGACTACAAAGCCCATCGGCCCTTGCGCCGCGCGTCACGGCCGGCGAGGCCTGTCGCGAAGAGCCGGCAGCGGGCGGCGGTGTCGGGGCCCGGTGTTACCCCGAGGCCGGTGTTAGCCGGGGCGATGGCGGCGTTGGGCCGCCTGTGGCCGCGGGCTCTTGGCGGCGGGTAATGGCGGCCGCTGAGGGCGGGCGGGCGGGCCGTGGCGTTACCCCGGCGGGCACAGCGCGGGCCGAGGGCTGGGGGAGGGACGCAACAGGGTCATCGCCGTCCCCCGTAGCTGTTAGAACGCCCGTTCATTTTCCCGTCAGCATCAGTGCTGGCTTCTCATTATCCCTTCTCACTTTTGTCCTTTTCCCCAAGATCTTTCCTGCTGCAGCAAGGCGCTCCCTGCCCTTTGCAGCTCCGAACAGCTTCAGTCCTCTCAAGCTCCCTGCAGCTGCCTCTGGGAAGCCATTGCTCCTTCAAGCCCGCAGGTATCAGCCCCGTCCTCAGCGGCCCTTCATCTTCCTGGACGCACCAGCAGATCCGCACCAAAGCACGCGGCAACGAGTATCAGCCCAACAACCGCAAGCGCAAGCGGACCCACGGCTGGATCAAGCGCATCAGCACGCCGGCTGGCATCGAGGTCATCCTGCGGCGCATGCTGAAGGGCAGGAAGTCCCTGACCCACTGAGGCGAGTCCGAGTCGAGTCTCGGAGCTGCTGTGGCTATGGAGGGACCTGACCTGAGTGTTGTTACAGAGAGAGGCAGCAGTGACTTGACTGTCCCTGCTGTGTGGGGGGCGTGCAGGGGGATGGTGCTGGCTTGAAGGCAGCCTCGGAGGGCTTTGCTTAACAGCTGCTGTTGAAACTGAAGGGTTCAATGCGGCTTCGTGTGTGTGGTTCAAAGACCGTCTCTGTCATTAAAACCCAGCGACTCGCCTTGAACTTGCTGTGTGCATTGTTAATGGGAAACTTCATGGGGTGGAGAGGAAATCTGGCTTGGTCGTGGGGTTGCAGCACCTCTCCTCAGGGTCGGGGCCTTTCTCCTGACTGCTCTTTTCCCAGCGCTGCTGCTGAGCCGCTGCGTAACGAGCAACACGATCATTACGGGCAGCCGAGTGGTATGGCGGCGCCGACTACATCTCCCAGCATGCCCCGCGGCCGGCACAACATCCGGGTCCTTCCGCACCCCCACCCCGCGGCGCCTTCCGAACGGGCATTTCCTGCCTCAACGGAACCCAACGCACGTTAGCGCCGCCATGACTGACGGGCGCGGCGGCCAATGGGAAGTGAGAGTGGCGCGGTGCGGACCAATAGAAAGGCGTGGCCGCGGGAGGCGGGGTTAGGGGCGGGCTGAGGCGCGGCGGCGGGGGAGGGGCGGCTCCTCAGGGCTGGCGGCGGCGAAGATGGTGAGTGCTGCGCGCCCCCCGCCACGGCGGCCCCTCGGGCCCGGCGCCGCGAGGAGAGCCCCCCGCCGAGCCCTTCTTCCGCTGCCCCGCCGGCCCTGGCCCGCACAGTCCCGGGGAGACGGGGCCCGCGGCCGCCTGCGGCCCTGCAGGGCCCGCACCCTCCGGCGTCCCCACCCGAGGCCTCGGCGGAAGCGGAGAGAGGGCGGCGGGGCTGCGGGGGCAGCGGGACGGGGTGTGAGGGGGGCTGGGGGTCGCTACGGCGGGTGTCCCACACCCTACGGGGTACAGGGATGTAGCACCCCAAGATGGCGGGGCTCCCCGCCCCCAGGAGCGGGGTGATAAGGGGAGTGGGCACAGCCGGAGCGGCCGATGCGTCCTTTCCCTTGGGGTGGGACGGCCCTTCCCTGCTGGATTTGAGTGAGTGGGCTGTGGTGCTTCAGGGTGTGGGCTGTTCCACACCGTGGCTGGAGGGCTCGGGCTCCCCCAGATTGTGGGGTCGGGGGCAGCTGGGGCATTACCGACGGTGGGGCATTTCCTTCACCCACAAAGCTGGGAGCCAGAAGGAGTGAACTGAAGCACTTCTGAGGTGCTTCCCTCATCTCTAGGCTGAGAGTGTGTGGAGATTATTTGATCCTGTTCCAGACCTGGGGCTGTTTAACCTGGAAAAGAAAAGGTTGAGGGAGAACCTCATCAATACTTAGAAGTATCTAAAGGGTGTGGATGTCAGGAGGTTGGGGGGCACTTTTTTTCTGTTTTATCCAGTGCCAGGGCAAGGGGTAAGGGGCACAGGCTGGCACACAGGCAGTGCTGCTGGCACAGGAGGAGAAACTTTGGTGTTGAGGTGAGGGAGCCCTGGCCAAGGCTGCCCAGGGAGGGTGTGGAGGCTGCTGCTCAGGAGGTTCTCAAACCCACCTGGACATGTTTCTGTGCCCCCTGATCCAGAGGAACTTGCTTTAGCAGGGACTGGGACTGGATGAGCTCTGCAAGGCCCTTCCAACTCCCACCATTCTGCAGTCCTGTGTTTTGGTGACTTTTTTTCTGTGCCTCCTGAGCAGCAACAGGCATTTGGTGTGGTGCCTGAGCATTCAGCAGTGGCTGTCATAGCCAAGAGGCTTCCAGTCTCCCTTTCTCCCTTTGTAGTGGCATTAATTTTTGGAGGGTTTTCCTCTGTAAACTGAATAACTAAGGGGAAAACCAGTGCTGTCCTCATGGTCTCTGTGTTCAGACATAGCATTGCCAAGTGCTTGGGTGGCCATTCCCAAGCCTGCAATAGTGGTTTTCCTCTAACCCATGTGCATCATGCTGAGAGCAGCTCTGCCTCACCTTTCTGAGCATTGTTACTATATTTCCTTTCAAAAGCTGAGAGTGGGACATTTATATATGGGATTTCTTCACCTTTCTGCTTGTAGATGAGGACTGTGGCCTTCCTAGGAAGCTGAGCACCCTTGTTGACATGGGAAGGGTAGAGGCATCTTATCTCTACCTCACTTCCCAAATCTCAGAAGGAACCAATGTTGTCTTCTGGCATTGCATAATTGTGCTTGGTTTGTTGGGGTTTTGAGGTTTGCTTTTCCCCAAAGGAAATCAGGTATCTGCTTGGTTTGGTTGCTGGTTTTTCACTTCTACACTCCACCAGTTTCACTATCTTGGCCAGGCTGCACTTTCCTTGGTTAAAGAGTGGCAGAAGGCAGGCAGGGGGAACATTTCCTCTTGTGACATCATGTGGGAGGTAGGACTCACTGTGCCTTCTGCAATAGGTGACCTGTTGAGGCTTTTTTATCTGGTGTCCTTGGAGCAGATAAGGATCATTGCACCTGGAGTATTGTCCAGTTCTGAATATCCAGGAATAAGACTCAGGGCAGTTCTGTCGAGGGAGACCTTTCGGTGATCTCTGGGATTTTATCAGCAGGTAGCTGCTGAAATGTGTGTGTACAGGAGGATTGTTGTTACCAGTGGGATGGTTTGTGTCACTAACAACCAGGCTTCTCAGCTGGACTGATGATGAGTTCTTAACATGCTGGCTGTAGCCTGGACTGTGGAAATGTCTGTCTCTTGTTTTAGTGTCCCTTCTTTTCTGTTCTAGCTATGTTATGGCTGGCAAGGCTGGAGCTTGTCCACCCAAGCCAGTTCTGGCCTGAGAAAAGGAAAGGGACTCTCAAGGCCTTTTAGAGCTGAGTTCTTCAGATGTGGTCTGAGCATAGCAACCTTCCTGCTTGTGAGCCTGCCCTTAGCTGGTATGGAGACTACTTCAGTTGGTTGTGTGGTAAGGTACCACGTTGTTTGGTTGTAAGAGGTTCCAAAGAAACACAAGGACAAACTTGTTCCCTGTTGAGATGAGGGAACACTGGAAGGGGCTGCCCAGATGGGCTGTGGAGTCTCCTTCTCTGGAGACATTCCAACCCAGTTGGATGAGTTCCTGTGTGCCCTGCTCTAGGTGGTGCTGCTGTGGCAGGGGGGTTGCACTGGATGAGCTTTTGAGGTCCCTTCCAACCCTTCAGATTCTGGGGGATCCCTGGTGAGAATCCACCTTCTTCCTAGGCAAAAATGGGCTCTACCAGACCAAATGCCCAGCTGGAAAGTTGGTACTAATCTAGAGTAAGGAGCTTGGAGTGTGAGCTGCAGGTACTTGAAGATGTGTGCTCCTAAACAAGAATGGAAAATAACTGCTCTGATCAGTGATAATAAAAGCAAGGAGTTGTCAGGCTCTTGCTGCAACAAAAGAAATCAAGGACATATCTGTTATTGGTGTTGCAGAGCAGGTTCCCTTGTAAAAATCTTGCCAATTTAATGCAAAGGGACACTTGGGTGCTTTGAAATGGAATGGGATATTTTTAAAGATCCTCAATCCTTCTAACCAGAGTAATGTAATTAGTTCCCTAATCAGTGCTGACTGTGGAAGCCAGTGAGAACAGCTGAAGGGAGAAGTCCATCGGGGCAGGCGTGGGAAGTGGTGAGCAGAGCATGGTCTGAAAGAGAATCCTGTTAGACCAGAGCTGGGAGATCCCTCCTGTGCTCAGCTTAGGCACAGACACTGTGCAGCCAGGGCAGGAATGGACTCCAACCCAGAGACCTGCACGGGGACATGGTTGAGGGTCCTGTGGGAGTTAAGATGGGCAAGAGGAACTCACAGTTTGCTGTTTGAACCCAAGTCTGCTCTTGTCACTGGATTGTTTTTCTGTTGCCTTCAGTGCCAGGACACGGGGTAACAGGCACAAGCTGGAACACAAAGTTCCACTTAAACACCAGGAGAAAGTCCTTTGGTGCTGAGGTGAGGGAGCCCTGGCCCAGGCTGCCCAGGGAGGGTGTGGAGGCTCCTTCTCAGGAGATTTCCAACCCCAGCTGGACACGTTCCTGTGCCCCCTGAGTGAGGGGATCCTGCTTTAGCAGTGGCTGGGGCTGGATGAGCTCTGCAGGGCCCTTCCAAACCCCACCATTCTCTGATTTTATGACCACAACCAGTCATATGGAAAGGGCTGGACCTGAAAACTACAAATTTTGATAGAGTTCTGTTTAAGAACAAAAGCAGGAATAATACTTTCTGCTGTGGCTAATTATAGCTCTTTGTTTGGAACTGAAGATGCAGCCTCAGTAAAAATAATGGCTGCTATTTAACTGAAAACCCTGCCCTGCACCCTCACTGCAGTGGCCATTTCTGTAGTGCCTCTAACACTGAAATTAAAGGACTTTCTCATCTGCTGCTTGAATGTCCTTTTGAAATTGCTTATAAACGAGGTGATGTATGTCCTGGGGTGGAATCCTTTAGAGTTGAGTGTAACAGCCTTGGAATCTTTAAGCAGGTGTCATTGTGATACCAGTAGCTGGTGTGAGGATTTAGAAGGGATGTCTTAGGGTCTCTCTCTCCTGCATGTCACACAGGTACATTGTGCTTTTCATGCTCTTTAAAGACATTACTAGACACCTTCCTTGGCCTCTGCTGTGAGTGGAGGGACCAAAACACACTTTTAAGCTCGTTTTCCTCCTGACCTCATCATATTCTCCACTTTGGAGAAGGAAATCCCCATTTCACACTGCTATGGCTAAATTAAACTGAGAGGACTCTGCAGGGTTTCCATGGTTGTTGAGCAAATAGCTTTGCTGGCCTCTGTGATCAACAGTTTTGTTGTCAGCGGTGATCTGACCACTTGGGATTACTATTTCTTGTTTTGATGTAGCAATAGCCTTGGCGTGTGCAGGGATGTGAGCCTTCAAAAAGGAGTCAAGTTGGGCCTTGATGATAAGTGTGTGATAAGGACTGAGCTTTAGGGGTCAGTCTGCAGGGCCAGCCTTGGGCTGTGACAAAGAATGTGAACTGGGAAAGCAAAAGAGCAACTGGTTTGATGTGGTGTCAATGACAGATGTCAGTGTTGCCATGGCAAAGTTTCTCTTGCAGCCTGTGAGTTCCTGTCTGCTCCTCAGCAGGGGTTGTAGCTGTATGGTGTAGATCTTGCCAGAGCCAGCCCAACTGCACATGTACCTGTTGTTTTTACTCACCTTTATGCCAGAAGATATGTAATGAACAGCTTTCTAACTGAATGACTGAACTTTGGGGATGAATCTGGGGACTCATTCACTTCACAAAGCCAGTTTGGAGTGGATTTCAGTATCTACCTCACCAGCTGGGACCTGCCAGCATCCTTCATCTCCTGCAGTTGTTTGTCTTCAACCAGAATATCACTTTTCTTTCCTCACCTACTTCTTCTTTTGTGTTCTGTGTCTCTTTAGGCAGATTTTTTGAAAGGATTACCAGTCTACAACAAAAGCAACTTCAGCAGATTCCACGCGGATTCTGTGTGTAAAGCATCTGTAAGTGTTGCCACGTCCCAAGTGCTTTGGGGGCAGGTTTTTCTTGCACAGCTCAAAGGATACTAGAGTGAAATCAACTTGAAATGAGTATTTTGTTTCTTAAACCCCAGGTGTGATCACAGCTGATAGTTCATGAGTTGAGCTTGGCAAGGAAAGCTTCCTGCTTGCTTTGGTGAGGAATGTGTCCTCACATCAGCCAAACCACATCTGTGGTGATTTCTGTACACACAGATTCTTTGACAGTTGTCTTGTGTCCTGAAAAACATATTAAAAATGAATTTTCTTCTTTACATGTGTGTTTTCAAAAGCAGTAACCTCAGTGTCATGTGTCAAAGCAGATTATCACCATGCCTTTGTAGCTGGTGGGCCTTTTGGGTTGGTTTAGCTGTGTTTGGCTTAAAAGTCACCTTTTGCTGTTCTGTAACTGATCTTATTCTTCTACAGAATAGAAGACCATCGGTATATCTTCCCACGAGAGAATATCCATCTGAACAAAGTAAGTGCCCTGCTGAAGTCTGAGGGTTTGAAGAACTTTATTCTGTTCTAATATTAAATATGTGGTGTACTCCTAATCTCTCTTGTTTAAAATGGTGGGTGAGGGGATATTATAGAACCCTTTTGAGCCACAATGTGCCCTCATGGCCAAGAAGGCCAGTGGCATCTTGGGGGGCATTAAGAAGAGTGTGGGCAGCAAGTCGAGGGAGGTTCTCCTCCCCCCTGCCCTCATGGGGCCTCATCTGGAGTCCTGTGGCCAGTTCTGGGCTCCCCAGCTCCAGAGGGACAGGGAACTGCTGCAGAGAGGCCAGTGCAGGGACACCAAGATGCTGAGGGGACTGGAGCATCTTCCTTGTGAGGAAAGGCTGTGGGACCTGGGGCTGTTCAGCCTGGAGAAGAGGAGCCTGAGGGGGGAGCTCATTAACACTCTGAAGTATCTAAAGGGTGGGTGTCAGAAGGATGAGGTGACACTTTGTTCTGTAGTGCCCAGTGCCAGGACAAGTGGTAACAGGCACAGGCTGGAACACAAAAAGTTCCACTTAAACACAAGGAAAAACTTTGCTGTAAGAGTGATGGAACACTGGCCCAGGCTGCCCAGGGAGGTGTGGAGGCTCCTTCTCTGGAGGTTTCCAACCCCACCTGGACACGTTCCTGTGCCCCCTGAGCGAGGGGAACCTGCTTTAGCAGGGGCTGTGGCTGGATGAGCTCTGCAGGGCCTTTCCAACCCCCAGCATTCAGGGATTCCATGATCCTCACTGCAGTGAATGTCCAGTTACTGGTGTCTGTGCTTTTCCTCTGCCCTTATGAAGTGGTTGTTGTTCCTGCCTGTGTCCTGTTGTTACAACACACCATGCTCACTGTGTGAAGTGCTGTGGTGGTTACTTCACTGTTTTAAAAGTTGCCTTTAAAATGACCTCAGTGTGTGTTTTTTCTCTCCCTCTTGTTTTGTGTCTTTGGCAGTCATAGTAACAGAAAAGACAAATATACTGTTGCGTTATTTACATCAGCAGTGGGACAAAAAGGTAGGGTTGTGTTTTCTTAATATTAACATTTTGGCTTGAGTTGTTGCCTTGGGCTAATTGAGCTGAATATTAATCAAAAAGTTCATTCAAAGTGGGTGTGAACTGCACTTCAACAACAAACTAATGCAAGGAGGCTCTGGTTCTGCACAAGCCTTATTCAACCAAATCAACTTTTTCTTCCCTTTCAGTCTAAAACTGGGGAGACTGCAGTTACATCTCTACTCTTACTGCAGTTTTCCTCTGTGACCTCAGTCTCAGTGTGTACTTTGCAGCTGAGGTAAAGCTGCTCTTACCTCCCAGGGCTGTTAGGAAGAGACAGATGAGCTTGTGAGGAGCGTGAATGAGGCTGTGTGAGTGCCTTGGGTGCAGAAGGGGAGGTTTTGTGGGAGGCACATACAGGCTGATGTGCTCTAGCTGGGGCTGGGCAGCTGGGGTGCTGGGCTGGGAGCATGTGGAGCAAGGCAGTGACTGAGGAGTGGAGATGTCCAAGCAGGGCCTTAGTCATGGGCACAGCAGAGGATGTGGAAGAATCTGGAGAGAAAATTCCAAGGCACTTTGAAGCTGAAAGTATTTGCGTGTAACAGAAGGCTTTGGGAGATGGTGATGAGCTCAGGGACTGACTCAGAGCAGCTCTTACTCATGTTTATGTGATATTTGAGATGTATAAATCAAAGGTGCTGAGATCAGGGGTGGTTTAATCCCACCCTCATATCTCAAGAACACTCTTGAAGGAGCAGCTTTTGGCTTTGGGCAGAATCCCCTCCAGTGTTTGATCCAGGTCCCAACCTTTACAAGTCAAACATTCCACCAAAAGCACCCACCTGAGTCAGAGCCTTTGGAGAGTTTTCACTGTGGTTTTTTCTCTCTCCAAACAGAATGCAGCAAAGAAGAGAGATCAAGAGCAAGTGGAAATAGAAGGTGAGAACTCGGCACCGCCACGGAAAATCGCTCGGACAGACAGCCAGGACATGAACGAGGACACTTAAACTCTTGCCTTTCTCCTCTATTACTTTGCAGGCGCTTCCTGTTTTGTCTCCAAGTGTGTACATTTTACCCCTTGCCCCTCTCTCTCTCTGTCTCTTCCCCCTTCCACTACACAGCCCAAACCACTTCTGACTTTCAGGAGCCAATGTATTTATTTTTGTCTTTGGGTTTTTCCTTCTCCCCTCCTTTGGTTTCCTTGTTGTTTTTATTTATGCCGTAAAACTTAGGGAGCAGTGGTGGAACAATCCAGTAAACCATGGAGGAGAACTTTAGTTCCTCCTTTCTAAAAAAAACCATACACTGTCACTTTCAGGGGTTTTGTTGAATCTGTTACCAACCAGGCCCAGCTCTGGGCTCCTGACTCAGGGCTGTGGGGGGACTGCAGAGCCCTTCCGTGCCACAGCCTCACCTACTATCTTCTTGATGTCTCCAAACCCAATATGTGGAGGCCTCACTGTTTTTTCTTTTCCTCTCCAATATTCTGAAACTGCACTTCAAAACAAATCCTGAGTGTCCTTTTAGGGTTATGTTGAGCTTAGCAAATGTGTTGTCAACTTGATCTCTCAGCTGTATCCTTTCGAGTCCGTGCCGGGAGGGCTGCGGAGGATTCAGGTGGAAGGTTGTGTGTGTGTGTGTGTGTGTGTGTGTGTTGCTTTGGTTTGCTCTTAAATTGGAACCCTCTCTCAAATGGACTGAGAAATGTGTGCAACTTCTCCATTGGAATGAAAGGATTCTCTTATCCTCTTGGAAGGATTTGATCAATGGTGTGTTAAAGGAAGAACTGGTGACTTGGCGTTGTTGGATCTGGTTCTGTCTCGACTCTGAATATCGGTACGTTGTGTGTTCCTGCCATATCAGTGTGTTTGGAGTGGAGTCCAGGACTTGGAGTTGAGCAACATGTGAGCTTCCGTGGTCTCTGATGAAGACCAATCTCTTTTGGACTGTCCCAGTTCAGTGCCTGTTGCCTGTAACCCTTCAGCAACTCCTTGATAAGAGCCCAAATGGAGACATCGAGGTTGATTTGGAGGTTCAGAGACTAAAAGGAACCGAGCAGCGTCATCTGAAGGGGACAGGAAGGGTGTAGCTTAGTAATGATGTCTTGTCTGCTTTAAAGTAAGAAGCTGACTTCACACTGTGTTAGTTTAAATTGTTGCATTTATAGCTGTGGGGTTTTTTTCCCTCCTTGACAAACCCTCATCACCAATTCCAGAGATGCCACACACGTTTTCCCGGCCATCCCTGATAAACTCCCTTGGGAGTGGCTGCAATGACCCCGAGCTCAGAAGGTTCCTGCTGTCCCCTCCTCTGCAACATCCCCAAGCAACCAGGGGACACCATGTGTTTGGGTTGAGCAGCAAAAAGAACACGAGGGGAGAGAAACTGTGGCTGTGGTTGGCCGTGTGTTGCAAGGCAGAACCTTAGGAAGAGCAAGGGCACAGCTCACATCGCAGTTCTAAACGTAGATTAGCCACCAAGTTTCTGATGCAGTGAGTGAGTAGAAAACCAAGTAGTTTAGAACCTTTTCTGCCTCAACAAAAATGATCTTTTTGCTACAGCAGTAACCTCCAAATGACTGGAACATCATCCAGAAATGCCAACTGTGTTGGTGAAGATCAGCCATCCTTGGATTTCTGTGTGATTGCAAGAAGACATCCCCCAACCCCTCCAATTCTGCTTTTGTGCCCAAAGAACACTGTGTTGGCACCTGGCCTGGTGGGGATGGGCTGAAGCTGAAGAACCCTTTGAAGAGCTGTGAGGTACCATAAGGCAGCAGCCATGCAGCTGGTGGTGAAGTGTGACCAATTTAGTGTGTGTTTGGCAAAGCCTGGCAGCGGTGCTTGTACAGTGCTTGAAAGTTGTAAACTGCTGTATAATTCCTGGTCAGTCTGACAAGGTCTGAGCTGTGCTGACTTCTCTGCTAGACAGAGCCATGTACTATTAAAGAGAGTTGGCAGTTCCTTCCTGTGGTAAAACCTTTCCCCCACCACCTCCCCATCTTTGTTCCCTCTGTGTCTTTTAAAGAAGTGATCTGGTTGGTTGTGGGAGCCTCTGAAATCCTCCTGGTGTTTGGGGAGGTAAAAAAAAAGTTGCCTTTTAAAAGTAGTTCTGAAGTGATGGGGAAAAGTCACTTTCAGCATCAGACTGGGTGATTTTTTTTTGGGGGTGGAGGGGGCATTGGATGGATTTCTGATACAACAAGTCCTTCTACATCCCATCCAACACAAGAACTCCCTTCCTTCCTCCTCCTCCTCGCTTCCCATCCTCCTGGCTTCATCCTCATCCTCCAGCTCTAGCACTTTGATCCTATATTCACCTCTGTTTAACTCTTGTCGGGTTTGAATCTTGCATGGAAGCTCTGTCTTGCCTAACTGTGACTTCCTGGTGCCTTAGTGCATTGAAAACAACAACAACAAAAGGTTCCAAAAAGCCAAACCCTGGGTTTTTTGCTGCCTGCACTCTTTGTATGACACCCAGCTCCTCTGGCTTCCAACTCTTGTTACCAAGTGACTGAGATTTAAAGACCCTCAGGGGGTTTTGTATAAACCTGCATCCTGCTCTTTTTATTGTGTCTCTTACCAATGTGTACTAAAAGTTGGGGCTTTTTAATGAAAACTTGTCAGAGATCAGAGTTTTGGGGGTGTTTTTTTCTTTAGGTTTAGTACATCTGTTGTCAAAAGTGTTGTTGATCTCAAGGGATGCAAGTCCCTCTGTTAAACAGTGCTGAAGCTCCTGCCCACTGTGAGCAGTTGGATCTGAGTTCTGGGTAACTTCAGAGTATAAAAAAGTTGGGCACTGCCTTTTTTTCCTAACATATAAATCCACTAGTGACTGATGCCCAGGGATACTAACATCTCTTTTAGGTGAATGCTTGATCTCATGTGGTCACTTTATCATTTTAGGAGAGAAGTAATACCAACAACTACATGAGAGTTAGAAAAAACCATTGAAAATAAGGGTGGATTTGGGCCATGTGCTGCAAATTCATGGCTGAGGGGACAGGAATGGTGCCTGAGCAGCTAAGTGGGATGTATTTGATGGGATGGTTGGCTCCTGGAGGTCACTGGCTTGGTTGATTTTTGTTGGCATATCTTCAGTAAGATAACCCTGTCACCTTGAGCTTTCAAGAGGTTTGCTGCTTCTGTCCTCAAAGGTTGAGAGCGTTGGGTGTGAGGCTGGAGGTGACCTCCCAGGCCCCTTCCAACTTGAGGCTGGCATGAGGCTGTGGCTGGAAGGTTTGGTTTTGTATGAAGCTGAAAAGCCCTTAATAAAGCCACTGGAGTTTGCAAGCAGGTGCAAAGGGGTTTTTGCCAGACCCTGCCACCACATTGTGCCATGAAGAACAATGGGATGGAGATCAGAGCTGGAGGGAGGAAGGGAGCTGCCTGGCCCCTCAGCTTAGCCTGAACCTGCCCTGGGGTGAAACTCTACCAGAGGAGTATGTAAGGTGAGCAGAGGTGGTTTTGATGCATTTCCCTGGAAGAGGATGAGCATTTAGAATCCTTTGAGCTGTGTTAGTGCTGAGTTTTCTCTTTACAAATGACTTCTTTGCCTTGGCAAGACACACTGCTGGCAACTCCCTGGGTCAGGGCTGGGATGCCAGTCCCAGCACCTCCTGGCTGGTGGATACCAAGGTGCCAGGCTGGTGGTGAGCTCCAGAGGCACAGAGTTGTTGGTGTTGTACCCATGGCCCTGAATGGGGAGGGCTGGGAGGTTTGGAGTTGAATTGCCTGGCAAGTGAGTCTCCTTCCCTCCCCAGAAAGTCTCCTTCCCTCCCCAGCACGTGCCTTACGCAGCAGTTTGGGTGTCAGGGTTTGAACTGTTTCCTGTGAGGTCAATTTTGAACATCTTAAACCTTGTCCTATGTAGTTCTCACAGCTTGAACTCCAAACCTTCGATCTTTCTGTAGCTCCTTGACACTGGCCTTGAGAGCAAAGACTAAACAGGAGCCTTGGGTTATTTTCTGGCGCTGCAGCTATCAGCTCTGCTGCCACTTTTGCTTTGTCTGTGTTGCCACCAGCTTCATGTTTTGCTTTTGAAGCCTTTTGTTTTTTCAAGAGCTCCATATTGATAAGAGGGGAGTGATTTTGTTTTCCTGGGTTTTCCTGGGTTTTCCGTCAGCCTGGCAGTGAAGGATCTGTGCCACATGCTGTGACCTGGGGATTCAGCTGATCTCTGCGTGTCAGGTTGTGTCTTGTGTTTTTTCTGGTGTGCACCACAGAGTGGGAAAGGGTTTTATGTACCTGGGAGTAGCTGAGGGTATTTTTAGGAGCAGTGCAGCTCATGTCTCTGCACCCTGACAGCAGCCAACGTGGCCTTAGGGTCTCATCTCCCAGCTGATCCAGGATGGTTTTGGCTGGGAATTGTCCAAAAAGGCTGAGTCAGCAGGGTAGCAGGTGGGCTGGCTGGGTTGTGTCCATCCTGCAGTAAATGACTTGCTGTCACAGCATCTCAGAGCTCCTCCCCAAGCAGAGCTGTGTTTGGTATCAAAGGTGTGTGTCACCTTGAGGGTTTCAGGTCAGGGAGGAGACAGGACTTGTAGAACCTCATCTGGTTTTTTAACTCCTGAAGAGAGGAGTTGGGGGTAAAAAAGCATCATCTCAGTATTGAAAAGGCTGAAGCTGTCCTGCAGGGAAGGAATATCCTGAACTGAAAGAAGGGAGTGAATGCCAGTCCTTCAGATTCCCCTCAGCACTGAGGTTTGGGTTGTGTAGGTCAAACTTGCCCAGTGTGTCTCCAGATGTGAGGAACTGAGGCTCCCTGGGTGTGGGAGTTCAGGGTTGGGTTGCTCTAGGAGTTTCAGATGAAGTCTTACTGGCAGCCTTAATGCTTTTTGAGGGAAGTTGGTGCCCAGCAGCGTGGTTAGAACTTGTCCCTGTTTCGATTTAGGCTGTTTTTCACACGGTTGGGTGCCAGGGGGTGAGTGGGCATGCCTGGGGGGCAGTGGTTGCCAAGGGGGTTTTCCTCTGGCCCACTCCGTCCCTGTCCCTGCTCTCCTTGGCAGTGTTTGGAGGTGAGAGGTGGCCCCATTCCTCTGCTCACTTTAGAGGAAGATGAAGCAGCTCTACAGCTGCCTTATGCCCAAGGATGGTCACTTGTGCTCTAACTCTGCTTTTCATTTCCTCTCCTTCATGACTGAAGCAAACTTTCTTTGCCTGGTGACTACCAGGAGGACATTTCATGTTGCCTCAGTGAAGCAGCCGAGCTCCATGAACATCCCCAGGCAGCTGTGTCACCCTGCAGCCCCTGGCATGTTCCTCTTACACACAGAGGGTTTTTTATGAGATGTGGACAATACCAGATGGTCTAAGAGGTCAAATACTCATGAAAAGAGGGGAAGGGCATGGAGGTGTGTGCTGGCCTGGCTGGCTCCTTCCCACCAAGGGCTCTGTGGCCTGATGGGGGGTGGCTGGGCTGAGCTGAGTCACAGCAGGGCCTGTGCTGCACTTGTGCTCTTTCCTCAACACATTTGTTCCATGTTATTCAGCACATTAATCAGCTTTATTGGGTGGTTTTAGTCTGAGCAAGAGTCTGAGCACTCCTCAGAGCTCTCTGCTGCCTGCACCCACTCCTACCCCCCCAGTCCATTCAGCACACCCAACCCCAGGCTGCTTTGGGGGGGGTCTTTTTATTTGGCAACGTGGCATCAAGCTTGTTGAGTCTCTATTTTACTTCCAGCCTGTCTCTGCAACTTGAATCTTTCTTCTTTATCAAAAATGCTGTGTGGTGGGCTTGGGAGAAGGTGTTTTTTCTGGAGGGGGAGGGGGGCTGCCCTGCTGGAGTGACTGTAAATATGCTGGTAGTGGGATGTCATGGCCATGGGATTTCTTCTCTTGGGTTGGTTTATTTTTGGCATTTATTTTTAAACTATTCCATGTTTGATACTGTGTACAATAAATTTGCAGAATTTAGAGGATTAGAACTTTCTTCATTCTTCCTTTGCCACACTGGGGCTTCTCATGTCATTCTCTCAGAGCTTCACCTTCCCTTAAGGGACTGTGATAGTGTCCTGGGCCCCTCAGTTGCAGAAGGACAGGGAGCTGCTGGAGAGAGTTCAGTGCAGGGCCACAGAGATGCTGGAGTGGAGCATCTCCCTTGTGATGAAAGGCTGAGGGAGCTGGGGCTCTGCAGCTTGGAGAAGAGACTGAGGGGTGACCCCATTGATGGTTACAAATGCATCAAGGGTGAGTGTCAGGAGGCTGGAGCCAGGCTATGCTCAGGGATGGGCAATGACAGGACAAGGGGCAATGGGGACAAGCTGGAACAGAAGGCTCAGGGGAGACCTTCTCACTCTACAACTACCTGCAAGGAAGCTGTAGCCAGGTGGGTTGGGTCTATTCTCCCTGGGAACAAGCAACAGAACAAGAGGAAACAGCCTCAAGTGTCACCAGGGGAGGTTGAGGCTGGATGTGAGGAAGAATTGCTTTGCTGACAGGGCTGTCAGGCATTGGAACAGGGTGTCACCATCCCTGGAGGGGTTTCAGAGCTGGGTGGGTGTTGCACTGAGGACAATGGGCTGGTGGGTGATGGGGCTGGGACAGAGGCTGCACCCCATGAGCTTAAAACTCTCTCTCACCTGAAATGATTCTGTGATTCTATGGTAAGAGGTTCCAAAGAAACAGAAGGACAAACTTGTTCCCTGTTGAGGTGAGGGAGCACTGGCAGGGGCTGCCCAGATGAGCTGTGGAGTGTCCTTCTCTGGGGACATCCCAAACCCAGCTGGATGAGTTCCCGTGTGCCCTGCTCTAGGTGCTGCTGCTCTGGCAGGGGGCTGCACTGGGTGAGTTTTCCAGGTCTCTCCCAACCCTTAGGATTCTGTGACTCCCCAGAGCCAGAGGGGCTGAGCCCACAGCCCCTGAGCAGCCACAGGAATGCAGCCCACGCCTCAGGCTTGTTGAAATATAGTTTTATTGCATTTCTGCAAGGTTTTACAAAAATATGACAAAATAAATTAAAAAGAAATAAATAACAGCCCTCCCCCCCTTCATTTCTTGGAGATAAACCACAGCAAGGGGGAAAAAACCAACCTAAACCCAACCCCACTGACTGAACTCTGCCCTCCTTTGTACTGTAACTGCCCCCAGGAGGGAGAGAGCTAACAGGATAGAAATGGTTTGAAATGCCCTGGGCTGGGCAGCAGCAGGGCCCTGGCTCTCTCCTTGGGGGGAGATGGTACTGAGCCCCTCCTGGGGAGGGCAATGGGATGGAAGCCCCTCCTTTGGGAGCAGCCTGGGGGTCGTGAGCTGCCCCCTCCCAGCCCACCCCAAGCAGGGAAACTCGATGAAGTTGAGGCAGGATGAGTGCTCAGTGCCTGTGCCACAGCCCTGCCCTCTGTGCAGCCCCAGGGCTGGCTCAGGGCGCTGCCAGGCCAAGGCTGGGGAGGGGGGAGTCCAGGTTACCTGAGCCCCCCAACCCCCTAGCTGGGTCAGGTCAGGATCTTTTCTCCTCTCACCACAGAAGGTGCTGCTGCTCCTGCTCCAGGCCATGGCTGCTGTGGTCTCGCTGGGGTTCTGTGTCCCAGTTTCCCAGTGCTCATTATCCCTGACTTTGCCCCCAAAAAAATCTCTCTTATATCCTCTGCTCCTTGTGCCCAGGAGAGGGGCACATGGGCATGGCTGGTGTTGGGAGAGGGAGGGGGGCTGTGCCTGACCCCTCTCTGGCTGTTTGCAGGGACAGAAACACTCGGGGCTGTTTCCAGCTGCTTGCAGGGTGTCTCACCCCCAGCTCCCTGTCCTGGCCCTTCTCCCTCTCTGCCCTTATTGCTGGATAAATGGCTTCGTTCAAAGATCAAAACAACAGAGGTGAGGTGTAGAAAGAGATGAGGGGTTGGGGAGGGGGAAACAACCTGACATTTCCTACAGCCCAGGCCTGGACCAGGCACGGTGAGGGGATATCCCTCGGGCATCCCTCGGGCATCCTCCCCAGCCCCTGCCTGTCCACCCACACAGCTGGGGCAGGGTCGATGCCCCTGGGCAGGGAGCAGAGCTGGTGGCTGGGAGCCAGGGGCAGGAGGGAGCTGTTTGGGCTGGATGTTCCCAACCACATCACCTGTGGGATGCCACCACCCCAATCCTGTCCCCCTAAAGCAAAGCAGCAGCGAGCAGAGCCGCTGCCAAGCGAGGGGCAGCGAGGACGGCGGCTCAAAGCACTAAAGCTACACCCAGCGATGGCAAAACCTTCCCCTGGCCGGCAGAAGCGAAGCTGCTCCCACCCCCCCACCCCCCCCCCCTCCCCAACCTTGTACCTCCCCTCCCCAGCCCTGCTGCTTCTCCTGGGCTCTGGCACCACTTCCAACGGGCCAATGCCTTATTGCAAAAGGAACTCCACGAGCTCAGAAAGCAGAGAGGGGAAGGGGCTGTGGCAGGAGCCGCTGCCCGCGCCTGCCCGGGCTCTGCCGCCTCGAGCCCTCGGAGGAAGAAGGGGAGAGGAGTCGCTTACGTTGGGGGTTTGGTTTGGATTTAGTGCAAGAAAATGCTGCCCACGCAGGGGAATGGGGGCGGCTGGCGCTGGCAGCTCAGCCCCATCCCTCCCGGCCGTCTGGGCAGGAAAACGTCCCGCTACGGGGAAGGAATCCAGGCGGAGGACGGAGCGGGGCCGGGCCCCGGGGCCATGGCTGTAGGACACAGGGCTGTAGGCACGGGTGAATCGGGCTCCTCTCGCCGCCACCCTCGCGTCCCTCGGCGATGGGAGACGTGGCACCGGTGCTGGTGGCTCTGGCAGCACCGAGCTCCCTCCCCTGCCGTGGGAGCGGGGCCGGGGCGGGAGGGAAACCTGCTGGGATGCTCCATCCAAAGCCACATCCAGCCCCGCTGGCGCTCGGGGGTCCTGGGACCCCCAGGCCCGCTGCAGGGGCCGGAGGGGCGCGGGGGGACGAGGCGCAGGGGGACGGTGCAGAGCGAGGGGCCGGCTCCCCAGGCTGGGCTCAGCGAGGGGCGACGGGAGGGGGCCGATGCCCATGGCGGCCTGGGGAGGGCCCCGCTGGCTCCTGCTCCCTCCAAAGGGCCGCTTAGAGTTTGTAGCCCCCGCTCTCCTCCTCCACCCGGCTCTCCGGCTCCTCTCGGCCCCCCTCCTCCGGCACCCCGTTGAGATGGGACTTGCTGGGGAGCGGCCGCTCGCCGGGCTCTGCCGAGGGGCCGGGCCGGGGCTGGGGGGGAGCGGCGGCCGCGGCGCCGTTGCCACCGGCCCCTTCAGACTTGCCGAAGTTGAAGAGCTTGCCGGGGTTGAACGGCTTGGTGGGCGACTGCACCTTCTCTGTTGCCGTGTCCCGCTTAGTCTCCGGGGACTTGAGGAACTTGAAGCTGAGGAAGCCGGGCAGCTTGTTCTCGCTGCCCGTGGGGGACTGCGGGGACCTGGCCGTGGCCGTGCCGCCGGCCCCCCCGGACAGGAACTTGCCCTGCAAAGGGATGATCTGCTTCAGCTTCAGCACGTTGTTGGTTGCCAGGAGAGAACTGGGTCGTTTGGGTTTGTCAGAACCGTGTGAAGAACCCCCGGAGCCTTTCCCTTTGCCTTGGCTCTTGTCGTGGGCCGGGTCCTGCCCGGCGGCCTCGGGCTTGGGCTCGTCGCGGCCGCCCTCGCGCTCCCGGCGCGCCTGGAACTCGGCGTGTCGCTGCCGCTCCTCCTCCTCGCGCTTGCGCCGCTGCTGCTGCTGGAAGTGGTGCTGAGCCTGCCGCTCGTGCTTCTGTCAACGGGGAGCTCATCAGCCTCAGGGACACCTCAGGGACCCCGTGGGCAAGGGGGGAGGCTCTTGGCTCTGTACTCAGCCCCAGGAAGGGTCTGGTCGTGCTGTTGTCCTACCTTGAAGGCCTCGCGGCGCTGGTACTCCAGCTTGGCCATCTCCTCGGCCACCCAGGCGGGGATGTCGGGGATGGCCACCTGGATGATGTACTTCAGGAACAAGGCGACGTGCTGCAAGGAGGAACGGGGGTCTGGCTGAGCATCCCTGTGGCCATAGTGACCCCCCTTGAAAGCAGAGACCCCCCCTGTGCTAACAGCCTCGATGAACCCTCTGCCTGTGGGGGGTTAGGGCTGGGAACCTGTCCCTGGAGGGGAAAGGTCTGTGGGAGCCCTTGGCCAGATGAGCCAAGACAACAGCCACATTCCCACCCCAGGTACCACAGGGCTGTGGGGTGGGCGGTGGGTGCGAGCCCTGGCTCTTATGAAGAGTGGCTGAGGGACCCAAGGGTGTTCAGCCTGGAGAAGGGGCTGAGGGAGACCTTGCTCTCTGCATCTCCCTGACAGGAGGTTGGAGTGAGCTGGGAGTCAGTCTCTTCTCCCAAGTAACAAGTGAGAGGACGAGAGGAAACGGCCTCAAGGTGCCCCAGGGGAGGTTGAGGCTGGAGCTGAGGCAGAACTGTTTCCCTGAGAGGGGTGTCAGCCCCTGTGCCAGGCTGCCCAGGGAGCTGGGGGAGTGCCCAGCCCTGGAGGGATCCCAAAGCCCTGGAGCTGAGGTGCTGAGGGCTGTGGGTCAGTGCTGGGCTGGGCGGGTGAGGGCAGGGCTGGGACTGCAGCAGCTTCAGGGGCTTTGCCAACCCAAAAGGACTCTGTGATTCCATGATTCCCTGTACCTCCAGCACCACCACAGAGATGATGGCTCCCTCGGGGCTGAGCCAGGGGAAGAGGCGCTGCAGCTGCCCGCACTGGGAGATCAGGTAGCAGTTGACCACGATGGCCAGGACACCCATGGCCTCCATCACCTTCTGCAAGAGCGACAGTGCCAGGGATGAGCCCCCTGAGCAGCTGGGTCCCTGCCAGACCCCCCCTCAGCCCCCAGCCCACCTGCCACTGCCCGATGCTCTCGACCCGCTGGCCGAAGGGCCTCTGCAGCCCCGTGCACAGCTTGAAGGCGTCGCTCCGGATCTCGATGACGTTGTTCACCAGAGCACACATGGCAGCCAAGGGGAAGGCGGAGGAGAAGAGCACCACGTACCCAAACTGGATGAACATCTCCTGGTAGTCCTGGAAGGTGTCCTGGGGAGGAAGATGAAGAGGAAGAGGATGCTGCAACGGGAGGATGCTGCACCCCACGGGGCCCCCGTGCCCACCCCGAGGCCGCTCACCTTGTACTTCTTCATGCAGCTCTCCACCTCCGCCTGCGTCAGCTGCGTGGAGTAATCCTCCTCCGGTGGGTCGATCCACGACGCCCGGTTACGCCTCCTCCCTTCCTCCTCACCCTCCTCCTCCTCCCTGCTCTCAGCCCCTTTCCTCCTCCGGCCGCCTCGCACCGGCTCCGCCGCCTTCACCGGGCTGCCGGGGGGACCTTCGGCCTCCTCCTCATCCTCGCACAGCTCAAAGACCGAGGCTGGGTCCATGCCTTTCTCCACCATGGTGGGGCTGCCCTCCTCCAGGAAGCTCTCGTCCTCGGGGCCGCCGGGCTCGGGGCCGCGCCGCTCCGCTCTCTCGATGAAGCTCACCTTCTTCAGCTTCAGCCCGCAGTCCAGCGCGCTCTCCTCCTCCGAGTCCGACTCGCCGCGCTCTTCCTCCTCCTCCTCTTCCTCCGGCACCCCGCAGCCCCCGTTCAGACACTTCTTCTCCCGCCGAGGGGCGTCGGAGGGGCCGGTGGGCTGGCGGCGGGGGCTGAGCAGCTGGAGGACGGCGTGGGCGAGCTGCCGGAGGCTGCGCAGGTTGAGGTCCCCCCGGCGCAGGCGCTGGTACAGGTGAGGCTGTGACACCTCCCGGACGTTCTGCAGGAACTGGCGGGTGATGAGCAGAGTGGCCAACATCTGCAGGGGCACAGGGGGACACGCTGGCACCCTGGGGGAGGTCTGTGGCCACCCTACATCCCCGTTACCTGCCCCTGCTCCTCCCCGTGGCAACCCAAAGCTGGTGTGTCCCGCACCTCCCGGCCTGTGAGCGCCCCCTCTCAGTGATGGGATGGGACCTCTGCAGTGTGGGACATCCCTGTCCCTCCCAGAGGCCACAGGGGGGTCCCAAGGTTGGGGGATACCCGGCCCCCCCCCACCCCTCTCCTCCCTCCCCGCTCCTACTTTGGATACTCCCAGTCTCCAGCAAAAGCCCAGGAGGCCCTTAAAGAAGATGAGGGAGAGGTGGAGGTGGAGGAGGATGAAGGGAAGGAGAGCCTCTTTGAGCTGACGCACGAGGCTTTGGGAGAGAGAGAAGATGAGCAGGAGCTGTGGAAGGGACAGAAGAACAGACACACACAGACAGAGAGAGACTCGTGAGCAGGGAAGGGCAGGAGCAGGGACCCGGCGCAGCCTCGGGCCGGGAGCGTGGCAACCAGCTGGGGGCAAGTGGGGAGAGGGGAGGGGGACAGTGGCCCCCAGGAGGGCACAGGGTGGGGGGACGGTGGCAGGAGAGGGTCCAGGACATCCGTCTGTGCGTCCAGGCGGCGCTGGGGGGGGCTCAGAGCGGCCCCCCGGCCCCGGCCCCGGCCCCTTACCTCCTTCAGCCGCTCCATGTCCTTGAGGTAGAAACCGATGTAGAAAAGACTCAGGTATGAATTTACAAACTGAAACTGTGGGATGAGGAGGAGGAGGGAGGAGGGGTGAGCATGGGGTGGCTGCTGGGACCCCCTAAGCCCACCCTGGCCCCCCTCCTCCCCCATCCAGGGGCAGCCCAGCCCTCTCCTCACCAGGACGATTTTGATGATGAGGTGTTTCTCATAGGCACTCTGCAGGCGGTAGTTCTCTGCAAAGCAGAGGAGAGGGGAGGGCATTGAGGGCAGAGCTCTGGGAAGGGCTCCCATCCTGACCAGGAGCACCCCAGGGTGCCACCCCCACTCACCCATGTCGTTCAGCCAGTAGGCAACCTTCTTGTAAGCCTCGTCACAGGCCGTGACGATGAGGGCCAGGATGATTTTGGGGAGGAAACGGATGATCCTGGGCAGCTCCTGGATGCTCAGCACAAACTCCTACACGGACAGGTCAAGGGCAAGGTCAGGGTCAGGGTCAGGGGAGAAGGGATCAACCTGGTGTGGGTGGGATGAGAACCCACCTGGAGCTGGAAGCAGCCCAGCATGAGGAGGAAGATGAAGGAGAGGCAGGCGAGGCAGATGGGGAGGCTGACCAGGCACTGGAAGAGCAAACGCTTCCAGGGTGGGTAGTAAAACTCCTCTGTGCTGGTCACAGGGCTGATTCTCTTAATGCCCTAATTTGAGGGGGGACACATGGCAGTGTGTGACCCTCCCCACAGCAGGGAACCACCCCCCACGGGATCCCACCACAACCACAGCACCGGTGGGACCCCGCACACACCCCCTTGGGCAGCTTGTTGGGGTCAGGGGGTTGCTCAGCCAGACCTCAGCCTCAGCAGAGACCCCTCCCCAGGCCTGAGAACCCATCTCCCCCCACCTCAAAGGGCTCACCCTGAACTGGGGCCGGGGCTCCTCGATGGACTCGGCCGGAGTGTCCAACGTCCCCCATTTGTAGGCGAATTCGGCCCCGCGGCGCTTCCACTCCTCGAGGAACAGGGTGGACCAGATGACGTTGAAGATGGCAAAGACCACGCAGCAGATGTCCTGGCTGGTCTGAGGGATGGAGGGCACCAACTGCACCGGTGTTGGGCCCCTCTTGTACCCAACACACCCCCCACACCACCACCACCATCATCAGCCACATGATGCTGCCCGAGCCCAAGTGCCGTGGGCTCAGAGCTTCCCAGCTCGGGGGCAATTGCAGCATCACTGAATCAATCTCAAGGGCTGGAAGGGAGCTGCAAAGCTCATCCAGTGCAACCCCCCTGCCAGAGCAGCACCACCCAGAGCAGGGCACACAGAGACTCATCCAGCTGGGTTGGAATGGCTCCAGAGAAGGAGCCTCCACAGCCCATCTGGGCAGCCCCTGCCAGGGCTCCCTCACCTCAACAGGGAACAAGTTTGTCCTTGTGTTTCTTTGGAGCCTCTTCTGTTCTGCTTATACCTGTTGCCTCTTGTCTTACCATTGGACAAAGCCCAGAACAAGGAGAGATGGAATCCCTCCTCTATGGCCCCCAAAACGTGGGGATTCACCCCATCTCCTAACCTCCCTCACCTGGTCACTCTCAGTGAAGGTGTAGAGGATGGAGCCAAAGACAGCAGGGTAAACCATGGCCGAGGTGTAGAAGCCCAACCAGGCAAAGTACATGGCGATCTTCACCCCGAAGTAGTCACAGATCTCATCTGCAGGGACCAAGGAAGGGGGATGAGCAGGGCTGGGACCACTCCCCCTTCCCAAACTCCACCCCAATGACACCTCTTTGACACCTCACCGAGGGGCTGGGCCTCGCAGACCGCCTGCACCCAGGACTTCATGAGCCGCTTGAGGATCCTCTGCTCGTGCAGCGGGAAGAGCTGCTGGATGACACCCCGAGCTGCCAGCTCCGGGACTGTGCCACGGGCACAGCGTGAGGGATGGGCTGAGGGGATGTGCCACCCATCCCAGCCCCCTCCCCCAGGCATGGCCCCACATAGCCCTGGGGGTTAGGGGCAGGGGCAATGGGGTGGATGAGGTTTGGGGTGACTGTGGCCAACCTCAGCACTGGGCAACCCACCACCCCACGTGGCACACGGTGCTGGGGATGGGGACATGTGGTGCCAGGGGACCCCCACTGGGCTTGTGGGGGAAACACAATCATTTGGGTTGGCAAAGGCCCTGAAGCTGCTGCAGTTCCAGACCTTCCCTCACCCTGCCCAGCCCAGCACTGACCCACAGCCCTCAGCACCTCAGCTCCAGGGCTTTGGGATCCCTCCAGGGCTGGGCACTCCCCCAGCTCCCTGGGCAGCCTGGCACAGGGGTGACACCCCTCTCAGGGAAACAGTTCTGCCCCAGCTCCAACCTCAACCTCCCCTGGGGCAACTCCAGCCCCTTTCCTCGTGTCTTAGAAGATGTTGTCCCCTTGTCCTGCAGGGCCAGCCCAGCATGGCTGGGGCAGAGGTGGGCAAACGGAGCAGGGCAGTGGGGTGATGGTGCTGTGCCATGCCATGCCATGCCAGGCTGTGCCAGGCCAGGCTGTACTCACTGATGGGCTGTCCCTCGAGGAAGTGGATGTTGTGCAGCGACTCGCCCTGCTTGGCCCGCAGGTTCTCCAGCCAGTACCTGATGATGTTTTGCCTTTCCTGTGGCACCACAGCGGAGTTGAGCCCTGGGTGATGGTCTCACTGCCAAGCCCCAGCCCCTTTCCTGACAAACTCACATCCTCTGTGCCCTTGGCCTGTCCCCTCTGGGGACCTGCCTTATCCCTAGCTTGGGGGATGGCTGGATCAGTCCCCAGCTGGGATGGGGCTCCCTGGTCCCCATCTTCACCTGGGGAGGGACAGAGGATCCACCTTCCCTGCCCTGTGGCACTTCATCCCTGCACCCAAGCATCTCTGCATTCCTGCATCCCCTACCCTGCATCCCCCAACCCTGCCCTACATCCCCCATCCCTGTATCTCTACACCTCCACATCCCTGCCCTACATCCCCCATGTCCATATCCCCCATCCCTGCATCTCACATCCCTGTCCTACATCCCTGTCTCTGCATCCCCCCATTCCTGCCCTGCATCTCCCATCCCTGCATCCCCCATCCCCACATCTCCCATCCCTGCATCCCACATTGCTGCATCCCCCATCCCTGCTTCTCACATCCCTGTCCCACATTCCCCATTCGTGCCTTGCACCCCCCATCCCCACATCCCCCATCCCTGTCCTGCATCCCTCCATTCCTGTCCTGCATTCCCCATCCCCACATCCCCCATCCCCACATCCCCTATCCCTACATCCCCCATCCCTGCATCCCCCATTCCCACAACCCCCATCCCTGCATCCCCCATCCCCACATCCCCTATCCCTACATCCCCATCCCCACATCCCCCATCCCTGCATCCCTCCATTCCTGCCCTGCATCCCCTATCCCCACATCCCCCATCCCTGCATCCCCCATCTCTGCATCCCCCATCCCTGCATCCCCCATCCCCACATCCCCTATCCCTACATTCCCATCCCTGCATCCCCCATCCCTGCATCCCCCATTCCCACAACCCCCATCCCTGCATCCCCCATTCCCACAACCCCGATCCCTGCATCCCCATCCCCACATCCCCCATCCCTGCATCCCCCATCCCCACATCCCCCATCCCTGCATCCCCCATCCCCACATCCCCTATCCCTACATCCCCATCCCTGCATCCCCCATCCCTGCATCCCCTATCCCTGCATCCCCATCCCCACATCCCCTATCCCTACATCCCCATCCCTGCATCCCCCATCCCTGCATCCCCCATCCCCACATCCCCTATCCCTACATCCCCATCCCCACATCCCCCATCCCCACATCCCCATCCCCACATCCCCCATCCCTCCCCCATGTCCCTCACCCCTCCCCGTCCCACCTGAGAGGTGAAGAAGTGAATTTCATTCTCGATGTTCTCGTAGATGTAATCCTCCTCACAGGAGAAGCTCCTCATGCCCCCCCCGAACTCAGCTTTCACCGGCTTCCTCAGCCCAATCTCATCTGCCCCGCGCAGCAAACTGCAGGGAGAGGGGAGGGGAGGGGAGGGGGCTGTGGCCGTGCTGGGGGCGGCGCTGGGGGCCGGGCAGGCGGCTGGGCCGTTACCTCTCGTAGGTGGCGGTGACGAAGAAGGCGTAGACACGGGTGTGCTTGTGGTGCCGCACCTGCACGATGAGCTCGGGGATGCCCAGGCGGATGTGGTTCAGGAGCCAGAGCAGCGTGTGGTCGTCCGTGGTGTCTGGATGGTGCTGGTCAGCTCAGCACACATCTCCCAGCACCATCCTTCCCCATGTCCCCCATCCCTCCCCACAGCCCCTGTCCCTCCCCATGTCCCCCAGCCCCACAGCAGCTCAGTGCTGCCAGCCCCGCAGCCCATCCCTCCCCATGCCCCCTGTCCCTCCCCATGCCCCATGTCCCTCCCCACAGCCCCTGTCCATCCCCATGTCTCCCAGCCCCACAGCAGCTCAGTGCTGCCAGCCCCGCAGCCCCTGTCCCTCCCCATGCCCCATGTCCCTCCCCACAGCTCCTGTCCCTCCCCATGTCCCAAATCCCTCCCCATACCCCCTGTCCCTCCCCACAACCCCCGTCTCTCCCCACATCCCCTGTCCCTCCCCACATCCCATTCCTCCCCAAGTCTCCCAGCCCCACAGCAGCTCTGTGCTGCCAGCCCCACAGCCTCTGTCCCTCCACATGCCCCTTGTCCCTCCCCACAGCTCCTGTCCCTCCCTGTGCCCCTCAGCCTTACCACAACCTGTGCTGCCATCCCCACAGGCCCTGTCCTTCCCCATGTCCCCCAGCCCTACAACAGCTCTGTTCTGCCAGCCCCACAGCCCATCCCTCCCCATGCCTCCTGTCCCTCCCCACATCACCTGTCCCTCCCCATGTCCCATTCCCCATGTCTCCCAGCCCCACAGCAGCTCTGTGCTGCCAGTCCCACAGCCTCTGTCCCTCCCCACAGCCCCTGTCCCTCCCTGTGCCCCTCAGCCTCACCACAGCTCTGTGCTGCCATCCCCACATCCCCTGTCCCTCCCCAAGTCCCCATCCCTCCCCATGTCCCCCAGCCCCACAGCAGCTCTGTACTGCCAGCCCCACAGCCCCTGTCCCTCCCCACAGCCCCTGTCCCTCCCCACAGCCCCTGTCCCTTCCCCAAGTCCCCATCCCTCCCCATGTCCCCTGCCCCTCCCCACACCTCCTGTCCCTCCCCTTGTCCCCCAGCCCCATGACAGCTCTGTGCTGCCATCCCCACGTCCCTTGTTCCCTTCCCTTGTCCCCTGTCCCTCCCCATGTCCCCTGCCCCTCCCCACACCTCCTGTCCCTCCCCTTGTCCCCCAGCCCCATGACAGCTCTGCCATCCCCACACCCCTTGTTCCCTTCCCTTGTCCCCTGTCCCTCCCCGTGTCCCCCAGCCCCACCGCAGCTCTGTGCCACCAGCCCATTGCTCCATGCTGGTCCCATCAGCCCTGGTGCCCTCCCCCTGGGTACTTTGGGCATCTCCCCTGGCCTCTCCCTACCTGGGAAGGTCATGAGCACGTCACAGTTCTCTGTGGGCACCGTTTTCATCCAGGCTTTGTGGGACATGATGTAACGCCCGGCCTGGAGCAGCCGCTTCCCGAAGAGTTTATCTGCCGGGGGGATGGAGGGAGGGGGATGGAGGGAGGGGGATGGAGGGAGGGGGATGGAGGGAGGGGGATGGAGGGAGGAGGGGGTGAGCAGCTGCCAGACCCCACAGGCAACTCCCCCATGATCCAGAGCCCGAAGCAGTGACAGCTCAGCTGTGGGAGCATGGGATGGGTGCAGGAAGCCCTGGCACGTCCCCAGCCCTGACCCTGGCAGCAGGTCACAGCCCCCTGCTCCTAGTGACGCCGGCCCCTGACTCAGATTTCTCCTCCAGCAGCTCAGGGTGCCCAAAAAGGCCCTGACAGCTGCTGGGGAGGAGCTGGTGGCATGTCCTGGCACCCCTGGGTGCCGGCTGCCCTGAGCTACCCCCGTGCAGCCCCCCTGCAGCCCCCCAGCCGCTCACCGCTGCCCACAGCCCCTGGCAGGGCCCAGCTCCGGCAGGGCCGTGGCTCCAGAGCTCGGAAACCGCAGGAAAAATGGGGAGAGAGGGGAAAAAAAAGCAGCTGGTCTCCATGGAAACCCAGGGAGGCCTCGTGCTGCTGCGGTGAGGAGGGATGGGGACGGTCCCCAGGGTCCCCTCGTCACCCCCCCGCCTGGGTCCCGTGTGGGGACGTGGCCCCTGGCCTGCTGTGGGGTGCCCACACTGCAGGGACACGCTGTGCCCGTGCCCAGGGTCCCCGTGGCTCCTCCCAGGGTGGATGGAAGTCTGGCACACCCCAGAACACTCCCAGAATGGGGGGGGCAGGATGAGGCTCCCTGATGGTGCTGTGGTGGGTCCCCTGCGGAGCCCTGTTCCCCCTGCCCATGTTGGCAGTGCTCCCAGTCACCTCCCTGCCTCAGTTTCCCCTCCTAGGGCAGAGTGGCAGAGGCAGGATGGGCTGGGTGAGCAATGCCCAGGGCATGGCACAGCCTCTCCTGCAGCCCCAGGGCTGGGAAGGTCCCGGGGCTCCTGAAACCGGGATCTGCCGCCACAACAAACAGGAAATGCCAAACCTGCCCTGGCAGCTGATGCCAGGGGATGCACCCTGGCTGTGGGCACCCCTGGGCAAGGAGGAGCAGGGTATCCTCCCCAGGTCCCATGCCATCCAGGCTGAGACCTGACAAACTCATCTCCTGAGCCGCCATGGTGCCGGAGCTGTGGCGCCGGGCTCTGAAAGGCTGCCCTGTCCTGGCACTGTGGGCGAAAGCTGGGGCCCATGCCAGGCTGCCAGCCAGCCACCCCCGGAGTGGGACTCATCCTGCACCCTGGGACCCATCCTGCAGCTTGGGGCTCATCCTGCAACTTGGGGCTCATCCTGCACCCTGGGACTAATCCTGCACCCTGGGACCCATCCTCCAGCTTGGGGCTCATCCTGCACCCTGGGACTCATCCTGCACCCTGGGACCCATCCTATACCCCAGGGCTCATCCTGCACCCTGGGACCCATCCTATACCCCAGGCCTCATCCTGCACCCTGGGACCCATCCTGCACCCCAAGGCTCATCCTGCACCCAGGGGCTCATCCTGCACCCTGGGACCCATCCTGCAGCCCAAGGCTCATCCTGCAGCCCAGGCCTGGCGCTGCCACAGTGCCAGGGCACGTGGTGCTGGCGGCAGTAGCTCGGCCATGGCATGCTGAGCTCACCCACCCTGAATTATTGACACTGGGCTGGGAGCGATGTCACCCAGGCTGGTGTCACCCAGCTGGCAGAGCCGGCACGGCGGGGGCTCATCCGGCGCGGGCACGGCCGGGCAGCGGTGGAAGCAGCTGGCAAAGCCGGGAGAGGGGGGGTGCACAGGCTGGGCTCCAACCCTGAGGCCTCAGCTCCAGCTGCAGGAGGGTTTTTCCTCCTCCAAGGTCAAGGGAAATGAGGTGACTGAGGCACAGAGGGGTCCCCAGCGCCGCTGCTGCTCCCCACCCGGGCTGGGCACAGGGGTCCTTCATGCCCCCAGCCCCCTCCTGGCACCCAGCACCAGCACCCAACGGGTACTGACAGAGCACAGGGACGGAGCCCCGCGGCATCCCAGCCCTGGGCAGCGCCGGCATCCCCCTCTCAGCCCCCACCCGCCCCCCCAGCACGCCGGGGCTCACCTTGGCTCCCGGGATAAGGTCACGGGAGCTGCGGCGTGCGGGGCCGGGCCCGCCATGGCCCCCCCGCCATGGCCCCCCCCGCCATGGCCCCGGGGACGGTGGCATTTGGGGGAGCCGCGCTGTCACCCGCACGGGCAGCCCCGTCCCGGGGGACACACACACACACAAAGTGGGTCACCCTCCTGCAGGCTGCACGGCCCCCCCCGCCCCGAGACCCCCACCCCGCCACGGCCACGGGGATGTCACCCAGCCCCCAGGGACATGAGGGGGAGGGGACTCCAACCCCGGGGGGTCACCCCAACCCCAGAGTGGGGACCCCAACCCAAGCGCTGTGTGTTGAAGTCGCTGCCCAGCTCTGTGCCAGGGGACAAGGAGCCGGGCTGGGGAGGGGGGGAGGTACGGGTCTGTCCGGGGGGGGGCAAATGGATGGTGCTGGTGGGCTGCACGGCCTCGAGGCGACACGGGGGGTGCGTGACCCCAGTGCTGGGGAGGTCACACAGCCCCGTGCGTGGATCCCATCCCGCAGGCGACACGGCCCAGTCCGGGAGGGGGGGACACGCAGAGCTCTGATCCCCGCAGGAGCCCGCAGACAACCCGCCCCAAGGCCGGGACCCCCAGGCGTGCCCGCAGCTGTCCGGGGGGGTGTACGGAGCCCTCCGGGCACGGTGCTGAGAATCACACCGGGGGAGACACACGGCCCCCCCCCGGCCCGTCCCCGCGGAGCCGCATCCCGGGCCGAGCCCCGCCGACATCCGCAGCGAGCCGCAGGGAACCGGTCCCCCCCGAAACCTCCCTGCCCACCTCACCCCCCCCTCACCCCAGCCCGCAGCCCCGACCCGACCCCGCTGCGGGCCGGGGGTCGCTCCCGCCCGGCTCCCCCTTACCCAGGACGCCGGTGGGAGCCGCCGGTTCCGTTCGCTCCTCGCCGGTCGGGGCCCGCCGGGGCCGGTCGCCGTCGTGCGCTGGCAGCGGCGGCTCGGGCATGGTGCGGGGCTCGGCGGGGGCCGCCGCATGAGGCCGCCGCGGCTCCGGGCTCGGGGCCGGTGCCGGAGCCGCCGCCGCCGCCGCCGCCGGGCGGGAGGAGGGACAAAGGCGGCGGAGCGGAGCGCGGAGCTCCCGGCCCCTTTAATTGTCTGGTTGGCCGCCGTCTCCTCAGCGCCGGTCGCACCGGCCACGCGTGTCCGGCCGCGCCCCGTGGGGTGGGTGGTCCTGCGGGGAGCGGGGCGGCGGCTCCCGAGCACCCCGCCCGGGCTGGGGGGGATCACGGAGCATCCTTCCCCCCGCGAGGCCGCGTGGCGCCGGTGTCACCCCCGCTTCGAGCCCCCCCCGGGGCTGCCCCCTTCATCCCCAGCCTCCTCTACCTCACCCCTCCCCCGGGGCTGCCCCCTTCATCCCCAGCCTCCTCTACCTCACCCCTCCCCCGGGGCTGCCCCCTTCATCCCCAGCCTTCTCTACCTCACCCCTCCCCCGGGGCTGCCCCCTTCATCCCCAGCCTCCTCTACCTCACCCCTCCCCCGGGGCTGCCCCCCACCCCACCCGGGTTGCCCGTTGCATCCCCACCCCCCTCCATCCAGCCCGGCATCCCCCCGTGTGCCCCCCCCGCCGCGGCACGGTGCCCAGCTCCGCGGGCCAGGCTGTTCCCGGGGGGGCCGGGGAGGGGGGGTCAGGCCGGTAACCCAACCGGGGCTGCACGTTGCCTCTCTGACCTTTTGGGGCGCCTTTGCTCAACCTCTTCTCCCCCTTTACCCCACAACCCACAAGCTCACTCGGTGGGGACACACCTCACCCCAGCCCCACGCAGGGCTGCAGGGTCGTGGGGCTCACAGCAGCTCTATCAGGGCATGTTGGGGGTGAGGGACACCCCTGTGCCAGGTCCAGCTGCCCATCTTCCCCCCCCCCACCGTGTACACACAAGCCTGTGGTTATTTTGGGGCCGGGGCTGGGTGCCAGTGCTGATGAAGGGTGCCACAAGGATCTGTCCCCTCCTCTGGCATCGCTGCTTCAGCAGCTGGAGGGGGGAGGACAGGCTGGCACATCACCCAGGCCAGGCCTGGCCACTGTCTCTGTATTGGATGGGCACATGGTGGCCAGGGGGGCTGGCACAGCATAAACCCCCACTAGACCCTCGTGGGAGGAGAAGGTTGAGCCTCTCAGAGCTGGAGGGTGAGGGGGGCCAGAAGGAAAACGTTTAGCAGCCCAGGGTGGGCAGGGGAGCTTGGGAAGGGCTATTTGGTCACCCAGGGGCTGCCCTGGGGAATTGCAGGGCTGTGTGTGTGGGCAGTGGGCACCTGAGCACTCCTGAAGCCCCCCTGGAGACTCCCTCCTTGAGCCCCAGAGCTGGGGCTGCTCACTGCTGATGGCCTCTGCTGTGGCTCCTCCTCTGGGCTGCCATCCCTCATCCCACAGAGCACGGTGGGGGGCAGGAGGGTTGGGGGTTTCTGCAAGGACTGAGCACAGATGATGACACTGAGGGGTCTCCAGCATCTCAGGGATTCCAGCATCCCTGCACCCATCCCTGCCTGCACCCATCCCTGCCTGCATCCATCCCTGCCTGCACCCATCCCTGCCTGCATCCCTCCCTGCCTGCATCCATCCCTGCCTGCACCCATCCCTGCCTGCATCCCTCCCTGCCTGCACCCATCCCTGCCTGCATCCCTGCCTGCATCCATCCCTGCCTGCATCCCTGCCTGCCTACATCCCTCCCTGTCTGCATCCCGGCCATGCTGCCGTTTGCTCCTCCCTGCTCCAGTGTCTTTGTCTGCACGGCCATCCCCTCTGTCCCCCTCCCTCCCCTCCCCCGCCCCCGCAGCGGCCCGCAGCCCCCGCCCCCAGCCCCCCAGCCGGCTGCAAGCTGAGCCCGGGTTTTTAGGGATGGGGGGGTTCACTCTCAGAGATGAGAGGACCCCATTATCTTGGCTGCTCCTACCCCAACTCCTATGCACCAGGCTGCTTGGTCCCCTTCAAGCCTTGAGCACAAAGGGGTGAAGGGGGTGGACAGGGATGGGGACCACAGCCCACTGCAGGAGTGAGACCCCCGGGATGAGGTGGAAGTGCCCCGGAGGGAGAGCAGCTCTGTTTTGGCTGCGTGCAGAGCTGGGGCTCAGCTGCCTTCGAATCTGGGGGTGCCCATCGCAGGGACCCCTCCAGGGGGTCTCTGAAAAGCCCAAATGCTCCTGAAGAGAGTGTGGGGCAAGGAGACCCCCACCCACGATGGACGGGGGCACGGTGGGTGCAGGGGGGACTGGGGTGGGTTCTGGGATACCCCCAGCTCATGCATCTTCGGTACTGGGGTGGGAGTGTGTATTTTTCGGGTGCAGCCGGAGGGTCGCGAGTCCTCGGCTCCGCACCCTCAAGGCTGCACCCCAATACCTGTGAGACCCCCTCGGGGGGCTGGGGGGGGTCCCGCTGCACCCCAACTCCCTGCACCCCGCGGCAGCAGCACCCGGGGGGATGAGCGAACCTCGGAGTGCCTGGAAGCGGGGGGCTGATACACGGTAGCCCTGCTCGCCTGGTGGGGACGGCCCTGGAGGATCGGGGAGGGGGGGCAGGCAGAGACCCCCCGCTCCCCGCTCCCCGCGCCGGGCGGAACCGATGGGCTCCCGCCCAGCCTCAGGCGGCGCGGCCGCACGGCTGCGCGCTGACCAATCAGAAGCGGCAGCGCAGGCACAGAGCCCGCCCCCCGCGGTGCGTTAGCCAATCGGCGCTCGCGAAGAGGCAGCGTCGGGCGCCTGCGCTGAAGCCGCCGCGGGACTCGGGGTCATGGCGCTGCGGAGGGCGCTGGGCGCGGCGGGGCGCAGGTTGGGGGGCTCTGGGGAGGAGGTGCATGGGGAGGGGGTGCACCCGCATATGGGGAGAGCGCAGGAGTGCAGGGGGAGGAGGGTGCATGGTGAGAGTGTGCCCTGATGCCTTTGGCGGGGGGTGTGTGTGGTGGGGGGATGTACCCCAAAGCTGGGGAGGGGATGTGCACGGAGTGGGGGGCTGCGAGGGGAGGAGGGTGTACCCCAATATCCTTCCTTCTTGCCCTCAAAATGTGCGAAAGGGTTCAGGAAGAGTGAGGGGCACCCCAGAATCGTGATGGGTCTGCAGCCCAGGAGCCGATTGGGGTCTGTGGGGTGCGTGGGGAGGGGTCGCGGGAGGTGCAGGGGGGGTTGTGCATCCTTGTGCCCATCAGGGGGGCTGTGGGTAAGCACCCCCCCTCCTCCCCGCACCCCTTCCCTGGGCAGCTGGGCTCAGCGCCTGTGCTCCGTGGCCGGGGGCGGTGACACCATCTTCGCCGTCTCGTCGGGCCACGGGCGCTGCGGGGTTGCCGTGATCCGCACCAGCGGCCCGGGCAGCCGCGGGGCCCTGCGCAGCCTGTGCCGGCCCCCCGAGCTGCCCCCGCCCCGCGTCATGGCCCTGCGCCGCATCCGCGACCCCGCCACCGCCCACACCCTGGACCGCGGCCTCGTCGTCTGGTTCCAAGGTGGGCTGGGAGAGGGGGTCTGTGGGGCTCAGTGAGGGGGCTCGGTGCTCAGTCAGGGGTCTTGGTGCCTGGGGAGGGAGGCTCAGTGCATGGGGAGGAGGCTCAGTGCGGGATCAAGTGCATGGGGAGGGGGCTCAGTGCTCAGTCAGGGGTCTCAGTGCATGGGGAGGGGGTCTCAGTGCATGTGGAGGGGGGCTCAGTGCTCAGTCAGGGGTCTCGGTGCATGGGGAGGGGGGCTCAGTGCATGGGGAGGGGGGCTCAGTGCTCAGTCAGGGGTCTTGGTGCATGGGGAGGGGGATTCAGTGCTCAGTCAGGGGTCAAGTGCATGGAGAGGGGGTCTCAGTGCTCAGTCAGGGGTCTCAGTGCATGGGGAGGGGGTCTCATTGCTCAGTCAGGGGTCTTGGTGCCTGGGGACAGGGGTTCAGTGCATGGGGAGGGGGGCTCAGTGCTCAGTGAGGGGTCTCAGTGCATGGGGAGGGGGGCTCAGTGCTCAGTCAGGGGTCTTGGTGCATGGGGAGGGGGGCTCAGTGCTCAGTCAGGGGTCTCAGTGCATGGGGAGGGGGTCTCAGTGCTCAGTCAGGGGTCAAGTGCATGGAGAGGGGGTCTCAGTGCATGGGGAGGGGGGCTCAGTGCTCAGTCAGGGGTCAAGTGCATGGAGAGGGGGGCTCAGTGCTCAGTCAGGGGTCTCAGTGCATGGGGAGAGGGGCTCAGTGCTTAGTCAGGGGTCTTGGTGCCTGGGGACAGGGGTTCAGTGCATGGGGAGGGGGGTTCAGTGCATGGGGAGGGGGGCTCAGTGCTCAGTCAGGGGTCTCAGTGCATGGGGAGGGGGTCTCAGTGCTCAGTGAGGGGTCTCAGTGGATGGGGGGGGTCTCAGTGCTCAGTCAGGGGTCTTGGTGCCTGGGGACAGGGGTTCAGTGCTCAGTGAGGGGTCTCAGTGCATGGGGAGGGGGGCTCAGTACTCGGTGAGGGGTCAAGTGCATGGGGAGGGGGATTCAGTGCTCAGTGAGGGTCTCAGTGCATGGGGAGGGGGGCTCAGTGCATGGGGAGGGGGGCTCAGTGCTCAGTCAGGGGTCTCAGTGTATGGGGAGGGGGGCTCAGTGCTCAGTGAGGGGTCTCAGTATATGGGGAGGGGGGCTCAGTGCTCAGTCAGGGGTCTTGGTGCCTGGGGACAGGGGTTCAGTGCTCAGTCAGGGGTCAAGTGCATGGAGACGGGGGCTCAATGAGGGGTTGAGTGCATGGGGAGGGGGCTCAGTGCTCAGTCAGGAGTCTCAGTGCATGGGGAGGGGGTCTCAGTGCATGGGGAGGGGGCTCAGTGCATGGGGAGGGGGCTCAGTGCTCAGTCAGGGGTCTCAGTGCATGGGGAGGAGGCTCAGTGCGGGATCAAGTGCATGGGGAGGGGGGCTCAGTGCTTAGTCAGGGGTCTTGGTGCCTGGGGACAGGGGTTCAGTGCATGGGGCGGGGGCCTCAGTGCATGGGGAGGGGTCTCAGTGCTCAGTCAGGGGTCAAGTGCATGGGGACAGGGGTTCAGTGCTCAGTGAGGGGTCTCAGTGCATGGGGAGGGGGCTCAGTGCTCAGTGAGGGGTCAAGTGCATGGGGAGGGGTCTCAGTGCATGGGGAGGGGTCTCAGTGCTCAGTCAGGGGGTCTCTGCATGGGGAGGGAGTCTCAGTGCATGGGGAGGGGTCTCAGTGCATGGGGAGGGGTCTCAGTGCTCAGTCAGGGGTCTCAGTGCATGGGGAGGGAGTCTCAGTGCATGGGGAGGGGTCTCAGTGCTCAGTCAGGGGTCAAGTGCATGGGGACAGGGGTTCAGTGCTCAGTGAGGGTCTCAGTGCATGGGGAGGGGTCTCAGTGCTCAGTCAGGGGTCTCAGTGCATGGGGAGGGGTCTCAGTGCTCAGTCAGGGGGTCTCTGCATGGGGAGGGAGTCTCAGTGCATGGGGAGGGGTCTCAGTGCATGGGGAGGGGTCTCAGTGCTCAGTCAGGGGTCTCAGTGCATGGGGAGGGAGTCTCAGTGCATGGGGAGGGAGTCTCAGTGCATGGGGAGGGGTCTCAGTGCTCAGTCAGGGGTCAAGTGCATGGGGACAGGGGTTCAGTGCTCAGTCAGGGGTCTCAGTGCATGGGGAGGGGTCTCAGTGCTCAGTCAGGGGTCTCAGTGCATGGGGAGGGGGCTCAGTGCATGGGGAGGGGTCTCAGTGCTCAGTCAGGGGTCTCAGTGCATGGGGAGGGGTCTCAGTGCATGGGGAGGGGGGCTCAGTGCTCAGTGAGGGGTCTTGGTGCCTGGGGACAGGGGTTCACTGCTCAGTGTGGGGGTCTCAGTGCATGGGGAGGGGGGTTCAGTGCTCAGGTCTTGGTGCCTGGGGAGGATGGTCTTGGTGTCCATTGAGTTTTGGTGCTCATTGAAGGGTCTCAGTGCCCGCTGAGGGCATCTTGGTGCTCAGTGAGGGGTCTCAGTGCCTGGTGGTGGGGGTCTTGGTGCCCAATGAACAGATCTTGATGCTCAGTGAGGGGTCTTGGTGCCTGATGGGGAGGGTCTTGGTGTTCAGTGGGAGAGTCTTGGTGGCAGTGAAGGGTCTTGGTGCCTGTTGGGAGGGGTCTCAGTGCTCAGTGAGGGGATCTTGGTGCTTGGTGAGGGTCTTGGTGCCCAACACAGCCTCTCTCAGCTACCCTGGCACCACGAAGCCGCCTGAGCCCAGATGCCAGCAGAGATGCTGCGGGGTCATCACTGGTCCCTCTGCACCGCTCCTGTACAGCCAGAGCTCAGCTGCTCGTGGATATTCCCCCCTGAAGGGTGGAAGCACACAGTGGGCAAAGGAATGGGCTGTGCCAGCTCTGCCTGGAGGAGCTTTGGTGCCCATCTCAACCCTACCCTGACCCTCCAGGTCCCCGGAGCTTCACCGGCGAGGACTGCGCCGAGCTGCACGTGCACGGCGGGCCGGCGGTGCTGAGCGGGGTGCTGCGGGCGCTGGGTGAGGCTCTCCCCATCCCTTCTGCCACCCTTGGGGTGGGTATCCCCTCCAGTTTGGCGAGGGGGAAGCTGACCCTGGGGCTGGCAGGGCGCCTGCCCGGGCTGCGTCCCGCCGAGCCGGGCGAGTTCACGCGCCGCGCGTTCCGCCGCGGGAAGCTGGACCTGACGGCAGCCGAGGGCCTGGGGGACCTGATCCGGGCTGAGACCGAGGCACAGAGGAGACAGGCCCTGAGGCAGATGGAGGGAGAGCTGGGACAGCTCTACCAGCGCTGGAGTGACACCCTCACCCAGGTAAGAGCGTCAGGGCCTGGATGCTGACCCCCTGGGTGTCTCCGCGGTGACCTGGGGACACGGGGCTGGGCTGTCCCCAATGCTTCCCCCCACCCCGGCCCCCCAGGCTCTTGCCCACCTCGAAGCCTACATCGACTTCAGTGAGGATGACAATGTGGAGGAAGAGGTCTTGTGCCAAGGTGAGAGGTGGTAGAGGGGGGTAGGACACCCCCTCCCTGCTGCTGTCCCCCTCCTCCATGTCCCCACGAGCTCTCCCTGATAGGGAGAAGTGGGGGGTCTGTAGTGAGGTGGGGGTCAGGCTCTGCTCCCCAGTAATGAATGGCAGGACAAGAGGAAGGGAGAGGTGGGGGGTCTGTAGTGAGGTGGGGGTCAGGCTCTGCTCCCCAGTAATGAATGACAGGACAAGAGGAAGGGAGAGGTGGGGGGTCTGTAGTGAGGTGGGGGTCAGGCTCTGCTCCCCAGTAATGAATGACAGGACAAGAGGAAATGGGCTGCAGTTGCCCCAGGGGAGTTTGAGGCTGGAGCTGAGGTAGAACTGTTTCCCTGAGAGGGGTGTCAGCCCCTGTGCCAGGCTGCCCAGGGAGCTGGGGGAGTGCCCAGGGAGCTGGGGGAGTGCCCAGCCCTGGAGGGATCCCAAAGCCCTGGAGCTGAGGTGCTGAGGGCTGTGGGTCAGTGGTGCTGGGCAGGGTGAGGGCAGGGCTGGGGCTGCAGCAGCTTGAGGGGCTTTGCCAACCCAAACGACTCTCCCCGCAGTGGATGGCGCCGTGCGGGCGCTGCAGCAGGAGCTCGGTGCCCACCTGCAGGACGGGCGCCGTGGGGAGCTGCTCCGTGGGGGGGTTCACACCGTCATCGCCGGCCCCCCCAACGTGGGCAAGAGCAGTCTGCTCAACCTGCTGTGTGAGTGGGGCACGGGGAGGGGGCTGCCCACGCGCCAGGACGAAGCTCCCCCTCCCCGGGCACGGCAGCCACTCTCCTTGATGCCAACAGCCCACGGGGGTCCTTGGTGTCATCCCCTTGAGGCCTGTTCCGTCCCCCTCCAGGCCAGCGTCCCGCAGCCATCGTGTCGCCCGTGGCGGGGACGACGCGGGACGTGCTGGAGGTGGCGCTGGACGTGGGCGGCTACCCGCTGGTGCTGAGCGACACGGCCGGGCTGCGCCACGCCACCGACCCCGTGGAGCAGGAGGGGGTCAGCCGGGCACGGCACCGGTGAGGCTGGGGGCAAGCCTGGGCTCCCACCACAAGGGGCTGGGAGGTGGCAGGATGTGACCCTTTGCCCTGCCTTGTCCCCTTTCCCCTCTTGCCAGGCTGCAGCGAGCAGATCTGGTGTTGGCTGTGCTGGATGCCACCGTGGTGCCCACCGAGCCGGCCAAGCTGGGGGCTGCCCTGGGGTCTCTGCTGCCCCCCACTGCCCCCCCCTGCATCCTGGTGCTCAACAAGGCCGACCTGCTGCGTGGTGAGGGGGAAACCCTGCGTGATGCCTGCAGCCAGGGGGACCCTCTGCCCCCCACCACCCTCCTGTCCTGCAAGACGGGCGAGGGGCTGGACAACCTCCTGGGGCTGCTGGCACGGCAACTGGCACGGCTGTAAGTGCAGGGGGGCACTGCAGAGCCGCTCCATCCCATCTTGAGGGGGTTACTCCAGGCTGGTTTCTGCCCTCCCCAGATGTGGAGACCCCTTGGCTGGCTCACCCAGCCTCACCCAGAGCCGGCACAGCCTTCACTTGGGCGACTGCGCCACGGCCTTGGCACGGTACGGCCACGAGCGCCGGCGGGACCTGGGGCTGGCAGCCGAGCAGCTGAGGCTGGCACGGAGGCACCTGGGCAGGATCACCGGCCACGTGGGTGCTGAGGATGTCCTCGACATCATCTTCAGGGACTTCTGCATTGGCAAGTGAGGATGCCCCCAGGATGTGGTGCCCCCGGCGCTGGGGAGGGCGGGCAGGGGAGCTCTGGGCTCTGTGCTGCTATTAAACTGTGGTGCCTTGGTGGGCTCTGATGTCCTTCTCACTCCCTGGTGCTGTGGGGCTCAGCCTCCCTGTGTGTCTCTGGTCAGGGGGAGTGTGTCCTGAGCCTCAGGCATGGAAAAAACCACTGTGAGAGGCTCCATTTCCTGGCCAGGAGGACAAACAAGGAGCTGGAGTGTCTGGAAGGGAAAAGTCACCCTGGGCTTCCTCCCCAGGGCTCTCCTGCCCTATGAGGGAGTGTGGGGCTTGGAATCCTGGTGGGTTCATCCTGATGCACTCCCAGCCCTGTGCATGCAGTGGTGGGGGTTTTAGGACTCCCCCAGGGCTCAGCCTCAGCCCATGGAGCTATGGGATCCCCCCACCTCTTGCTCCCACCTGGCAGTTTTAGGCTCTGCAGTGCCAAAGGTGGGGGGTTCCCTGGGGATCCTCCTCTCTCCCACCCTCCTGGCCGGGGCTCCCAGACGCCGGCACTGTCTGCTGCTCTGAGATTATTTATCCTGCAGCTCCAGGAAATCCTCTGGCAGCCTCCAAGTCTCTGTGGTCCAGCAGCCAGGCTCCACAGAGGGCAGCTGGGACAGCAGGGAAATCCCTCTGTCACCCCAATCCCATCCCAGCACCCTGCTCTTCTGAGGATGGGGGGGACCCAGTGACACATCCCAAGGGTGGTGGGAACGTGGATCCTGGGAAGCTGGGCACAAGGGACACCTGAATGCCAATGTGGGGGACACAAAGAGACTGGGGGGGACCTGAATGGGATGGAAAAGCTGAATGGGAGTTGGGGGTGGTGCTGGCTGGGACGGGGCCACGTTCTTGCTGGGAGCTGGGACTGAGGAGTTGTTGGAGCTGAGGAGCTGAGGAGCTGTTGGGGCTGAGGAGCTGCCGGGGCTGAGGAGCTGTCGGGGCTGAGGAGCTGAGGGGCTGAGGAGCTGAGGAGCTGAGGAGCTGCCGGGGGCTGAGGAGCTGCCGGGGCTGAGGAGCTGTCGGGGCTGAGGAGCTGAGGGGCTGAGGAGCTGAGGGGCTGAGGAGCTGCCAGGGGCTGAGGAGCTGAGGGGCTGAGGAGCTGTCGGGGCTGAGGAGCTGAGGGGCTGAGGAGCTGTCGGGGCTGAGGAGCTGCCAGGGGCTGAGGAGCTGTCGGGGGCTGAGGAGCTGCCGGGGGCTGAGGAGCTGTCGGGGCTGAGGAGCTGCCAGGGGCTGAGGAGCTGCCGGGGGCTGAGGAGCTGTCGGGGCTGAGGAGCTGTCGGGGGCTGAGGAGCTGTCGGGGGCTGAGGGGCTGAGGAGCTGCCGGGGGCTGAGGAGCTGTCGGAGCTGAGGAGCTGTCGGGGGCTGAGGAGCTGTCGGGGATGAGGAGCTGAGGAGCTGTCGGGGCTGAGGAGCTGTCGAGGGCTGAGTAGCTGTCGGGGCTGAGGAGCTGAGGAGCTGTCGGGGCTGAGGAGCTGAGGAGCTGTCGGGGCTGAGGAGCTGTCGGGGCTGGCGTGCGGGCAGCCCAGCAGGCAGGAAAGGCAGGAAAAGCTCTTTCAACAGGAAGGAACGGGGAAGCGCGGCCGTAAATCAGCGAAGCGGCAGCCGGCAATTAATCACCGCGCTCGGCGCGTCCCGCGGCCGCGGCTGCTGCCCGGCCCCACGCCCCGACGTGTCGAGGGGCTACCGGGGCTCAGTGGCCAAGGGCTTCCCGTTCGCTCGGCCTCGCACGTTTCCTGCCCCGAAGCAGCCCTTGAAGCCGGGACGGGATGTTCCCGCTGCCCGGCCGTGGCCTCTGTCCCTCTCGCTCCCACCCCTCGCTCCCCCGGAGGCATCCCGACGCGCGTGTGGGTGCTCAGGGCTGTATTTACAGCTGCCCCGTGTCCAAGCGTGCCGGGGACGCGGCGCGGGGATGAGCTGGGGAAGGGGACGGGAGGGGGTGAGCTGGGGGAAGGGGACGGGAGGGGGTGAGCTGGGGAAGGGGACGGGAGGGGGTGAGCTGGGGGAAGGGGACGGGAGGGGATGAGCTGGGGGAAGGGAACGGGAGGGGATGAGCTGGGGGAAGGGGACGGGAGGGGATGAGCTGGGGGAAGGGGACGGGAGGGGGTGAGCTGGGGGAAGGGGACGGGAGGGGGCGGCCCCGGCTCCGGCCGCGCTGGCAGCTCCCCCCGCCCCCGGGCTGGGGAGAGGGGAGGATGGCGCTGGTGCCGATCGCTCGATGCCGCTCGGGGTTCGCTGCGTGTGCCGTGGGAAGCACGTCCTGGGCTCGTCCGTGGGCCCCTCGCCGCCGTGTTCCAAGCGCTGCTCGGCCGTTAGCCGCTGCGGACGGGGCAGGATGAGGCCCGAGCCGCCGGCACTGCTCGCCCCTGGCACCCCCAGCCTCCTCCTCCACCCCCAGCACCGGTCCCTCCTCACCTGGGGTTCTTCAGGGTGGATGTGTACTGCTCGATGATCTTCTGCATCGTCCTCTGGATGTCCTCCGTGTTGATTCTGCCTGGTGGGACGGAGCAGGGGGGCCTGAGCCGGGCTGGCTGCCATGGGGGATGGATGGTGGGCCCCAGAGAGCCCCCTCCCACACCCCCAGGACTCACCCACGTTCCCAAAGATGCCCTGGTTCCTCAGAGCATCTGCGTAGGGGCCGGTGTTGGCGAAGAGCCCCGGCCGGCCGCCGCTGCCCGGCCCCCGCGAGCCCGTGATGTCCAGGAACGTGTCCATCTGTGGAGCACAGCCATGGTGGCCATCAGCCCTGGCACTGCCACCCCTCTCAGCACCACATCCAGGGCCCGAGAGGGCACCCATGGCAGATGCAGGTGTGAAATGATGTGGGTATAGTGAAGATGGAAACGCCTGCCTGACCCTGCACGCTGCAGAGGGGACCCTCGGCCATCCCCAACCCCCAGCAGCTCCCTCCCTCACCTTGGAGCCCATGCAGATGTTGAACTGCTCCTTAAAGTACCCAGCTTGCAAGGCAACTTTGCTCTTCTCCTCCAGCTCCTTGCTGAGCTGCTCCTTCTCCACCAACAGCTTCTTCTTCTCCTCCTGCCCACCCTTGAGCTGCTTCTCCACGTCCTGCAGCCGTTTCTCCAGCTCCTGCTTCTCCACGGAGCAGTTGATGCGACACTGGAGCAGGTTCATGTCACAGACACTTTTCCCCACATACTTGGTCTCCCTTTCCTGCTGCCAGAGGAAAAGCCCCTCTGTCCTCTTCATCAACCACTTGAGCTCCTCGTGCACGGCGCTGCAGCTGTAGGGGTTCATCATGTTGATGCGCTCGAAGGTGTACCTCGTGTCGGACCTCAGCGAGCTACACTCATGCTTCAGCAGCTCCAGGTTGGTTTTGGTGGACTCACAGATGGTTCTGGTGTTGAGCAGCTCCCTCTCACAGCTCTCCTGCTCCTGGGTGGCTTTGCTCAACGTGGCACCAGCTTTGCGGCAGTTTTCCTCCTGCTCCTTCTTAGCCAGGGCTGATTGATCCAGTTGACTCCTCAGCAGAGCCTTCTCAGCTGTGGGGTGAGGTGGGGGGCATGAGGTTGGGGTGTATGGTTATCCCACCCCCCCACTCCATCCATCTCCCACCCCACATCTCAACACCCCTGCGTGTCTTGGGGAGTGAGCAGAGCCCTTGCAGAGGTGGAGGTGGGTTCCTAAGAGGTGCTGGGCGTCCTCAAGGGGTGCCCAGGGTGGTCTCTTACCGCTACAGCTGGTGTTGATGATGTGGATGGTCATGTGGCAGTCATCCAGGGTGGTCTTCTGGTACAAGATGGCCTTCATCACCTCCTGTGAGTGAGGTGGGGAGAGGAAGAGGAGGGTGGGTGAGAGCATCCTGCAAGGACCCCCCTGGCATCACCTCGCCCCCCCCTCCCCTGGGTGCTGATGAGAGCTCTGGGGGCTGTTAGGGGCTGGGGAAGAGGAGGAAGGCTGTGGGATTGGAACCCCTTTGGCTGGTGGCTGAAATCCCCCAGGGCTGAAGGGGCACATTGGCATCACCAGCAGCCTCTACCCCCCACAAACCCTCCTGCCCACCTCCCCTGAAGCCCCCAGCACCCACGAGTGCATCACTGCTCCCAACACCCACAGTCAGGAGCTAGAAGAGCTCACCTTAGGGACAGGGTTGGCACCCTGCGTGCTGTTACACTTCTCCAGCTCCTTTTGCACCTTCTGAACCAGGCCCTGCAGCCCCTGCTTCTCCTTGAGAGTGGCATTGAGGGCACGGGTCAGGTTGAGGTTCCTCCCACTGAGGGTGATGATCTTGTTGTAACGATCCTGGAGCTGCTCCTCCAGCAGCCTGAGGTGCGTGTCGGTGCCCGCCTGCGCGTTCCCGTACACCATGAACAGCACCAGCCCCAGGATGATGAGGAACTGGATGAGGGAGGTGAAGAGGAAGATGTACTTCATGTAAAACCCACAATCCCTCTTAGGCATCGCTTCTTTGCTTTCTAAACCAAACTTAGCCATGGTGTAGCTCCTCTTGTCCATCCCAACTCTCCTCTGCTCCCTCCCCAGCCTGTGGCAGCCCCTTTGAAGGGGGCCGTGCCGGGGCGGAGCTCGCTGCTGCCGCCGTGTTTATATTGCTCTGCTTAATGTTTCCTTCTGCTGGGCTCCTTCCTGCCTCTCCGGATGCTTCAGACCCGCCGCGTTATCACGCTGCAGCTTCTGTTTGCAGGAGAGCCATTGTTCCCAGTGCCTCATGCACGGGGTGTGGGGGGGGTGAAGCCTGAGACCCTCCTCCCCCTCCCTGTGCCGGCGCCCAGTGCTCTCACGAGACTGGTTCTCACCCTAAAATAGCCCTTGGAGTGGTGGGCACTGAGTGCTTAGGGAGCAGGCAGGGTGGGCTGTGGTAGCTGAGGGGGTGATGGAGGAGGATCTTGCACTGGGTTGATCTTGGTGCCGTGTGTTTGAGGTGGGATGGTGGTGCACAGGATGGCATGGTGGGCTCCTGCACCTTGCAGGCAGGGGAATGTGGCCAGGGTAGGGGATGTGGGGCCAGGGAATGAAGCTGCTGGTGAGAACCTGTGGCTGCAGTGCCCATGAGTGCTGTCACCTTACAGAGCCACCATCCTGGGGACTTGCTCCTGCTCCAGGCTGGGCAGTGAGCATGTGGTGCAGGGGCAAATCCAGACCTCCCTGTGCCCACCTGCAGCACTGCTGGGTCCCCAGGCTGCTGAGGAAGCCCCAGCTGAGCATGTGGACCACAGGTGGCTTGTGCAAGGGTGGCCACTCGTGCCAACCTCACTGCCAGGGATGGAGAGAGCTGCGGGTCTGCAGCCACCTGCTCCATCCCACCATTACCAGGGATAATGTGTGGCTTATTTTCTTCTTCTTTGCTTAGATGATCCCAGCCTCCAAAGATTTATGATCCCTACAGACCCCTCCTCATTTACCCCTGGTTACCACGTTCCATCCAAGCACAATTTGGGCTTTTCAGTGATGAATGCTGGGTGAATTGCAAGCAAAGGGTTCAAGGTACCCAAAGTGCCAGACACCCTCGAGTGGGAGGCTGCAAAGTCAACCTGAGAAGCAGCTGAGGGAGGGAGGCTGATGGTGGCAAGATGCTTCTGTTTTGGCTCTAAATCATGGGGCAGAGCAGACAAACAACTTCAGAAGAGTTTCAGCAAGACCACGGTGTCCAGACACCTTTCCTTCATTAACTGAGAAGTTGATATTACACTTTAACACCTCTTTGACTCCCCCCTCAGCATGAGAACGAGCTAAAAGAGGTACATCCTAAACACATCCGACCATGTTCCTCAACTCTCCACGCAAATCATGCTGAATGCCACCCTGTATGGCAGAGGTATTAGAGAGGTGGGGAGTTGATTTCTTGGGCTGTATAAACTCTGTGTGCTTTTGTCCCTCTGGGTGCAGGCATTAGGAGGAGCGAACCCTCCCATACCCCGCCCCGGCGCCGAATAGAGGAATGCAGCTTTCTCGTGCTAAATGGAGTGTTAAAAAGTCTCTTCCGAACCGGATTTCGGTGCCACCTCCCTTGGTCTGGAGTGCCCTGGGCTGAGGGGAAAGCCTGGGGGTGAGAGCTGGCTTAGGGACAGGCTGGGGACACGGAGAGGACTCGTCTTGGCAGGGAAAAGGGATGCAGTGGGTGCGGGCAGCAGCGTAGCAGGGTCTGGAGGGAGGGAGGATGCTGCTGTGCGACCCTCAGCGCGGTGTCTGGGCTGAGCCGCACCACGTTGAGCTCCCGGCTTCCCTGGCCCCATCCCGCGGGAGTCCTGGGGAAGGGTCCGGCTGTGCCCGGAGCCCCCTCCTCAGCTTTGCAGGATGCTCAGCTTAGCCGGGCCGGGCCGGGCTGGCTGGAGGGGGGTGAGGTGTGAGGCTGACCCCGTCACTCTCTGTTTCCTGCCTTCTGGCTGTGCCGCGGTCCCTGAGGAGCGGGAAGTGTCTGCGATGGCCGGGCTGGTGTCGGTCCGGGATCCATTCTCAGCCACTGCCGTTTCCTTCCTGAGCTGCAAATAACCGTGAGTCACCCCCTCCCCCGGTCCCCTCCCCGGCCCCGCTGCCAAGACCCCGGCCCCCGGCATCTCGCTGGCTTTGCTGGTTGGATGCTCCCTCCTGCAGCTCACCCCGAGGGCTCCCCGCAGCCTCCCGGGACCACCGGGGATCCCGGCGGGGTGTTCGCCCCCCACCCCCGGCTCTGCAGACCCTCCCACCGTCCCAATATCCAATCAGCCTCCCGGCTATAAGCCATCCTTCCCATGCCAAGGGCTGTCACTGCGCTGAGCTCAGGCCGTGGGGATGTTCCCCTCCCTGCCCCAGGCTGCTGTGAGACTGGGGTCTCCGCTTTGGGACCACCAAGTTAGAGATGCAGGAATGAGGCTGATCCTTCCATCATGAGCTCTGCAGCCCAGGGGAACCCCAACACAACCAAGAGTCACACCTCAGAGGCACTTTCACCTGGTAAACTGCTTGCCAGCACCTTCCCCAGCCCTTCAACCCCCTCACCCCGAGCTGGGAGGGCAACAGAGGGCACGGGGGGTGATGTCCCACGGGGAGGGCAGGCAGGAGGAGGCCGGATGCCTGTGCACAGCCAGTCTGCCCTCTGCACAGGATACTGCCACAGGAAAATCTGCAACTTTCCTGGAAACCTTCTTCAAAGTGCAGCAAAGATGTTGGGAAGTGATTGCAAAACAGCAGCAGCTGCTGATGCCTCTGTCCCCTCCCTGCCTCAGCCCCACAGCCCCGACTGGGCCCCTCCTGGGTGGCTCTGGGGTCCCTGGCAGAGCTGGGTGGTTCCCTGGGAGCTGCTGGGCACTGTGAGGACAAGGCCTGGTCAAAGCCCTGGATGGGGAGTGGTGGGAACAGGCTGGGCTCAGGGGGTGGTGCCAGGCTGGTGGCACATGGAGATGTCCTGGTGAGCAGAGCAGTCTTGGTCACCCAAACGCCTCCCCCAGTCTTCCCAGTTCCAGTGGGAATGTGGGATGAAAGCCTGGAGCTGATGGACAAGGAACTCCAAGGAGTTGGCAGAGAAACCATCCCTTGGAAGGGGGAAAAACTCTGCCCAAAGTATGGCTGAGCCCTCCTGTCCTTCTGTGCTGCTCCAGCGGTGGCATCAGGGCACACGATGGCATCGGGACACGGGATGGCATCAGGATACATGGTGGCACTGGGTCACACGATGGCATTGGGACAAGCAATGGCATCAGGACACGTGGGGACATCAGGACGTGGTGGCATCACGGCAGACAGACAGCAGGATGGTGGCAGACAGTGGCACTGGGACACGTGGTGCCCACCAGCATCGTTCATTTGGTCAGACACAGCCGGGGCTGAGTGACTGCTGTGTCCCAGTGGCCAGGGCTGCTGTGGGACTGGGAATGCTGGGGTGAGGGTGGGGGAGTCTGCCCCCCAGCCCCCAGCAGGGAGAGGGTCAGGGGGCTGTGCAGCTTCAGCTCTTCCTACAAAAGAGGGGAGGGCAGGGAGTGAGTCCCCACACAGCTCCCACCTCCGACTTCCCCGGCCACACCGGTGCTGACGGCACATCGGGCAGCGTGACCGTGAGCACCCAGGCTGGCTGCCCCAGCAAAGCCCCCTCCCCAGCCCAACAGATGGGGTGTCCCCCACTCTGCCCCCCAGCACCCCCAGAAAGTACCGGGACGGGGGGCACCTGCGCCCGCTCGCTCGGGCTCTCGTCCGTCGCCGCAGCTCATCGACCTCGGCCGCGTAGTCGCGTCTGTGGAGGGAGCAGAGCCACGTCAGGGGGGGTCCCTGGCCCCAGGGTGAGGGGATAGAGGTGGGTCAGGCTGGGTGTAGGGCTGGGTGGATGCTCTGGGGTGCCCAGCCCATGGAAAAGAGGAAAAGGAGCTCACAGGGTGTCCTGGAGCTGCCTGTGCCTGGCCTCGCACTGCTCCCCGCGTGCCCGTAGTGCCCGCTGCCGCTCTGCCGCCTCCTCCAGCCGCTGCTGCAGCCCCAGCGCACGCTCCTCGCCTCGTGCCAGCTCCTCTGAGGGATGGAGGGGACAGCAGGGTCACCCCAAACCCCAACAGCCCCAAAGCTCAGCTCTCCCTGCTGGGCATTGCCCATCCTCACCTTGCAGAGCTGCCTTGCCACGGGCCAGCTCAGCTTGCTCGCGCCGCAGGGCCAGCAGCTCGTCCCCCAGAGCTGTCACATTGGCCTCCAGCCTGTCCTGGGAGGGAAGAGGGGACACGGTGGTGTGGGGACAGGGATGTGCAGCATCCTCCTGTCTCTTCATCTGTTGCCAGAGTCTTGCCCCCTCCTCACCACAGCCCCATGTCCCCAGGCTGTCCCCACGGCTCCTCGGTGGCTTTAGGTCCCCCCGTTGGGCTTCTCGAAGGGGCAGCGACATGGATTCGGAAGAAAATCCCTCTTGCCTTGGAGGGATGGCTCATCCTGAGCTTGGTGAGGATGCTGGTGTACCAAGGATGTCCCAATGCCCCATGGCTGGCATCCCTGGTGCCTGGCAGGGGACTGGGCTCCCCAAAGGGCTGCAGAGCCCAGCCCCAGTCCCGGCGCCAGCCCTGGGAAACCAGAGCACTTTTGCAGCCTCTCCGGGCCATTGTTCAGCCGGATGAGCCCAGAGGGCGGTGGGACCAGGCTCTTCCTCTGCTCTGTGGCCACAGCTCTGGGGCCAGGCCCTTTCCCAGCTAAGGCCACAGCTAAAAATACCTGGGAGGAGAGAAATGGCAGCTCCACACCGGCTCCAGCCTCCGCTGCTGCTTTGGGACAGGGTAATTATATGTGTGTGGAGCAGCTTGGTCATGGCTAAGAATAGCTGCCCCAGGGCAGGCATGGGCACAGGGCTGAGGGATGGCAGCACGAGGGATGGCAGCACCAGGGCTGTGCTGAGGAACTGGAAGCAGCTGGGGCTCCTCTTTGGGGTGTCCCATGCTAGAAAGTGGCCATGCATCCCTGGGGTGCTGCCAGCCCCCATATCCTGGGGCTGACTCTTCCCTTTCCTGGCTCATTTTTCCAGCCAGCCTTTGCTCTCCAGGAGTTTATTGCTGCCACATCCTTCCCACCAGTGCTGGGGCTTCCCAAGAGCCTGGTCCAAGTGCCCCAGGGATGAAGCATCACCCTGGCTTTAGCTACTGAGCTCCCCATGAAGCATCACTCAGCTATGAGAGTGAGGACCACCCCTCTCTCCCCATCCTGGGGCTGCCTCTTCCCCTTCTTGACTCATTTTTCCAGCCAGCCTTTGCTCTCCAGGGGTTTATTGCTGGTACATCCTTCCCACCAGTGCTGGGGCTTCCCAAGAGCCTGGTCAAAGTGCCCCCAGGGTTGAAGCATCACCCCAGGTTTAGCTACTGAGCTCCCCTAGACGCAGTGCTCACCTATGAGGGTGAAGAGCACCCTCCTCTCCCCATCCCAGGGCTGACTCTTCCCTTTCCTGGCTCATTTTTCCAGCCAGTCTCTGTCCTGGAAAGGCAGAAGGGACACAGTGGTGTCCAGGGGTTTGCTCTCCAGGGGTTTATTGCTGGTACATCCTTCCCACCAGTGCTGGGGCTTCCCAAGAGCCTGGTCAAAGTGCCCCAGGGTTGAAGCATCACCCCGGCTTTAGCTACTGAGCTCCCCATGAAGGTGAGGACCACTCCCCTCTCCCCACTCTGGGGCTGACTCTTCCCTTTCCTGGCTCATTTTTCCAGCCAGCTTTTGCTCTCCAGGGGTTGTTTGCTGCCACATCCTTCCCACCAGTGCTGGGGCTTCCCAAGAGCCTGGTCAAAGTGCCCCAGGGTTGAAGCATCACCCCAGCTTTAGCTACTGAGCTCCCCATGAAGCATCACTCACCCATGAGGGTGAGGACCACTCCCCTCTCCCCATCCCAGGGCTGACTCTTCCCTTTCCTTGCTCATTTTTCCAGCCAGCCTTTACTCTCCAGGGGTTTATTGCTGCCACATCCTTCCCACCAGTGCTGGGGCTTCCAAAGAGCCAAGTCAAAGTGCCCCCAGGGTTGAAGCATCACCCCGGGTTTAGCTACTGAGCTCCCCTAGAAGCAGTGCTCACCCATGAAGGTGAAGACCACCCCCCTCTCCCCACTCTGGGGCTGACTCTTCCCTTTCCTGGCTCATTTTTCCAGACAGCTTTTGCTCTCCAGGGGTTTATTGCTGGCACATCCTTCCCACCAGTGTTGGGGTTTCCCAAGAGCCTGGTAAAAGTGCCCCAGGGATGAAGCATCACCCCGGCTTTAGCTACTGAGCTCCCCATGAAGCATCACTCACCCATGAGGGTGAGGACCACTCCCCTCTCCCCATCCCAGGGCTGACTCTTCCCTTTCCTTGCTCATTTTTCCAGCCAGCTCTTGCTCTCCAGGGGTTTATTGCTGGTACATCCTTCCCACCAGTGCTGGGGCTTCCCAAGAGCCAAGTCAAAGTGCCTCAGGGTTGAAGCACCCTGGCTTTAGCTACTGAGCTCCCCTAGACGCAGCGCTCACCCATGAGGGTGAAGACCACCTTCCTCTCCACATCCTCACCAGCACCTACCGCCCTCTCCCGGCAGGATGCCAGGCTGGCGTTGAGCTTCTTGCCGTAGCTGCGGCTCCGGACGAGCTCCCTGCGCAGCTCATCCTCACCCCGCGCTCCCGCCGCCGCCGCCCGCTGCAGCCGCGCTCGCTCCCGCTCCAGCTCGGCCACACGTTCCCCCAACTCCCGGCTCTCGTTGGCCGCCCGTTCCCGGCAACCTTTCAACTTCTCCAGCGCCTCGGAACGCCAAACCATGACCGCCACAGCCACCGTCACCGCCGCCACCAGCACCAGCAGCGCCGAGGACAGGCACAGCACCTTCAGCGTGGCTTTGGGCACGGCGGGGTCCATGGCAGCCCGGCTTGTGCCAGCGGCCCCGGGGCTGCTGGATCCCTGCACGGCTCTAATTGCTGCTTTGGGATGGGTGTTTTTTTCTCACCAAACACCACTTTGGGTTGTGGTTTTTGCTCAGAGGTCACACAGCCTAGAATAGACTTTGTTTGTGCTGGAGGTGGGAGGAGGTTCTGCTCCTGCACCCAGCCTGGGGCTCACAGCTGCAGGGATGCTCTTGGGGGGTCTGGTGGGTGTTGGGGATGCTGAGGGTGCTGTCTGCTCAAGGGGTTTCTGCAGCACCCCTTTGCCTCCATTGGGTAGTAGGGTTTGGGACTCTGGGTCCCCAAGAGGCTGCTGGAGCAAGAGAATGTTGATTTTTCACAGCATTTTATTGGGAGTTGGTTAAAAGTCACAGAACTGTCAAGTACTCTGTGGGACCCCTGAGGCAGGGCAGCCCTGCCATGTCTCCATCCCCTCCAGCCCATGCCCCCATCCCCTCCCTTGCCCTGGCTACAGCCCTTGGTGGCTAGAGGGAAATCATCCCCTCAGCATATCCCCACGATGGATGGGGTGAATTTAGCCAGCAGAGGACAGGGCAGGTGCTCCCAGGGTAGGGGTGAGGGGGTGACAGGGCTGAGCCCACCCTGTGCCCACTGCCACCTTCAGACTCTACTGGGCTGGAGGGGGATGGTCCCTCCTCTCCTCACAATGGGGAATTGCAGGGTGGGGGGATGGAGGCACCTTCCTGCTGCTTCAGACACACAGGAGGAGGATCCCAGGGAGCAGGACAGAGAGGAGGCCGAGGGACATGGCTGAGAGCCGGCTGCTGCCCGAGTGCTCGTACATCTGCTGCAGCTGCCTCTCCAGGGCCTCGTTCAGCTGCTGCAGTTTGTCCCTGGGAGGGGACAGGGAGAGTCAGTGACAGGGTGTGGGGCTGGAGGAGGTGAGGGGGGTATTGGGCTCACCTCTGACTCTCCATGTCCCTCAGCTGCTCCTGCTGATCTGCTGTCTCTGCCTTGAGTGCACTGTTCTCCTCTGCAGGGAGGTGATGCAGGCAGGGTCAGGGTGGCCCAGGGACAGGGATCAGGATGACACAGGGGCACAGGGTGGCCCAGGGGATGGGGATCAGTGTGGTCCAGGGGATATGGATCAGGATGACACAGGGGACTGGGATTGGAGTGGCTCAGGGGTTGGAGATCAGTGTCCCAGGGGACAGGAATTGGGGTGTCATAGGAATGGGGATCAGGGTGGCCCATGGGACAGGAATCAGGATGACTTGGGGAACAGGGATCAGGGTGTCTCAGGGGACAGGGATGAGGGTGACCAAAGGGATCAGGGTGGCCCAGGGGGTATGGATCAGGATGACACAGGTGACAGGGTGGCCCAGGGATGGGGATCAGGGTGGCCTATGGGACAGGAATCAGCATGACTTGGGGAACAGAGATCAGGGTGTCTCAGAGGACAGGGATGAGGGTGACCAAGGGAATCAATCAGGGTGACCAAGGGGATCAGGGTGACCAAGGGAATCAGGGTGACCAAGGGAATCAGGGTGACCAAGAGGATCAGGGTGGCCCAGGGGACAGGGATCAGGATGGCTTAGGGAATAGGGATCAGGATGTCTCAGAGGACAGGGATGAGGGTGACCAAGGGGATGAGGGTGACCAGGGGGATCAGGGTGACCAAGGGAATCAGGGTGACCAAGGGAATAAGGGTGGCCCAGGGAATCAGGGTGGCCCAGGGGACAGGGATCAAGGTGGCTGATGTGACAAGGATCAGGTTGACTGAGGGGAGAAGGATTGAAGTGTCTCAGGGGATGAGGATCAGGGTGACCAAGGGGATCAGTGTGGCTGAGGGGATGGGAGTGACCCAGGGGATGGGATCAGGGTAGCCCAGGGGTGGTTGCCCATGCCCACACCCCCACTCTGCCCAGGACTCACCCTGCAGCTGGGTTACCCTGGTGAGCGCCTGCTCCAGCTCGGCGGCTTTCCCCTCCAGCACAACCTGTGTGGGGGCAGGACCAAGGGGCTGAAGGCTCTGGCACCAACCCAACACACCCAATTTGGGGCTGGGGGCAAGGCTGCAAGGTCTCAGCCTCTCCCCTGCCCTCTCCCCTACCCCCAGCAACACCCCAACACCTACCAGCTGCCTCTTGCAGCCATCCCGCTCCTCATAGGCTTCAGCAAGGGACTGGTTGGTGACAGCCAATTCCTTCTCCAGCAGCATCAGACTCTCTGAGACATTCTTTGCCATGGCACAGTTCAGGCTTGAATGGCACAACGTGATGGGGAGGGCTACTGCCAGCACCAGGAGGGTCACACAAAGGCCCACAGCCATGTAAGGCTTCCAGGGTCGCTTGCCTGAGGGCTGCCAGTGTGAGCTGCAACCCTCCATCGTGCCCATGCTGCTCTCAGGGGGCAAAAAGCAGCTGGGCTGGGAAGGACCTTGACGTTTGCTCTAAATCTCAGCACTTTCGATTCCCCAGAACAACAGGAAATCATGTGGTGTGGGAAGGCACAGCCCCCACAGGGCAGGCTGAAGGGCTGCAGGGCAACCAGGGTGTCTGGGAGGGTTGGTGCAGTGCCCCAGGGCTGGGGCAGCTGATGTGGGCATCCCCCCGAATGTGAGAGGGGATCAGAGCCCCCAGCCCCAGGAGAGGAGCTGGGGGGGCTGTGGGTATGTGGGCATCCCCATGGAGCTGCTATGGGGTCAGTGCTGGGCAGCCCTCAGGGCAAAAGGGTAATGGGGGGTGTAAAAGGGGTACCCGGAGCATGGGGTGTGGGGGATTAGGGGTGTGGGGTACTGGGGGTATGGGCTGTGGAGATTTGGGGTACAGGGGACTTGAGATATGGGGTGCTAGGGGAGAATTGGGCTATGGGGTACTTGGGGTAAGGGATAATGGGGGAGTGGAGATTTAGGGGTGCAGGGTAGTCAGGGTATGGGGTACTGGGGGTATGGGGTATTGGGGGGTATGGGGAATTAGGAGTATGGAGTTCTTGGGGTATGAGGTGCTAGGGGTATGGGGAATTAGGGGTACAAGGTACTCAGGTTATGGGGTACTGGGGGTATGGGGAATTAGGGGTACAAGGTACTCAGGGTATGGAGTACTGGGGGAATGGGGAATTAGGGGTACAAAGTACTCAGGGTATGGGGTACTGGGGAATGGGGTATTAGGGGTACAAGGTACTCAGGGTATGGGGTACTGGGGAATGAGGTATTAGGGGTACAAGGTACTCAGGGTATGGGGTACTGGGGAATGAGGTATTAGGGGTACAAGGTACTCAGGGTATGGGGTACTGGGGGTATGGGGAATTAGGGGTACAAGGTACTCAGGGTATGGGATACTGGGGGAATGGGGTACCTGGAGTATGGAGAATTAGGGGTATGGGGTACTTGTGGTGTGGGGTACTGGGGGTTTGGAGAATTGGGGGTACAGAGTACTCAGGATAGGGGGTACTGGGCATATGGGGTACCTGGAGTATGGAGAAATGAGGGTACTCAGGATACTGGGGGCATGGAGAATCAGGTTATGGGGTACCCAGGGTAGGGGACACTCAGGTTTTAAACTCGGATTTGGGGTGCCTGAGCTCGGGGCTACTTGGGTATGGCATAACTGCAGTGTGGGGTTATGGGGTACAGGGTGCCCGGGGTATGGGGTGCTCAGGGTACAGGGGTACCCGGGGTGTGGGATAACTGGGGGTGGGGTTCCGGGGGTAGGTGATGCTGCTGGGGCCAGGATCCGGGCCCCAGCACCGGGACAGCTCTTCCCGGGACATCCCGGTGCAGAACAAGCCTCGGCGGCCGTTTCGGGGAGGGTTAAGGGAGGAAGAAGAGCTGAGGAGGGGAGGAGATGAGGTTTAAAGGGTGGGAAGGGCTGCGAGCCCTCCGCCCCCATCACAGCCCGGCCACTTCATGGGCTGATTTTTGGGAGGCTGGGAGTGGGGAGGAGCCAGTGCCCGCTCCGCTGCTGCTGGGGAGAAATCCCAAACGCTTCTTTTCCAAGGCTTGGGCTAAAATCCTGGGCGTTTCATGCTTTTCCTGCTGATGTTTCGCAGCAGGGAAACGTCCCAAAACAAAGGCAGCGCCGGCAGATCCATCATCGCCCCAAAAGAGCCCAAAGCACTTGGGGCAGCTTCTCGGGTCCTCACTGCGTGGAGCTGGGAGGAGTTTGGGAGCACAGGGTGCAGGATATGGGGTCTGGGAGGTGGGGTGTGATATTGGGGTAAGGGGTAAGGGGTGTGGGATGTGAGGTGTAGGATGCAGGGTGTGGGATATGGGATGGAGAATGGGATAATGGGAGGTGGAGTGTGGGATATGGGGTGTTAGATATGGGAAAGGGGGTGTGGGAATGTGGGATATAGGATATGAGATATGGAATATGGGATGTAGGATGCTGGAGGCAGGATATGGGGTGTGGAATATGGGGTGTGAGATATGGGATATGAGATATGGGATGTGGGGTATAGGATATGAGATAGGGGCTGTGGGATAGGGAATGTGAGATATAGAATGTGGGATATAGGATAGGAGATAGGGGATGTGGGATATGGGATAGGAGATAGGGGATGTGGGATATGGGATATGGGATGTGGGATATAGGATAGGAGATAGGGGATGTGGGATATGGGATGTGGGATATAGGATAGGAGATAGGGGATGTGGGATATGGGATGTGGGATATAGGATATGAGATAGGGGATGTGGGATATGGGCTGTGGGATATGGGATGTGGGATATGGGATAGGGAATGTGAGATATGGAATGTAGGATATAGGATAGGAGATAGGGGATGTGGGATATGGGATGTGGGATAGGGAATGTGAGATATGGAATGTGGGATATAGGATGTGAGATATGGAATATGGGATGTGGGATATGGGATACAGGGCTCAGATAGCACTCTGCAGCTGGGGATGTCACCACACCTCCTACCAAGGCTGATCACCCAAATAAATCTGAGTCTGGCCAAGGTGATACCTACCAGGAGCAGCCCAGGCCAGGTTGGAGCTGGGGGGATGGAGGGGTCCTGTGTTTCTGCAACCAATGCCTGGTGCCAATCTCCTGCCACCACAGAGCCCTGGCATGGGCAAGCCAAGCCCAGTGATGCTCTGCCTTCATCCTGGCACACTGATACAGTGGCCACCACTTCATCTTTCCCCTTGTCTCCAGCTCCTGAAATAGCTGCTCCACTTTTAGCATAGTTTTTTTCTTCCTCTGCTTCATGTGATAGGAAAAGCAATGGCTGTGAAATGAAAAACACACCAAATATTTACCAAACTTCCAGGTTTTGAGTCAGATTTTCAACATCTGGAGAATTAAAAGGCTCTGGCAGGTTTGGGGAGCTGGCAGTGGAAGGCCTTTAAGTATGTTGTTATTATTATTTATGGTCTGGAGCCTGAGGAAGAACCAAGGCCAAAGGTTTCAAAAATAGCCTGAAAAAAAGAAAGGAGGGGAAAGGGGGGGTGAGGAGAATGGATGTTTTTTCCAGAACCAGCTCACTTTGAACAGCTCGAGATTGAAATGTAACTCTTCAAAAATCTATCTAAAAAGCAACTGGGAGAGGAATGTGCATCACTGAGGGTTGTCCCAAAACTGCCCCGGGCCGGTGAGGTTCAGCCGGCCCCGCAGCATCCCGGCTCGGGCTCGCTGCGGGCTCCCCTGGCACTGCCCCCGGGCAGCCCGCTGCTGCCCCGCAAATCCCGGCTCAGGACAGCTCCTTTCCCGGGGGTGGTCACGCAGCAATCCCCTCCGTGCCTCTGTTTTGGAAGGGTTTGGAGGGGAGGGTCTCTCGCTTGTCCGTGTTGGAGGAGGGTTTGTTTTCCTGCGCCGGCAGGTTGTCCGGAGGGAGTGCAGGGAGTGGAGCAGAGTGTCTTGGCCAGACGGGCTGGAATTCGGCAGCTGGATGTGGCAAAGACGAGAAACTGGCACCTCCTGTGTGCCCCCGGGGCTGGGTGCCCGGGGATGCTTCGTAACCCTGGGGATGCTCCAGTTTGAGGTCCCTGGTCCCCGAGGGTGCTCCGTACCCCTGGGGATGCTCCACTTTGGGGGCCCTGAGGATGCCTCGTTACTCCTGGGGATGCTCCAGTTTGGGGTCCCCGAAGATACCCCGTTACCCCTGGGGATGCTCCAGTTTGGGGTCCCCAGTCCCCGAGAATGCCCCATTACCCCTGGGGATGCTTCAATTTGAGGTCCCCGGGGATGCTGCATACTCCTGGGGATGCTTCAATTTGGGGTCCCCGAGGATGCCTCGTTACCCCTGGGGATGTTCCAGTTTGGAGTCCCTGAGGATGCCTCGTTACCCCTGGGGATGCTCCAGTTTGGGGTCCCCGAGTATGCCCTGTTACCCTTGGGGATGCTCCACTTCGGGGTCCCCAAGAATGCCCCGTTACCCCTGGGGATGCTTCAATTTGGGGTCCCCGGGGATGCTGCATACTCCTGGGGATGCTCCAGTTTGGGATCCCCGAGAATACCCAGTTACCCCTGGAGATGTTCCAGTTTGAGGTCCTCAGAGATGCTCCAGTTAAGGGCTGAGAATGCAAGAGACACCCCTGCACCCACCCCGGGGGCTGGAGCCCTGGGCAGGATGCGGCCCCTGAAGCAGCAGCGCTGGGCATAGTGCAAAGGAGAGAAACCAGCAGAGAGAGGAGTGCGGGAAGGACAAATCTGGGGGCTGCTGGGGGCCAGGGCAGACACACAGCAGAGATGCTGCACATCCTGCTCAGCCCTCACCCCACGGCTTGGCCCCGGGGAGGCACGGCGCGGCCAGCACAGCGCCGCTCATCCCCCTCGGGGAGGGGCTGAGGAGGGTCCGGGGTGGGCACAGTGCCTCTGCTTTTCCCTTTCATCCCTTGCCTGCGCCTGTTCCCTTGCAGCCTGAACCGTGGGTTTCTCTCCTCTTTCGAGTTGGCTTTTCGGCTGCTTTCTTTTGTTGTTTTAATTTCGGCACTGTCATTAGATTTTCCATTATTTAAAAGGTGAAAAAAAAAGAGCAAAAGCAGCAAGTCAGCAGCTTCCCAAGGCCCTTTCCAGCTCCAGGCTGCTGCTCAGAGCAGCTTTTGTTCCTGGCCAGCACCGGGACGTGCTCATGGGGTGCAGCGTGGGGCGCCCCTTGCCCTGCTGCCTCCTCCCCATCAGAGGGGGTTTGGGGGATGTACCCCATGCGGGGATGCTGTAGGGGGAGGGTGACTGTGCAAACAGCAGCGTGGGGGTCCCAGCAGCACAGAAGGACGTGCTGATGTGCCGGCACATCGTCCTGCTCATTTCCCTTGGGCTCCAGCCATCCCTAATTGCTGGCGGGGCGGGGCGGGGCGGGAGCTGCCAGTTCCTCGGCTCCTTTTTTCCCTTCCCCACGTTGCTGTTCTCTTTTGGCTGAGGGCTGGGGGGTAACAAGAAGCAGCTGAGCCCAGCCCCACACCTGCTTTTCTCATCACCACGGGCTGATGCCCTCACTGTGCCCTCTCGCCTGTGTCCTGTGGTCCCACCATCCTGCTGCTCTCCCAGCTGTTTCCATCTCTGGAAACCTCCAAACTCCCTCCATCCCAAATGTCTCTGACTCCTGGGTATCATCAGAGCTGGATGGACCCACCAGCATTGGGTGTGAGGTAGGAATAGAACAGCAGTGCACCCACATCTCACCCACCCCAAAACAAGCAGCTGGGACCTATCACAGCCCATCATCTGCCCAAAGCCTTGGGGGACCCTCACTCCAGCCTCAGCCTCCCACTGGAGCTGCTGCCTGTCCCAAGGGGCTGAGAAGGCAAAAATAAAAGAGGCTGTTTTGACCCCAAAGTTGGTGTGTTGCAGAAAACCCCCTCTGTGTTCTCCACCCCACAAGCTATGGGTCTGCTGTGGGATCCCTGTGGGGCTCCCCCCACCTCGGGTCTCCCCCTCTGGAGCCACGTGCTGGTGGTTTCTGTTCATGATGATGAGGATTCAAGACAAAAGTGGCAGCTGGAGGCTTTGGCCACGGGGCTGTGCAATCACAGAGGCTCTGCATTGCCTGTAAGCTGGGAGGGGCTGGGGGGGGATATTTTGGTACCTGCTGATGCTCTGTGGCACATGGGTGGGGTGTGGGTCTGGCCAGCCCTGGGGGGCGTTTGAGGATGGAGTTGGGACCAAGGAGACCATTGTCTCTGGGGCTGGAGGATGTGGGACCCTCAGGATGGGGACTGTGGCTTCAGCTCCTCAGCTGAGAGTCCCACACCCTGAGGATTTTGGCTGCAGCCCCCAGCCCAGCCCCTGACCCCAGGCAGGTTTCCAGCCCTCGGGAATGTGGGGCTGGGCTGGACACCCAGCATGGACCTCCCACAACCCTGGCACATCCCCACCTGTGTGCCCCTGGCTCATTCTCCATGTCCCTGGGATCAAGGGGAGTCTCTGACCACCCACCTACTTCTCCCCTGCACCCACCCTTCCCCAGAGCACCCCATGGCACGATGCTGGAGGTCCTGGGCTGGGGTTTGGTGAGAGGGAGGGAGGTGCAGTGGTGAGCACGAGGAGCTGCAGACATGAATGTCCCACTGGCTGCTTTTTTGTCTTCTTTTCACCCCATTTTTTCCCCTCCCTGCCACCATAAATAGCAGCAGAGCCACAGGAGCTGCCTCCATCTGCCCTGCCTGAGCAGCTGCCTCCGACCAAGCCAAGCAGATGGTGGAAAACAGTCCTGCCCACTGGCACTGCCCCCAGCACCCAGCATCTGCCAACCTCCCTCCGTGCCCTGGTGAGACAGCTCTCAGCACCCAAAGCCAAGCAGCAGGCAGATTTTGGGGGATAGGGGCCCTGCAATGTGCCTCCTCCCACCCTGTGCCATGGCATTGCCCACCAGACATGCCAGTGTCCAGATCTGGTGGGTCCCCATCCAGGCAGGATGGTGCAAAGGGCTGGGATTTGGCTGCTGGTTTGGCAAATGCCTCCCCCCTTGCTCCCCTCCCCGGGTGCCCTGTTTCCTCTTTGATCTCCCAAGTGGCTGCATCTAGTAGAAGGGTGAAAAAATGTGGTAGTGGGGCCAAACTCTGGTGTAAAAGGGAAACGTTGTCCTGGGCAGGGGAGGGGGGGGTTGGCCCTGTAAACACAGCTTGTTCCATTACAGCATCCTCCAGGAGCCACGAGTGGGATGGGAGGGGGCACAGGGAGGAGGGGGAAACATGCCTCTGAAACCCACCCAGAGGGGACCAGACAGACTTCAGCCAGACCTGCAGCTCCGGTTGGGCTCACCCAGTGTGTGCCCAGGCCAGGGGGGTGAGGGATGGGAGGGGATGTGTGTGTTTGGGGCTGGATAAGGAGGGCCTCCCCCCTCCCCTCTTTCCTCCTCCACCCCCTCCACAGCTGCCACGTCCCACGGCCTCGAGGAGCTGGCGTGGTTCCCCTCACGCCGCAGCCAGACGCCTGAACCCAGCCCAAGGCAAACAGGAGCCGCCGGCACCACGATGCTACCGTGTGGGGCTGGAGGGGATGGGGCTGGAGATCTGGGACACACACACACACAGATGGATCTGAGCACCCCACAAACTCACCCCTTACACCCCCCCAAAAGCTCAGCAGCCACGTGGGTGGACACACAACTGTATATTTTGTAATAAATAATGTACAAACCCGCACGTGCCCTCGGTGTGTGCCGGCACCGCCGTGCCAGCGCCTCTCGCCCGCTCCCCTGGCACACCCCAGCAGTTGGAGAGGGGGGGGTTGCTGCTCTGGGGAGGGGGTTGAAGAAATGCCTTTTTGGGGGGTTTTTTTTGTTCTTTTTTTGCCTGGGATAAAGGGAGTTGGCACAAAATACCCCCCGAGCGCAAAATAGCCAGAGAGCTGGCACCACAGCTGGGCTCCTGGCACCACACTGTGCCAGGGCAGAGAGCACAGGGAGGGCTTTTTATCCTCATCATTAGTGGGGTTTTTCCCTCAAAAGAAACCCCATGTCTCCCTGTGGGGTGCAGGGCAGGGATGCAGTGGGTGCTCCCAGCTCCTGGCCCTCTCATCCAGTGCCAGCCCTCACTTGGGCACACTAGACGCCCCCCACTGCTGGGCACAGGGCAAAGCACCAGGCTGGGGACCCCTTCCCTTTCAATCCCATCCCAACCCCTTCCCCCGTTGGCTTCTTCCCCCTCTTTTATTCTGGTTTTATTTAAATAACCCTGGTGAGGCCACGGCCCCGCTGCCAGCACCACCAGCACTACCAGCACCACCAGCACCACCAGCACCACCAGCACCACTGGCACCACCAGCACCACCAGCACCACCAGCACCACCGGCACCACCAGCACCACCAGCACCACTGGCACCACCAGCACCACCAGCACCGCGGCCCCCAGGGCTGAGCACCAACAGCTGCCCCACGTGGAGCTGGGGGTGAGGGCAGGGGCTGCACCAGCAAGGGGACACCCCCTCCTCACATCCCCAGTGACCTCCCTGCCCCACTGTCTCCTGGGGGAGGGTCCCACTCCCACGTGTTCCCCCACCTCGGCCGTTATAAATGAGCGCGAGTAAAAGCGAAGGGAGGGCAGAGCCGAGCCGGGGAGGGGGCACAGGGAGGGGGAGGTCACAGCTGCCCCCGGCTCTGAGCCACCCTTCGCCGGCTGCCGGGGGTCCGACGAGTGGCTGCGGGTGCCAGGGCACCGGAGGCAAAGTCCATCACGTCGGGGGGAGCCCGGCGCATCTCGCTGCTGCCCATCTCCCGCCGGATCTCTGCCAAAGCCTCTGCCGGGGCCGTCAGCAGGCGCTGGAAGAAGCTCTGGCGGCCCGCCGGCCGCTCCTGGCAGCTGAAGGTGACGGCCGTGCCCGTGGCCGCTTTCATCTCCCTGGAGAAGCCGTCGGAGGTGCCGTCAAAGCAGCGGCCGATGGCGATCTCCTTGGCCAAGCGCGGGTTCTGGTCCGTCACCGTGTAGATGCCGTAGTTGTGACCCAAAGGGTCGACCGGTGCCAGCATGGTGAAGGCGGCCGTGTGGTTGTTGTCCGCCACGGGCGGGTGACGGCTCAGGTAGTCCCGGAGGAGGCTGTTGACGGCGGTGCGGCGGCAGCTGCCTTGGGGGATGATGGACACCAAGGTGCGATCTACCAGGCTCTGGTCAAAGAGCATCCCGCTGCATTTGAACTCCACACAGGCTCCCGAGGTGTTGTCCAGCAGCATGTCCCTCACGCTCCGGGTGTCACGTAACCCATAGAGCTGCCCCTGGGTACGGGGGTGGCTACCCCCGACGTTCCGAGACCTCACCATGTACTCCTGAGGCCCTTCGATCTGCACCTTGATGAAACAAGCCCGAAACTCCTGAGGGTTGGGCCACCACGAGAGGTAGTCGCCTGTCCAGGAGGTCAGGTCGCTCTCCTTGAAGGGCACCACGTTGTACTCGTACTTGTCCACCTCCACGCGGTAGAAGCGGAGGTGGTTGGCGCTGGCCGGTGCCTCCTCGCACTCCTCCAGGCTGCGGTAGGGGTAGATGGGACCGTTGGTCTCGTCAACGTTGTTGGGGTCAGGCTTGGCCACGTTGATTTGGAAAGCTGTCTTCTTCAGGTTGGGGTCATCATGGTCCGATCGGCGGTAACCCAGCTTACCCAAGTAAGGTTGGGACACCCCGACGGCGTTGGGGTTGAGTTTGGGGCTGGAGGCCACGGCTTCCAGCTCCTCCCCACCCAGCGTGGCCGTGACGTAAGCCGAGTAGGCGTCGGGCCGTTGGCCGTCGCAGAAGGCGGGCAGGCAGGCGCCGTTGGGACCCGTCACCACGCTGTCGAAGCGACCCCATGCCCGGGGGTTGGTGGGATAACCAGGTTGTGGCTCCAGGTTGATGAGGCTGATGACAACCCCTTCCAGCTGCTCGTAGGGGTTGAACTTCTCGTTGCTGTAAGCCCTGACCTTGACGAAGCAGCGACGGTCCTCGGGCACGTCCAGGTTGAAGAGACGGCGCTCCCGGATCTCCAGGTTTCCCACCAGGAAGGTTCTCTCCTCTCTTTTCCTTCGACTCCCCCAAGCCGGGCGGAGGATCCCTTCCTCCTCCCACAAACCAGTCTCAGGGTTCAAGGACCACAGCTTCATCTTGCTCAGGTGCTCGGGCATCCAGACCTGCCCTGCATCCATCCTCACCTGCACCGGCCCCGTCTGCAGCGCCGCGCCGCTCTCCCCTTCGCGGAACTCCACGGCAAACATGCCGTAGGTGCGCAGGGGGACGATCTCCCCCTCGGCGTCGGCGAAGCTGAGGTCGCTGGAGGCGGCGCTGGCCGTGGCCACGTCCCTTGGGTCCAGGAAGGTGACGCTGGCTTTGACCTTCCCCTCAAAGACCTCCCCAGAGGGACGGAGGAAAGCGCCGGCGGGAAGGACGAGCTCCCCGACGGGCTCCCGGCCGCTCGCCTCGCCCAGCGGGATGGCGTTGCTCCGGCTGCCATCCAACTCCACCGGCTCTTTCTTCCTCAGCATCTTGACCTCTTGGTACACGGCACCGCCGCGGCGGTTGAAGGGCAAGACCTTGACGGCATCCACGAACCTCTGCTGCCGGTCCACGAAGCGAACCACCAAGCGCTGCGTGTCCGGCGGCACCTCGATGGTGAAGGAGCCTTTGTAACCGGTGAAACCCACCTTCCTCCTGCCCAGGAAGATCTGCCCGAAGCGCAGGGGCTCGCCGGTGTCGGCCGCCGTCACCCTGCCCTGCACCAGCACGCGGGGGTGGGCGCAGGGCCCGCAGCCGCACTCCGCCACCACCTTGATGGGCAGCAGGGAGCCGGCGCAGGGGATCTCCCTGGTCTCCATCCTGCGCACGCCGCAGCAGTGCCCAGCGTCCTCCCCGCAGCCCGGCGGGTCAGTGTTGCTGCTGGCACATGGGGCAGGAGGGCAGCGGCCCACGTTGTAGTAGCGGGAGCCGGCGGCGTCCTGCGGGCACTCGCTGGGCAGCTCCACCAGGCTGGGCTCAGGCTCCGGCTTGCAGCTCTGCTGGCCCTGGGCTGGAGGGGGGGGACAGGGGGTTAGGGTGATCCTCCCCACCCCGTGCTGGGGTGATGCTGAAGCTAATGAGGCCCATCCCGTTCTCACCCAGCACGGTGAGCTGTGCTGGCACTGATTTGATGGCCCCAGCCTCGGTGCTGGCTTTGCAGTGGTAGGTGCCAGCCTGCTCCGGTGCCAGTCCCCGCAGCACCAGCCGGCTGCCGTACCGATGCACCTTCCTCTGCAGCAGCGTCCCGTTATGGTACCTGCGGGGATGGGCTCAGTGGGGACGTGGCCAAGGCTGCTTTCCCCCAGTGTCCCCAGTGCCAGCTTTCCACCAGCAGGATCCCGCTCACCAGTAATATTTCTTGGGCACGGGGGTGCCCGAGGCTTTGCAGCAGAAGGTCGCCTCCTGCCCAGCCAGCCTCACCTTGGCCTTGGGCTGCAGCACCATGTAGGGCTTCTCTGCAGGGGACAGAAGGGGCAGAGGATGCAACCAGCTGTGGCCACCCCACCGCTGAGCATCCTTCAGGGATGCCCTCAGGGGGTGCCCAGCCCAGCCCCTGCCCCACACCGCGGTGCTCACCCATCCTCTGCAGCACCACGTGTGCCACAGCCTGGCCGGAGCCGTTGGAGACGACGGGCGCCAGTCCCGGCGCGAAGCCATCGCGGTGGGCGCTGACGTTGGTGCCCTGGCACAGCCCCTCCACGGAGAAGCGCCCGTGGGCATCGCTGCGGGTCAGCAGCACTGGTGGGCGTCCCTCCAGGTAGATGTGGGCGTCTGGCAGTGCCATGCCAGTGCTGGAGATGACGGTGCCGTGCAGCATGTGCCCGGGGCAGGCTGTGGGGTGGCACGACGCTCAGTGCCCGCGGCCACGGCCGGCAGCGGGGCCACACGGATGGGGGGCAGCGGGGAAGGGGGTCCCTGCTGTGTCCCTGAGGGCAGGTACCTGGGCAGGGTGAGGGGGGACATTTCTGCACCTCGGTGGGACGGCCGGTGCACGACATCTTCTTGGCTTTCTTGCAGTTCCGGCGCCGGATGCGTGTGCCAGCGCTGCCACAGCTGCCAGAGCAGGGGCTCCAGCTGCCCCACTCCATCCACACCGGCTCTGCCAGGGACGTGCCAAGGGGCATCAGGCACCATGCTCCCACCAGCCCAGAGTGGGAGTCCCAGAGCATGGGGGGCTCTCATGTCTCACCCCTGTGCCAAGCTTGGGGACAGCCACCATATGCCAAAGGCCCTGTGGCATCGGCAGTGGGGGCCAGGAGAGGAGTCGGGGGTGGCCAGCACCAGGCTGGGGGGCAAGTGGGTGCTTGTGGGGGTCTGTACCTGGACAGGGCCCAGCGCTGCAGGGCCGGCGCTCCACGGCTTTGCCTTTGCACTTGAGCTCCTTGAGCACGGCCGCGAGCCGGGCGCTGACGCAGCGGCGGGTGCGGGTCTGGGTGCCGCTGGTGCCGCAGGTGCTGCGGGAGCAGGGGCTCCAGGACGACCAGTGAGACCAGTAGATGTGCTCTGAGAGGGATGCAGAGGTATTAACTGGGGGAATCACCACCCACACTCAGCTCTGAGCATGGGGGGAATGTTGCCCCCTGGGATGGTGCCCGAGGAGCGATGGCTGGAGGAGGGGGCTGTGGTGCAGCCGCAGCTCTGGCAGCAGTGGGTGAGGAGTGACAAGTAGAGGCTGAGTGTGGTGATGGGAACGGATGGACACTCCCCTAACAACACTCCAGCGAGGTCTGGAGGTGGCTGGTGGGATGTGCCAAGGATGGAAACTCACCCAGCGGGCAGAGGAAGCGGATGTGGTAGTTGGAGCAGGTCTTGCCTCGTGGCTGCTCCTTGTTGACACAACGAAAGCCCTTCTTGGGGCTGGCATGGACCACCTCACCCACATCCTCAGGCAGCTCCCACTCGGTGGTCCGGGCCTGGATGGCCACTGGCCGCTCACAGACGCGCCCACGGTAGTAAAAGCGAATGGCCTCCAGGCTCTCGTAGTCCCCCGTCCCCCCTGGGTGGTCGATGTTGAACCAAGATGTCCACTCGGCTCCTTTGCCTGGGATGGAGTCAACCCTGAGTGGGTAGATGGGGAGCAGCCCCTGTCCCCCAGCACCCTGGGGCTGGGACCAGTGTGGGGACATCAGGGGCCACATAGACAAAGGATGGGTGGATGAAAGCGTGTGGGGACAGAGAAACCAGGGGGCATGGGATGGGCACCATGTCCCTGCTGTGAGGGTGTCGTGGGGTGTCCCAGCTGCTGGTCCCTGGTGACGTGGTGTGTGGTGGGGGTTTGGGGATGGTCATACCTGCAGTGTCCAGGTCAAGGTCTGCCAGGCTGGGAGCTGCTTTCCAGGGTTTCCCCGCTGAGCTGCTCTTGCCAGGCTCCGAGTTGTTCTCTGGGGGCTCTGGGGGGATGCACAGGGTGAGAGCCCTCAGCACTGGGGCATCCTTTCCCCAGGGCACCCAGCCAGCCAGTCCTTTGCCAAGCTTTGGGCACCAAAGTGCAGCCTGTGCCAGGATATGCCATGTCTCAGTGGATTCCCCCAGGGCAGGGTTCACCAGCTCTGTGGGATCAGGCTGGTGGTGTCTGGGGTGACTGAGGATGGGCTGCAGCTTCCTGGCCAGTCAGGGATAGACCGAGGGGCAGCCAAGGCTGGTGCTGCATGGTGAGTCTGGCTACACCATTGCCCATGGGCTGGCCATGGAGCTGCCCACAAGCTCCCAGGTGCCATGGGGTGAGCTCAGCCCCAGGGGTGATGTGGAAGGTTTGTGCCCACACACACAGCCATTGCACTGAGGCCATGGCACAACCCCAGCGTCACACCGAGCCCCAGCAGCCAAACTGGAGGCATCAGGAAGCTGGGCTGTAAAACCAAAGCCAGCAATGGAGTCACTTTCCCAGGGGGACTTGCTGTGCACCCTGGGTGAGAGTGGTCCCCCCAGGTGTCACATCCCATGGGAGGGACCCCCAAGTAATCAGGATTTCCATGGGTAGCCCCTTACATGGGAGATCCCAGGCAGGTTCTGCCATGAGCGAGTTGGGGAGCACATCCTTGGAAGGAAACCTGGTCCCTGTCACCCATGGGTGCTGGGCAGGATGTGGCCCAACAGCCACAACACCCCTGTGCAGCCTGGACCACTGTGAGTAACCCACGGGCACCATTCCTGCACCAGCAGCAATCCCATCCCCTCCCCAGGTAGCAGAGACCTGGGGGACAGTGGGACTTGTTGCATCCCCTGTTCTGCAGGTGGATGGATTTTTGTGCCCAGACCAGGGATGTTCTCAGCTCAGTCCCTTGGCACCTTGTGGAGAATCCCATGGGGCTGGGGGAGCCTCAGAGCTGGGGGATAAACCCCCCACGGAGCAGCTGTGGTGGCCGAGACCTGCAGGCGACAGGAGCAGTCGGGGCTGGTGGGCACACGGCACCGGGCACACCCCCATCTCACTGGGGACATGGCAAAGCTGCCCTGAGCCTCACCAACGTGTCCTCCCTCTGGCTGCAACCACAAACCCTGGCACAGCTCTGACCCCTGGCACCCATCTGGCAAACATCCCCATCCCCATCCTGCCCTAAGGGATGGCAGGAATGCCCCCGTCCGCTGGCACAGCCGGGATGCCCCTTGCCCACTCAGCCTTACCTGCTGCCCCGGCACTGTGCAGGGTGGCGAGAGCCAGGAGGGCCAGCGCCAGCTCCCCCATGGTCGCCCGGGCGGCGGCGGCGGCTCGGCCGGTGAGTGCGAGCGCGGCAGCAGCAGCGTGGGTCTATATATGAGGCTCTTTCCCACTCGCGCCGGCAGCCGGCGGAGCTCGGCTCAGCTCTTGGCACCCGCGGCGGCGGCGGCGGCTCCGCGGGCGCTGGATCGGTGTCAAGAGGGAAGAGGGAAGGAGCCCTCCCCGTGAGCCGGCCACGAGCCGCTGCTCCAGCCCAGGGAAACCTGAGGGGTTGTTTTTGTAAAGCTGCTAAAATTGGATCCGCTTGGGAATGAATGAGGGAGGGAGAGGGGAAACGACAACAACAACAAATGGAAAGGAGTGAGTCCAGCCTCCGAGATGCTGTGGTTGGGATCAGGGGTGCCAGAGCTCCCCTGGCACTTTGCTTGCTTCAGGGCACCCGTGTCATGACCTGTGTGGGTTTGCCAGAGCCACCCGTGTCCTGCTACCGAGGGGGAGCTGAGGCCGTGCAGAACTCGGTGCACCTGTGCCCCCCCCGCCACTGCCTGCTGGGGCTGTGGGATGTGAAGTGCTTGTGGTGGTGCTGGAGTGGGATGGTGATGAGGTGGGGTCAACCTCAGGGTCACCCCTCAAACCACAGTAGCCCACGGTTGGGGTTCTTCAGTGGAAATCCCAACACACTCCCTGGTCCCAGCTCCCCAGGGCAGGGGAAGCAGCTCCCTGTGCTGTTGTGGGGCCAAGGACATTCCCTCTACCAGAGTGAGGGGACAGTCCCAGCAGTGACTTGTGAGCTGTTAATTAACATGGTGATGCTGCTGTTCCCACCACCCTTCCCCCATGTCTGGGGCTTTCAGGCTATGAGGGGGATGTGGCAGCACTGGACACCCTGCAGACACCCACAGACCCCTTGGGACAGGCGATAGAGGGGGTCACACCGGCTCTGTCCCCAAAAGCAGGTTGGTGACAGGTCCCAGGGGATGTGGCACTGGGGATCAAGCCGTGCAGGGCTCCAAATTTCCTGGCACAGACAGGGTGAGGGGCTGAGCCCCGGCACAAGCCCACGTCCTCAAACAGACACAGACCCCAGGGCTGAGCCACCAAAGGCTTTATTGCCGGGGGGCTCGCAGGGCCACCACACACTCGGTGCCGGGGTACTCGGGTGGGTTGAGCTCGAACTTCTTCTGCACGTCGTAGGGGAGGAACCGTCCGGCCACGAAGTGCTGACGGCCCAGGAAGCGCCGGGCGCACTGTTTGGGCGCCGACAGCGAGACCAGGACGTCGGGGCTGATCCCACCGCTGCTCCCGGCTTCCACGTCCCACCCTGCCACGGCAAAAACACACACACACGGGGAGGAGGTGACTCCACGGGACACGGAGGATGCTGTGGGGTGACGGAGATGGGGAGAGCAGCGGGGAGGATGGGTTGCGTGTCCCCTGCCCCGTGCAGCTCCGGCTGCATCCTGGCACCGTGTGGGGTTTGTCTTGGTGAGGATTCACCGGCTCCTGTTTGCTCCTGCGGGGGGGGGGGGTGGGGGGATGTGATGGCAATTCCAGGCCTGGCCACCAGACACCCGGGTGTTTTCAAATTACATCATGTCTCAGTTCAGGGAGTTTGTTATTTACCGTGGATGCCCCGAACGCATCCGTCAGCCCTGGATCCCGCCGGGGATGCTGCCAGGCTGGACGGAGGAGGGGGGAGGCGGGGAGAGCGGGGGCTCCCCGGGGCTGTCCCTGCCCTGGGAGGGTTTGGGGGGGGCTCCCTGGGGCTGTCCCTGTCCTGAGGGGCTGGGGGGGGGGGGCTCCCCGGGGCTGTCCCTATCCTGGGAGGGTATGGAGGGGGCTTCCCTGGGCTGTCCTTGGCTGAGGGGCGGGGAGGAGTGGGCTCCCCGGGGCTATACCTGTCCTGGGAGGGTACGGGGGGGGCTCCTCGGGGCTATACCTGTCCTGGGAGGGTACGGGGGGGGCTTCCCGGGGCTGTCCCTATCCTGGGAGGGTGAGGGGAGTGCTCCCCGTCCGCCCAAGAGCCGAGCCCGAGCTGATGCGGCGGTGGGCAGGGTGACAAGCCTGGTGTGTGGGGATCACCGAGCTGGGGAGGAGGAAGGGGGGATCACATCCTTCCCGGGGAAGGGGACTGACTGAAGGCGGTGCCGGACCTGAGGGCACATCCAGGCTGACGATGGGGATGCGGACGTGCTTGAGGGTGGCCAGGATGGCAGCGCAGGGCTCTCTCCCCTCGGCCGCCTCCGCCTCGGCTCCCAGCACCGCATCCACCACGGCGTTGTAGGCGTCATTGATGAGCTGAACCTGGGGGAGGATTGGGGCGCGATACGGTGGGCAGAGGATGGAGGGGAGACCCCCGCACTCCCTCCCCTCCACCATGGCACACAGAGGTATCCCATCCTCCTGCAGCAATAAACTCACCCTGCCAAAGCAAACCCGCCTCCCCCGCTCCGAGCCGTGGTGGGGAGAGGAGGGGGGCGGGATGCAAGGAGGGGGGCGAGGGGCAGAGCTCGGCACACGCCGACACTCGCGGCCCCGGCTCGGGCAGCGTTTTCGGGTCACATTCCTCGCTCCGAGCCCGGCGCTTCCAACAACAACAGAGCCGGTGGCTGCCGGGGCTGCGGCAGCCGCCGCTGGATTTCATGGCATCCCCGGGCAGAGCCGGGGGCGGCCGGGGCGGGGGGGGACGGGGGAGGGTTGGGGAGGAGGAGGAGGAGGGGGGGGGGGAAGGAATGAGAAAGAAGAGAAGCAGCAGCTTCAGGCGGTGAGAGGGGCGGCGGCTGCGGGGGAAGGGGGGTGAGGAGGGGGCCAGGGGAGGGGGGAGCCGGGGGTCTCACCTCGGTGGGGAGGTAGGAGAGGAAGGGGATGTCCATCTTCTCACACTGCGTGGTGAAATCGCGGTACAGGGGGTCTGGGGAGCGTTTGGGGTAGAAGATGGTGGGCTCATAGTCCTGTGTGGTGCAAAGGGAGGATGTGGTGATGGAGCCCTGGTACTGGCTGGGGAGGAGGAGGAGGAGGAGGGGAGGAAGATACCTACAAAGATCCGCAGGTGCCTGGCACACACCAGCCCGATGGCCCCATTCTGTGCAGGGCCACACACCACCAGCACCGTGGGCTGCTTCCGTGGCAGGGAGGGCAGAGGGAAGGCCTGTGAGAGGAGATGGGATCATGGCACTGCTGCCCAGCCCCAGCCCCCCACCCCGGGGCTGCCCCAGGGATGGGGTTGTGGTGGGGGGACCAGGGCCCGAGGGGAAAATGGATTCATGGTGGGGATGTGCTGCTGGGTGGGCAGAGCATGGTGGGATGGGGACAATGCCCAAGGTGAGATGAGGATGGCACCCATGGACAGGGTATGTGATGGGATGGGAACTATGGCTACAGTGGGGTTGGGATGGCACCCAGAGCAGGATTTGGATGGCAAACAGGACAAGACAGGGCCTGTTGTGGGATGAGGCTGGTACCCGTGGTGTGATGGGGATGGTGCCCATAGTGTGATGAGGATGGTGCCCATGGTGTGATGAGGCTGGTGCCCATGGTGTGATGAGGATGGTGCCCATGGTGTGATGAGGATGGTGCCCACAGTGTGATGAGGCTGGTGCCCATGGTGTGATGAGGATGGTGCCCATAGTGTGATGAGGCTGGTGCCCATGGTGTGATGAGGCTGGTGCCCATAGTGTGATGAGGCTGGTGCCCATGGTGTGATGAGGCTGGTGCCCATAGTGTGATGAGGATGGTACCCACAGTGTGATGAGGATGGTGCCCATGATGTGATGAGGATGATGCCCACGGTGTGATGAGGATGGTGCCCACAGTGTGATGAGGATGGTGCCCACAGTGTGATGAGGCTGGTGCCCATGGTGTGATGAGGATGGTGCCCACGGTGTGATGAGGATGGTGCCCATGATGTGATGAGGATGATGCCCACGGTGTGATGAGGATGGTGCCCACGGTGTGATGAGGATGGTGCCCACAGTGTGATGAGGATGGTGCTCACAGTGTGATGAGGATGGTGCCCATGGTGTGATGAGGATGGTACCCACAGTGTGATGAGGATGGTGCCCATGGTGTGATGAGGCTGGTGCCCATGGTGTGATGAGGATGGTGCCCACAGTGTGATGAGGATGGTGCCCACAGTGTGATGAGGCTGGTGCCCATGGTGTGATGAGGATGGTGCCCATGGTGTGATGAGGCTGGTGCCCATGGTGTGATGAGGCTGGTGCCCATAGTGTGATGAGGCTGGTGCCCATGGTGTGATGAGGCTGGTGCCCATAGTGTGATGAGGATGGTACCCACAGTGTGATGAGGATGGTGCCCATGATGTGATGAGGATGATGCCCACGGTGTGATGAGGATGGTGCCCACAGTGTGATGAGGATGGTGCCCACAGTGTGATGAGGCTGGTGCCCATGGTGTGATGAGGATGGTGCCCACGGTGTGATGAGGATGGTGCCCATGATGTGATGAGGATGATGCCCACGGTGTGATGAGGATGGTGCCCACGGTGTGATGAGGATGGTGCCCACAGTGTGATGAGGATGGTGCTCACAGTGTGATGAGGATGGTGCCCATGGTGTGATGAGGATGGTACCCACAGTGTGATGAGGATGGTGCCCACAGCGTGATGAGGATGGTGCCCACAGTGTGATGAGGATGGTGCCCATAGTGTGATGAGGATGGTGTCCATGGCGGGCTGGGGCTGCCTGCCAGCCTGCAGGGAGGTGGCCCCACGCTCCACATACCAGCAGCCTGCAAAGGGAGGTTCTGTTTATCCCTTGACGGATTTTTTCCTGCTCCCGGGGCCCAAGCCCTGGTCCCATCCAACGGGCAGAGCCCTGCACGGCTCACAGCCGCTGGACAGACCCGCGCTGGCCCGGCCCCGGCCCCGGCCCTGCCCCAGCGCTGGCCACGGTGCCAGAGGCCCTGGGACTCCCGGGAGGGGATGACACTGAGGAGACCCTGGCTGGGAGGGGGGATGCCCGAGCTGGGGATACTCTCCCTGGCTCAGCTGCCTGAGGAAGAGGAGGATGCTCAGCCCCAGGAGGAGGATGCTCAGTCCTGCTCTCCCCATCTGAGGCTGGAGCCTGTGACACAAGGGGTCCCTGGAGGGATGGGCAGTCCCACACCGTGGGACCAGCACCAGCCCCGAGGCAGCCTCAGGATCCTGAGAGGCTCCAACATCCAAATATTTCCCCTCCTCAGGCAGCTCCTCTGCCCTTTGAGAAGGGGCCAGACACCTCTGATGGAAAAGCTGAGGCAGGCGGGCGCGGAGCTCGTGGCACCGAGGCACAAAGCTGCCCTTGATGCTGCATCTCCACTCACCCAGCTGCCTCCTGCTCCTCCTCCCAAGCACTCTGGACTCCCAGCGAGAGGAGAGTGTTGCCAGGGCATGAGGAGCCCTGAGGACCACCCCCCAGCACCTTTCTCCCTTTACACACAGGAGGGCACTGCTGGCACTGCTGGAAGGGCTGAGCATCCCCCTCCCCTGGAACCCACGGCCCTGGGTGACCCCACTTCACCCCAGGAGAAAAAATGAAGGGTGGCTGTGGAATGCAAAACCACAACCCACCCATGGGAAGAGGCTGCAGCCCCAGCACAGCCAGAGCATCACTGCCCACGGGGCTCTGCCACCAGCCCTGGCTGTGCCTTCTCCTTGTCCACTCACTGAGTAGGAGGGAAGCCCGTGGCCTGGGGTGCAAAAGGCTACACAGAAGGTCAGCATGAGGGTGGGAGAGAGTCAGCAGTGAAGCCCCTGACCCCAGTGGGGTGTCCCTGTCTCACCTTGGTGACAGCCATGGCACAGGCGTGTCCCCAGATCTCGATCAGCTGCTGCCTCCCGAACCGATAATCCTCCAGCAGCTCCTTCTCAATGGCCTCAGCCTCTGCTTTGCTGTGGGGGGAACAAGGGGACAGCAGAGAGGATGAGGCCATCCCCCCACCCTGATCACAGAACCCCTCCCCAGGGCACTGCTCCATCCCCAGGGGATGTGAGGAGGCAGGCGGGGAGCCAGGCTGGGGGCTCGCAGGGCTCCCACAGCTCAGGGCTGGGGATGTGCAACGGGCACCAGCATTTAGGGGCTGTGCTTGGTGTGAAAGCACAGCCCTGGCAGCAGCCCCGGGCTCGTGGGGCTCAGGCTGTTACATAAAGGCGAACAATGCTGCGGTTGTTCCTGCGCTGCCGAGCCCGGGAGTTGGCAGGGCCGGGGAGGCTCGGGATCGGACGGTAATTGCTCACATCTGTTGGCTCACCTGCGCGGCGGCTGGGAACAGCGTGTACTGCAGCCAAGGCAACGTGCTGCGGGAAGGGAAGGGGGAAACTGGCCCCCGGGATGAGAACCCACAGCCCCCTGGGGAAAGGTGGGCTGTTCTGGCCATGGTTGTGCTCGTGGTTTGGGGAGGGGTCTCACCAGCCCCCTGCCATGTGTGGGAATGGGGTGGTGCTACCGGCCCTGGGAGTTAATGGGGTCAGGGTCCTGTTGGGTTCTTGGCTGTGGGGTGGCCCCATGCTGTCCAAGCTGAGCCCATGGACCAGACACGGTGTCCAGCGTCCCAGCACATCCCAGAGCCCCTGTGTCCCAGCAGAGCCCATACAGGGCTGTCCCCTGCGTGTCCTGGCAGACCCCAAAGAGACCCCCAACCCCAGCCATCCTAACTGACCTCCTCATCTCTTGTCTGTCCTCACGAGCCCCACGGACCTTACAGCCCTGGTCACTCTGGCAGGTCCCCCAGATCCTACAGACCCCATTTCCATCTGTGCTGGTAGATCTCATTGACCCCACATCCCCTGTCTTGGCTGGCTGACCCCACGGACCACCCTCCCTACCCCCTGCATGTCCTGACAGCCCCCAGGAAAACCTCAGCCCACCCATCCCATCCCATCCCATCCCATCCCATCCCATCCCATCCCATCCCATCCCATCCCATCCCATCCCGTCTCCTCTCGTCCCATCCTGTCTCATCCACCCCATCCCTCCTATCCCATCCCGTCCCCTCCCGTTTTATCCACTCCCACCTCATCCCCTCCCATTCCATCCCCTCCCATCCCTGTCCCCAATCCTCTGGTGCCCTCTAGTGAGCCCCAGCCCAGCCCCAGCCCCACAGCAAGGGTCTGGGGGGCAAACGCGGGGGAACAAGGGGCCGAATGCAGCCCCCGGTGCCCCTGGGTGCCGGTGCTGGCGTTGCCGAGCACCGCAGCGCAGCTGTGTTGTCGGTCACCCAACAAAAGGCTCGTTTTGGCTTTGACAAAGCTCCCCACGTCTGCTCCAGGGGAGAACATTGTCCCTAATCGCTGCTGGCAGGGAAACCTGGGCCCCGGCCCGGGCTGGCACCCGCAGGGCTGGCATCGTCCCCGGGGAAGGGGGGGGACACACGTCACGGGGCTCCCTGGGCCCTGGCTCGCTGCCCACCCAGCAGCATCCCCCCAAAACGCTCCGTGCTCCGCGTTCACTCCCAGCCCTGCCCCCTCAGCTTTGCTCCATGGGCTGGGGATGCTGTGGGGGGGGGAAGTGTGGCTCCTGTCCCCTGCGCAGTGCTGTCACTCCTCAGAGCCCAGGGGAGACCCAGCGAGGCCCCCAGTGCCCCCCAGTTCGACCCCGTTACTCCCCAGAGGGGATGGTGGATGATGGGGCTGCTGCTGTGCTGATGGGGCAGAGACCTTATGGGGAGCAGGAGGGAGAGGAGCTGATGGATGAGGGGCTTGACAGTGTCCCTCCTGTATCTCCCCCACCTCGAGTAGGGCATCCCGGGCTCAGCACCCCACTTCTGCATCCCAGCTCCCTGTCCCAGTCCCACCTCTCCCCTCCACATCCCAGCTCCCTGTCCCGGTCCCATCTCTCCCCTCCACATCCCAGCTCCCTGTCCCAGTCCCACCTCTCCCCTCCACATCCCAGCTCCCTGTCCCGGTCCCATCTCTCCTCTCCACATCCCAGCTCCCTGTCCCGGTCCCACCTCTCCCCTCCACATCCCAGCTCCCTGTCCCGGTCCCACCTCTCCCCTCCACATCCCAGCTCCAGGTCCCGGTTCCACCTCTCCCCTCCACATCCCAGCTCCCTGTCCCAGTCACCCCTCTCCCCTCCACATCCCAGCTCCATGCTTCAGCCCAGCTCAGCTGCGGGACCCCCCGTCCCCAGCCCTCACCGGGGGGACACCGGAGGCACCAGCCCTGCCCGGGACCCGGTGTTATCCCCCCCTCAGCGTGTCCCCCTGCTCTGCTTCCCGCGCTGGGGACGCGGCTGCCGGAGCCATCCCTGCCGCAGCCATGGAGACCCGGGATGCAGTTGCTCTGGCAACCGAGACTATTTGGGTACCAGCCCCCCCCCCCAGCCCCCGCCCCCGCGGCTCGGGGGTGCGAGAAGCCGGGGTGGGATCGCCCCGAGGGACCGACCGTCCCGGGGGACACGCGTGGGCACCGGAGGCACCGTTTCACTGCTCAGAGGAGCCCGGGAGATCAGAGGGGGCAGGAACCGATCCCTGAGAGATCCGGGGCAGTGACAGGGGCTCCAGCCCCATCACCGGGACCCCCCAGCACCCTCCCGGGGTCTCCAGCACCTCCCGCGGGACACGGCACAGGGGACCAGCACAGGGTGAGCCGAGGGGAGACGGCAGCTGCCGGGAGGTCCCGGTGCTGAGCCCCGGTGGCTGCGCACGGTGAGGGGCGCGGGAGCGGCGGGACCCCAATAACCCCCTCCCCGGGGCTCCCGAGGCGCGGGCTGAGGCGGGGGAGGGAGCGAGGGGGGCTCCCCGGTAGCGGGGCGGGGGGCTCCCGCACTCACCTGAGGTAGCGGGGCGGCTCCCGGGCGGGCGCGGGCGCGGAGCTCATCGCGGACGGCGGGACGGGCACGGACGGAGCGCTGCGGGAGCGGCGGCAGCGGCGCGGCCCCCCCGGAGCTTCGCGGAGCCACCCGGGGGAGGCGGCTCCGGCTGCCCCCGCCCCGCCCGGCCCGGCCCCCCACTCCCCCGGCCCGGGGCTACCGTCGGGGCTGGGCACACCGGCCCCACCTCCCGGGCAAAGGGGCGGGAGGGGAACCCGCAGCAATCGCGTTTGTGACCCCCCGCCCCCATCACTCCATCTCCTCACAGCCCGCACCAAGCCCGGGGAGTGTTTTCCTCCTCCTGAGCAACGGGAACGTGTCAAAGACCCCACATGGGTGTTTTTCGCCCCTCCTCACCCCGCTGGAAGCCGCGTCTGTGGCACCACTGAGCCGCCCCCTCCCACCGCGACACTGACACAAGACCCCAGGGCAGGGGCCCGGGTCGGATGGGAGGAAAGGTACCAAACCCTTTAAAGGCGATTTCGGTAACCACAGCCCGGCCCAACTCAGCCACACAGGCACTGGCCACCTCCCACTGCCCACCCCCACTCCCACCCCCGCCCCCAGCAGCCAAATCTCCCGAGGGAGACGAAGAGGAACCAAAGAAGAGGCACAACACCGTGTCCTTCACCACGGATCCACCTGGTTTTAATAGCAGACACAGGAACGGGTGACACAAGGCAATCACCAACCCCCACCCCAAACGTTGGGCACAGCCCTGGGGCCACCAGTAGCCACCAGTAGCCTGGGCAGCACCAGGGTGGGCTCAGACATAGAACTGCAGCCCAAACTGCTCGTTCTCCAGCTCAGCAGTGGGTCGCAGGTAGTAGAGTTCCTCCAGAGTTGGGGGGACCCAGCGGTCGGTGTGGAACAGGGACTCACCCACCTGAGGGGGAGGAAGCAACAGGGGACATGAGGGGACATGGGGGGACACAGAGTCAGAATCACAGAATCACAGTCTCAAGGGTTGGAGGGGACCTGGAAAGCTCATCCAGTGCAACCCCCCTGCCAGAGCAGCAGCACCTAGAGCAGGGCACACAGGAACTCATCCAGCTGGGTTTGGGATGTCCCCAGAGGAGACTCCACAGCCCATCTGGGCAGCCCCTGCCAGTGCTCCCTCACCTCAACAGGGAACAAGTTTGTCCTTGTGTTTCTTTGGAGCCTCTTCTGTTCTGCTTATACCTGTTGCCCCTTGTCTTACCACTGGACAAAGCCCAGAACAAGGAGAGATGGAATCCCTCCTCTATGGCCCCCAAACGTGGGGATTCACCCCATCTCCTGACCTCCCTCACCTGGTCACTCTCAGTGAAGGTGTAGAGGATGGAGCCAAAGCCAGCAGGGTAAACCATGGCTGAGGTGTAGAAGCCCAACCAGGGAAGAAATTCTTCCTTGTGTTCCTTTGGAACCTCTTCTGTTCCAGCTTGTCCCTGTTGCCCCTTGTCCTGTCACTGGCCACCACAGAGCACAGCCTGGCTCCAGCCTCCTCACACCCACCCTTGTTCCATTTCTAACCATGAATGAGGTCACCCCTCAGTCTCCCCCCAGCTCTCAGTCCCAATGGGGAGGCAGAGGGAGTTGTACCCCTCAGTGCAGCCCCTGCTTCCCTGGGGGCTTCTCCAAGCTCAAGGCGATTGGAGCTTCCCCAGAGATGTAACACAGATCCCAACCCACCAGGACAGCAAGGGCACAGCCCCCAGGCCCTGGGTCACAAACCTTCCAGCCAGGAACATCCTTCATGATCTTGGCCTCCTCGTCCAGGTTCTGCCGCAGCAGCCGAAGGGTCCTACAGGAGATGGGGAGGGGGGACACTGAGCTCCAAAGGAAAGGATGTGATGCCCAGGGGGATGTGATGCCCAGTGAGATGTGATGCCCCACGGGATGTGATGCCCCATGGGATGTGATGCCCAGTGAGATGTGATGCCCCATAGGATGTGATGCCCCATAGGACGTGATGCCCCATGGGATGTGATGCCCAGGAGGATGTGATGCCCAGGAGGATGTGATGCCCAGGGGGATGTGATGCCCAGGGGGATGTGATGCCCCATGGGATGTGATGCCCAGGGGGATGTGATGCCCTGTGAGATGTGATGCCCAGTGAGATGTGATGCCACATAGGATGTGATGCCACATAGGATGTGATGCCCCATGGGATGTGATGCCCAGGGGGATGTGATGCCCAGGGGGATGTGATGCCACATAGGATGTGATGCCACATAGGATGTGATGCCCAGGGGGATGTGATGCCCCATGGGGTGTGATGCCCAGGGGAGTGTGATGCCCAGGGGAATGTGATGCCCAGTGAGATGTGATGCCCCATGGGATGTGATGCCCCATGGGATGTGATGCCCCATAGGATGTGATGCCCCATGGGATGTGATGCCCAGTGAGATGTGATGCCCCATAGGATGTGATGCCCCATGGGATGTGATGCCCAGGGGGATGTGATGCCCAGGGGGATGTGATGCCCCATGAGATGTGATGCCCAGTGAGATGTGATGCCCAGGGGGATGTGATGCCCCATAGGATGTGATGCCCCATAGGATGTGATGCCCAGTGAGATGTGATGCCCAGGGGGATGTGATGCCCAGGGGGATGTGATGCCCCATGGGATGTGATGCCCTGTGCCCTCCCCCCAGCCTCATACCTTCGGTCTGACTCCGCCTGCAGCAGCGGCATCAGAGCGATCCGGGACTCCAGCTCCTCGATGAGCAGCCGCCTGCATTGGGACAGGGGGGGACAGAGCTCAGATGGGCACCAGGGGTGGGATGTCAGGGCTCAGGTGGGCACCAGGAGAGGTCAGATGGGCACTGGGGATGATCAGAGCTCAGACAGGAATGGGGGGGTGGGAGGTTCAGAGCTCAGATGGGCACCAGGGGCGGGATACCAGGGCTCAGGTGGGCACCAGGAGAGGTCAGATGGGCACTGGGGATGATCAGAGCTCAGACAGGAACTGGGGGGTGGGAGGTTCAGAGCTCAGATGGGCACCGGGGGCGGGATACCAGGGCTCAGGTGGGCACTAGTGGGATACCAGGGCTCAGGTGGGCACTGGTGGGATACCAGGGCTCAGGTGGGCACCGGGAGAGGGTCCAGAGCTGGCTACAAGGGCTGGGGACACCCGAGAAGGGGATGTAGGAAACGCAAGGGCCGGGCAGTGACGCGGAGGGGGGATGGGGCCGGGCCCGGGGGCTGCGATGGGCCCGGGGCAAGCGGCGGGGGGGAGCCCCGGGGGGACGGACGCGGTGGGGGGACAGGGGGGCACCTGCGCTCCCGGTTCCACTTGATGAGGGTGTAGTAGCCCACCAAGAGGCTGCCGATGCCCAGCGCGAACAGGCTGTACCCTGCGGGGGAGGAACGGCGGGAGGGGGCGGCTGAGCGGCGGCACCGGGCCGGGCCCCCCCCGCCGAGCCGCCCCCCGCCCGGGCCCCGCCGAACCCCCCTCGCCCGGCGCCCACCTGAGAAGCCTCGGCGCGGGAGGTGCCGTTTGTAGTCGATGGGGCCGTAGCCGCCCGGAGGGGCCATGTCCTGCTTCACCTTCGGCGCCGCCATCACGGCGGCCGCCAGCGACGAACTTCCGCTGCGCCCGGAGGAAGCGCCGGGGCCGCGCCGAGCCCGCCGGGAACGGGTGATGGGCACGGGCTGGGCACGGGGTGATGGGCACGGGGTGATGGGCACGGGCTGGGCACGGGGTGATGGGCACGGGGTGATGGGCACGGGCTGGGCACGGGGTGATGGGCACGGGCTGGGAACGCGGTGATGGGCACGGGCTGGGCTGCGGGGCACGGGCTGATGGGCACGGGCTGATGGGCACGGGCTGGGCACGGGCTGATGGGCACGGGCTGGGCAGGGGGCTGGGCACGGAGCGGGGCTGCTGGGCACGGGCTGGACACGGGCTGATGGGCACGGGCTGGGCAGGGGGCTGGGCACGGAGCGGGGCTGCTGGGCACGGGCTGGGCACGGGCTGATGGGCACGGGCTGGGCAGGGGGCTGGGCACGGAGCGGGGCTGCTGGGCACGGGCTGGGCACGGGCTGATGGGCACGGGCTGGGCAGGGGGCTGGGCACGGAGCGGGGCACGGGCTGATGGGCATGGGCTGATGGGCTGCGGGGCACGGGGCTGCTGGGCAGGGGGCTGGGAACGGAGCGGGGCTGCTGGGCACGGGCTGCTGGGCAGGGGGCTGATGGGCAGGGGCTGATGGGCACGGGGCTGTGCCCGGAGCAGGGCTGTGCTGGGGCTGGGGGGGATGTACCGGGGCTGGGGGGATGTGCCAGGGCTAGGGGGGATGTGCCGGGGCTGCTGGGCACGGGGCTGTGCCCGGAGCGGGGCTGGGAGGCTGTGCCGGGAACAGGGCTATGCCGGGGACGGGGGTGCTGTGCCGGGGCTAGAGAGGATGTACTGGGGCTGGGGGGGATGTACCGGGGTTGGGGGGATGTGCCGGGGTTGGGGGGATGTGCCGGGGCTGGGGGGGATGTGCCGGGGTCAGGGGGGCTGTGCCGGGGCTAGAGAGGATGTACTAGGGCTGGGGGGATGTGCTGGGGTTGGGGGGGATGGACCGGGGACGAGGGGATGGACCGGGGCTGGGGGGGATGGACCGGGGCTGGGGGGGATGGACCGGGGCTGGGGGGGATGTACGGGGGACAAGGGGATGTACCGGGGTTGGGGGAGCTGTGCCGGGGCTGGGGGGGCTGCGGGGGAGATGCTGAGCACATGTGCTGTGCCCCATGCACGGATGCAGCCCCCCAGGATGCTCAGCCCCCTCCATGCACCACCCGGGCTCACTGCACCCCTCAGGGACCTGCTGCAGGGGGCTGGGGGGTGAAGGGTGGTCTGCAGCTACTGGCAGGCTTTGGGATCCCTCCAGGGCTGGGCACTCCCCCAGCTCCCTGGGCAGCCTGGCACAGGGCTGACACCCCTCTCAGGGAAACAGTTCTGCCTCAGCTCCAACCTCACCCTCCCCTGGGGCAGCTTGAGGCTGTTTCCTCCTGTCATTCATTCCTGGGGAGCAGAGCCTGACCCCCAGCTCCCTGCAGCCTCCTGTCAGGGAGGTCTTCCCTCAGCCTCCTCCATGCACCCATCAGCATGTGAGCAGCAAGAAACGTGTAAGTGTGCACCAAAAAGTGCTCATGCTAGAGCTGAACTCACTGGTGAACAGATCCTGGCACTGTGCCCTCTACCAGCCCCTCACACCCCAAGGCTCAGCCCTGTTGTGCCCCCCCAAGGCCTCCCCACCACCATCAGTCACCCTCCAGTCCTGGGCAGGACCCCACAGCACCCCACACCCCCCTGAGCTGGTTTTTCCCTGCACCCCCTGGCTGTGTTAAGCCCTCAGATGCTTCAGATCCAGGTCATTCTTGTCTTAGGCTCTAATCAGGGGCCATAATCCCTTGGCTGCTGCAGGGACTTAATGACTCTGCAGATGGTGCAGCCGAGGTGCTCACTGGGGATGCTGAGGGAGGGGGGAAAGGGCACCTTGGGGAGGGGGATGCTTGGCCCAAGCCCCATGGGCAGCAGCTCCCTACTCCATCTGCTTCCAGTTTGCTCCCAGACACCTGTGGGAGCTGTGGGATGGGGGGAGGATCGCTGCCTCCTGCCCCAGTTCTCCCCTCCTGCTCCTTGTCCCTTCCTGAGTGACCCCATGGGTTTATTAATGACCCCCCTGGGGTCTTCCTCCCTGTCTGCTGCAGCTCATTCAGCCTCTGTAGGAGAAACCCAACTGCTCAGCTTCCCCAGTCCCAAATCAATTCAATGCAACTGGATTCCAGCAGTTTCCCAGCCCATCAAAACCAAACCCATCCTCTCATTCCCTTACTGGCAGCTTTGCTTATGCTTTGGGACCCAGCCAGACCTCACCTCCCTCACTGCCACCCTCCCCCTTCTCCCCAGGGGAATTCCTGCTCCCCAGCCATGTTCCCACACCAGGAGCCATTTCTCCACATCCCTGTGATCCCTTCATCACCTCCACAGGCCCTGTGTGCTTCAGGGTCAGGCACAGAGCTCCTACTGCCCCGGGAAACTGGAGCTTTTCTCCTTTGAGGATGCTCCAAAGAGGCTGCACCTTCAGGGGCTGCTCCCTGCCATGCCCAGGCTGGTGGAAACCTCCTGCTCCCTTTGTTTTCCCTGGCTCTGAGGAGAAGGAAAGTCAGTAGTAGCTCATGATTAACCCCACTGAGCTAAGGAGGCAGAAAGATGAAGGTGTGGAAGGGCTGGGGAGGCAGCACAGGTTGGGGTTTCCTTGGAGGAGCCTGTAATGTAAGTGTGGAATCACTGAGGGCACAGCTTGGGCTGGGCTGACACTCCAACCCCACCACACACAGCAGGGAAAGGCTGGAGAAAACCCCCTGAGCCATGTCTGGGGGACAGGGGTTTATCAGGGGAGGGAATGAAAAGGTGCCAGATGAGGGGAAGGGGAAGGATTCAGCCTGGTTTCCCAGCAGCCATGGTTGGGTTCCTGGGCTCAGAGTGTTTAACACTTAGAGTTTTCTACTGGCACAAACTCATACAGGTGGTGTGAGTTTGGCAGGACAGCTCTGTGCCTTCCCTGATCCAGCCTGGATATGCACAGGGAGGAAGAAAAGCAGGAGAGATCTGTCAGCTCCTTTGCCATGAGACCCCTCCTGTCTCTGAGCAGCCCAAAGCCCCAGCTCCCTCCCTCCTCAGAGGCCAAATCTCTGCATGGATCCAACGAGGTCTGGGGGCTTTGCAGGACCCTCAGGTTGAGGGCTCCTGGGCTGGAGTGGAGTTCCATCCTCAGGGAAACTCCATCCACAGATAAACTGTGGCCAGAGCCCAGCCTGGCCACCAGCTTCATGCAAAAGAGCCACCAGCTCCTGCTCTTAAGCCTGACCTAAAGTGAGGCTTTACCACTGCAAAACCAGCAGTGGCTTGCTTCTTCAGAAGTCATCAACCTCTCAGCTCAGCTTCTCTGACAGATTTCTCCTTAGGAGTGGAATTCCTCACTCAGAACACTCCTCATTAAGGCAATTATTGAGGTTTTTGTTAAGCAATAGCTCACCATTCCCATGGGATTTGCCCCAGGGAGAGGGCTTGGCTGCTTCCACTCCCTGCCCTGAACCCAAGCAGCCCCTCCTTCCACTCTGGGATGCCCCAAACCACTGCTACTGCCCCATTTCCACAGAGGCTGGAGAAGGGAGCCAGGGATTGATGTGAAAAAGGGGAGTTTAAATGCTTTACTTGTATTTAAAAGGGTTTTCCCTGCTAACTCTCAAACCCACTGTGGCTGTGGTGATGGAAGGGGCTCCCTTCAGCTTTTGCATGTACAGTTTCTCTTGAACAGCCAACAAGAGCCACACTTTCCCTCTGTATGGCTGTAGGGCTCAAAGCCTGAGCTTTGCTTTTCTCCTGGGCTGAGGACAGCACATGAGGGTGAGGGACATGAGGGAGCAGCTCCCTCCTTCTCACAGGGAGGGGGCTGATGCAATCCCTCTGTGCTGTTACACACCTGCCCCATCCTGCTGCTGCTCCTGGGGCTGGGCCAAGCCAGCCCAAGATCAAAATCAACCTTGAAGCCTCTCAGCTCCCACAGAGATCCCCAGGGTGCTGGAGCTGGGGGTTTGGAGTGGGTTAAGCCCTGGGGGGAGCCCTGAGAAGGGGAGGGAAAGTTGAGCTGTAGCTGGTGGGAAATGGTCCAAAACCAGGCTGTGGACACAGCATGGGAAGGGTTATCAGTGATTCAAACCCTCCTGGCTCTGGAGGTGATACCCAAAGGGTCTCCTCAAGGCTCAGCTTTGCCTTTACCCTTCCCAGGGGCTGCATTTCCAAACACAACTCCTAAAAGGGGAGTTTTTCAGGGTGAATGCCAGCAATGCTCACCCACAACTAGCACAGCTCAATCACCTCTGGGCCTTTGAGATGTTAACCTGCAGGACAGGCCCTCCTGCAACATTACCTGCCTCACCATTCCCTCCCCAGAGCCAACCAGGTTTGGATGTTGCCACCTTCTACCCCTTTAATCCACAGCAGCTCCATGGGTTTGGTACCAAAATAGCCCAGTGCTGATAGCTCCTGCTCCAGCAGTTTTGCATCAGAAAGAGTTCCTTGGGAGGAGCCTTCAGCAGCACAGCAATTAAACAGCTCTGAGGGAAATGAAATGGCTGGAATTGAATTGGTTCCTGAACTTGGGATATTCAGACATTGAGATTTTCCCAGTTTTAGGTCAGAAGCAACTTGAAAAGGACCCAAAACACCCCCCCAACTGATGAGGGTGAAACATTTCAACCATCTGTGGCTGAAAGATGCAGGGAAGGGGCTGCAGCAGCCCTCACACCCTCAGCAGGGTCCTCATGGTGCTCTTACCCTCTGGCAGTTCCAAAACTGGGTTTTAGGACACCAATAGTTCACCCAGATCAAAGCACTTGTGTCCCCTCAGTGCTGTCAGATGTTTCCAGCAGGAAGGCTCAGCAGAGCCAGGCCAGGCAGTAACACAGCCCTCAGAGGAGCCTGGCAGGATGGTGCTGGGATGCTCAGTGAGGATCAGAGAGTTCCAGCAGTGTCACAGACAGCCAAACACTCCAGGCTCCATCCAGCATGTGCCTGAATCCTGAGCTACCATTGTGGTCTGGCCTTTAATAGAGGCACATGCTGCACATGGAAAGCTGAGCTGAATAAACAACCCCCACACCAGTTTCCATCCCCTTCTCTTCAAACTGGGCTTCATCCTAGAGCAGGAACCACAGCCCTTCTTCCCTCTCTCCTCCCAAAGCAGTGGCTCACCTTGCTGCAGGTCCCTGGGAGATGAAGGACAAGGTGTAAGGCTTCAGGCAACGCTGGCACCAAGAGACCCAGGTGTGACAGGACTCCCTGCACCAAGCTCCAACAGCTTCCTCTTCATCCAGAACCAGGCTCAAAAAATACCTTGGCAAAGTTCTTGGTTTGAGTTTGCAAACTACATTCCCCTTTCTCCTCTTGGAGCAGCTTCTGGAGAGATGCTGGAGCATCTAAAGAACAAATGAACGTGTTGTTCAGGAGGAACATGAGGTTCAATCTCTTGGTTTGGAATCAAGAAGCAACCACAGCAGCAGCTTTTCAGCTCCCAGCTTGAGCTGCCTGTTTCACCTTCACTTCTGCTTGGGAGGTTGAGCTTTTTTAGGACAGGCCCTGTCTGACAAGTCAGGACCCAAGGGTGAGGGAGCAGCAAAGCCAGGAGGAGGGGAAGGGCGAAGAGCCTCTGTGCACCAAGGACATGCTCTATCTGCATCCAAAGATGATGTGAATCTGCTTGTGGCTTCTCCTTTCAATCCATGAAATCCCAGAGAGTTCTCTCCTCCTTTTCCCATTCTCACACCATCCTGAGGAAAGGAGCTGCCCAGGAGCATCCTCACCACCCCACACCAGCTGCAAACCCACTGGGGTTGGCCAAGACCTTGACAATCATCTCACCCACCCCCTCAACCTTCTTTCTACTCAAAAGAAGAGGCAGACCCAAGGCTTTGTCCATTGTTTATTGTCATTCAAATACTAAACTCCTCCTCACACCACCATATAGAACTTCTTGACTTCAGCTTCTTCCCTCCTCAGCTTTCGGTGAGAAATGAAGGTGTTGTTTTCACCATTTACTATCAAAGATTGAGAGTCACAATAAAGATGAGTGACAAACCCATCCCCTGTGCTGGCAGAACGTTGCTCTGTTGCTCTCCTTTGTTAGAGGATTAGAAATGTTCTTTTCCCCACCCCCCCTCCCTTGTTTTCCCCAACAAAAGCCCAATGTGAGTTATTTCTCTCAATGCAACACACAGAGCAGCTCTGCCTGGAGCAGACACACAACTACTGCAGTTCCTCGAGGTCTTTGTGCATTAATTATTGGTATTATTATTCAAAAAGCCTCCTGTGCCTCCTCCTTCCCAAAGGAGAAAGTGAGGAATGAGCCAAAGAGGGTTTTGGATGAGACCTGCCCAGGCTGCTCTGCACCCTGCTGCAGCCCAAGAGCCCTTGGTTTCCATTCTGAACTGGACTTTGGTCAATCATCTGGGTTTTTTTTACTTAGTAAGCAAAAAAACCCATGTGACAACTAAGTCTGGGACCTGAGAGGTAAATGCATGGTTCCCTAAAGTGATGAGCACCTAGAGAAGTGATATAGAGACACAAAGACAGACCTCGGAGCATCTTGAATGACAGATGATAATCTGATAATCCCAGAGCCTTCCCCATCATTACTGCTGGAATGCTGAGGATGGAAATCCTTAGAAGCAAATAATCAGCAAAGTCACCCTTGCTATGGACTGGAAATGGTGTAAAAACCCAAAGAGGTTTCAAACCTGGGGTTGAAATAACCCCGAGGGGCTGCGACTCACCAAACCCCAAGCAGGGCTGGGAAATCCAACTGGGAACCAGCAACCCAAGTGGGAATCAATGAATGGGGTTCCAAAAAAAACCACAAACCACCACAGCACACAGCTCCCAAATTGCAACATGGGTTTCCAATGAAAATCTGGGGTTTATTTCACAAGTTCTGCTAAAATCTAAGTACAATAAGTCATTTTCCATTCTTACTTGTATTATAAAATCTTGTAGTCGCAAGGTCTCAAAGTAAAGGTTATATGGCTTGCAAGAACCAAAGCTGCTCTTAAACCCTCTCCCCAGGAGAGGGGGGGGAAGCAGCATCCAGAGCAATGTCAAACCAGCTCATGCAGCAGTTTGCAGCGAAGCAGTGGTGGAGGGTCAGGGGAATGGGGCTCTGGGCTTCTCCACCGCCACCATTCCCAGTCAGCGCTCAGACGGGTGGGCAGCACCTTCACTCTCTTGTTTGGAGGGAGCTGAAGGAAAAGGGTGTTTTCTTCTTATCCAGGAGCTGGGAATCCCAAATGGGCAGCAGGAGCAATCCACCAGAGATTTGTTCTTCACAGTGTGTCTAAACCCCTCCCCGGCTCCGTCCCGATCCCCAGACGAGGTAACGCTTGGTGGGGGGGTCACACCACCATGGGAATATTCCATCTGACTGAGCTTTTCTGCTTGGCCTGTAGGGGTTTTTTTCCAGTTCATTTTGGGTTGGGTTTGTGTTTGTTTTATCCTGCCAAGAAGGGGAGCAGAAGGATGGGGGGAGGAGAGCTGGAGAGACTGTAGCCAGTGTTTGAAGGGCTATGGAAAGCCAGCGTGGTACCTCAACTAACCCCAGTCAACACAGAGGCTGAGTGTGCAGTTTTGAGGGCAAAGCAACTCTTCTGGTGTTGGAACAACATCTACACCACTTAATTCTTCCTGGTGCATTCAGCTAAAACCTTGGAGCAACACATAGGCAATAAATACACCCTTCCAAGTCACCTGCAGCACTCTGAGCCAGCCAAAACGATGTCAAAACCAGTTTGAAACAGCCTATAAATCCTTGTAGTACTCCCTGTTCTCCTCCAAAGCCTTCAAAACAATCCTACCTCCAGATGTACAGGAAGTCTTGGTGGGGTTATTACCCTACATTAAACAGAACCAGGCTGGGGTGTTGCATTGAGTGCTGGTAGGACAGGAGGTGCAGACTCCTTGTGCACTTCCCAATCTTAAAACAAGTCTTCTCAATGATTTTAAGGCTTATTTTAAGTCTCCCCTAATCCATTGTGCTGAAATTTACATTTCCAAGTGAACTGGTGGCATCCAAAAAGGTTTTGACATGGCTTTTAAACCAAGGTAAGTTTAATACTCCTGTGTCCGTCTTTCCATTCCCCTTTCCTCCCCCTCCCCAGCATCAGCTGAAGCCAAAGTCACCCCAATGCTGGAAAGGGACTAAGAAGCTGTCCAGGCTTCCCCAGAAGGCATCTGACTTTCAGCTTTGAGAAGTTTTTGCTTGTTCTGGTGGAACAAACACCCTCTTCCCAGGTGATTGAACAGTGTTAGACATCTGCATGGATGATCACACAGGTTGTCTGTTAGAAGAGTGAAAACAAAACCCCAACCCCCCCACCTAAATAAACTCCCACATTGGTAAAGAACTGAGGCTTTTTGCCATCATGTTTCAAAGTGCAAAAATAAGATGCACTCAAATTTCCCTCTCCCAGCATCTCCCAATCCCAAATACCTTGGAATGAAAAGGATGAAGCTTCAACCCCTCAACCAGCTTCCTCTCCCCCCCTGGCTGAAGCTCTCTCATAGACACTTGTCAAACAAAACCAAAGCCAAAAGCCAAAAAATGGGGAACTCCAGGGCTTTATACAGCAACAAAAAATAAGAAACCACCTAGGGTTTTTTTTTTTCTATGCCTACCCAACAGTTTTCCAAGTATCTAAATACTGATACTCACACAACAGAAAGAGGGGCTGAAAACCAAATGGGTTTCCTTTCTCACTAAGCAATAGTTTGAGCTGAAGGGGGAACAAAACCTTCTCCAGTTCTTGGTTGAAATTGGATCTAACAGCAACTGCTAAGAAAATAGATTCAGCCCAGGCTGAGTAGTAACCCCCTCCCCCCTTTTTCTTTTTATATATAGATATATAGATATATATATATAATCTTGCAAATAACTCTCATCAGCACTCCTTCCAGCACTGATATGCAACATAAGTAGTAAGTAAGGCATGTATTTCTGCCACTTGAACTCAACTTTAATTTGGGAGAAGCACAGGGAATGGGGAGGGAAGGGAATGAGAAGAACAGAACAAAAACCCAACCCCCCCCCCCTCCCCCCATCTGATGGATTTGGGTTTAAACCTGGGGAATTCCTCCCCACCCGAGAAAGAAAAGAGATCAAAACCACATAGAAACCTGTCCTTAAAGCAGAGTCACCTAAAGCTCTACCCAAATGAAAGGCTGCAGAGCCGTGCAGAGGAGCATGTGTGGAAGAACAGAGCTGTGGTGGGGTGAGGGCTGGCACTTCTGCCCTCACTGTGCCCACCTCGTGCTGGCACACTCACCAGGCCACTTCTCAGTGGGTGTGTGGGCAGAGGAAGGAGCCTGTGGCCCGATGGCCTCCTGCTCCTCTGCTCCCTCCACTTGCCCTTTCTGATTGTGTTGCAGCTTCTGCAATTCTTACCTTTTAACTTGGGTTTTCTTTCCCCCCCCCCCCATTTCTATTTTGGAGTAGAATTGCTCCAAAGAACACCAAGAAAAAACCAAAAACAACCCCAAACAACCAAAATAACAACCCTCCAAGAAAGAAAATCAGCCAAACCAGTTTCACTGTGAAGTCTCTGGGAACATCTGAGAGGCCCAACTGCTCTCGCTGAGTTACAAAGACTGAGCAAAAGTGTCTAGTCAGTAAATTAGATTTTTAGGCTACCAACAGTTCCAAGTCTATTCAAAACAGAATCCAACAAAAGGGAGAGAACTCCTGCACTGGTTCCCACCTAGCAAGATGAGTTTTGGTGGCAGCCAGTCCCTTAGGAAAACAACCAACCAACCAACCTCATCCTCAGCTCTGAGATTTGAGTTTGGATTTCTTTCTCATTAGCTCATCCTCAGGAGATGTGGAAAGGTTCTGATCTGGAGACTGCCTTCCTGGCTGGAGGAGGGGCAGGGAAGAAAAGCAAACACAGACTGGGCTCACTAAATGCATCTGCAAGATGGGGGGAGGAGGAGGGTTGTGGGGGTGAAACTCCTCTGTCCTTGAAGTGAGATCCGTGCTGGATGCTGCGTTCCCAGGGAGTTACTCACAAAGAAACCAGAGGCAGAGAGAGTCGTCGAGTCCTTTTGTGCTGGTGCCAACAAAAACACCCCAAACTAAATACATAAAGCCTCAAAAAGAAAAAAAAGAAACCAGAGGGAATTCTTCCCCTTCCCTGTCAGCCTTCATCATCAGTCAATCATATGAATCTGAGAACCAAATGAGCTTCGAGTCTTTCCCCACCCACGTGGTGTCATTTATCTCATAGCAGGGACAGCAGCACTCAATGGGATGAGGAGTGGTCTTCTTGCATCCTATAAAGCCTGGGGCATATCCAGCTGGGATTAAAGCAGATTCCACTGTAATGTGGTATAAAAAGGATGGCAGAAACAGGAAAGTCTTCCTCTGGGGCATCCCTCTGCATTATTTCCACGTGGCAGACTGTGGGATGGACCGTGGGGGGATCATATCCAGGAGATATTCACGCTGGCGGTCTACTGCTGAAGAGGACTTGTGCACAGCTAAACTAGGGTTAACAAAAGGCAAAGCCCCACCTGAGGGGAGAGAGAAAAAAAGGGGAGAAGGAGTGTTATTGATAGTATGATAGAAACAAGAGAGAAAAGAGCAGCTAAAGCACACACTAGTGATGTTTCACCCACGGGGAAACGCATCGTCTACACAATGGCATGATGGGCCAGGCAGGGCAGGCACCCTCAGAAGGGGAAAGCTTTCACTATCAGCCCAAACAGGAGCAAGGATTTGTATCAGGGATGGAGATCTGAGCAGGCTAGAGCTCACTGCAAGGCAATGACATCACAAGTTATAAACTAAACTGTGAGGAATAACCAAAATCCAAAGGGATCTGTTGAATCCTGGGCAAGAAAAGAGACCCCAAAAGGGTTAATTCCTCCAGTGCTTCCCCTCCTGGGGATCCTAGTTGTCATTTCAGGAAACAAAGCACTCTCTCTAGTCAGGTTTTATACACACATAAGAAAAGAAATGAGGATTTCACACAAAGCAACAAGCTCACTTCATTTCACAGCCTGAGGAGGGTGGGAGTGTGTGCTGTGGCCTTTCCTAGAGCAAAATCAACCTATTTGCTGTGGCTTCCAGTGAAGGGAAAAGACCAGGAAGAGCAAAATGACTGAATCAAACTCCCAGAAAGGAATGACAAAGTCCTGCAGTGTGACACTGGCTGTGTACATGGGCTCAAAGGTGAGCACTCTGACTTTACACCTATTTGTAAATGTGGAAGTGATTTTTATTGTGCTCCTGTGCTGGGCTCTGGGGAGGCTGCAGCTCCAGGGCTGGGATCAGTGCTGGGCCCCTCACTGCCACAGGGACACTGAGGGGCTGCAGCTCCAGGGCTGTGTCAGTGCTGGGCACCTCACTCACTGCCACAGGGACACTGAGGGGCTGCAGCTCCAGGGCTGTGTCAGTGCTGGCCCCTCACTCACTGCCACAGGGACACTGAGGGGCTGCAGCTCCAGGGCTGTGCTCAGTGCTGGGCATCTCACTCACTGCCACAGGGACACTGAGGGGCTGCAGCTCCAGGGCTGTGTCAGTGCTGGGCCCCTCACTCACTGCCACAGGGACACTGAGGGGCTGCAGCTCCAGGGCTGTGTCAGTGCTGGGCCCCTCACTCACTGCCACAGGGACACTGAGGGGCTGCAGCTCCAGGGCTGTGTCAGTGCTGGGCCCTTCACTCACTGCCACAGGGACACTGAGGGGCTGCAGCTCCAGGGATGTGCTCAGTGCTGGGCCCCTCACTCACTGCCACAGGGACACTGAGGGGCTGCAGCTCCAGGGCTGGGATCAGTGCTGGGCCCCTCACTCACTGCCACAGGGACACTGAGGGGCTGCAGCTCCAGGGCTGGGATCAGTGCTGGGCCCCTCACTCACTGCCACAGGGACACTGAGGGGCTGCAGCTCCAGGGCTGTGTCAGTGCTGGGCACCTCACTCACTGCCACAGGGACACTGAGGGGCTGCAGCGTGGCCAGAGCTGGGCACAGAGCTGGGGAAGGGGCTGGAGCACAAGGGGCTGGGGAGGGGCTGAGGGAATGGGGGTGTTGAGCCTGGAGAAGAGGAGCCTGAGGGGAGACAGCAGCACTCTCTGACACTCCCTGACAGGAGGCTGCAGGGAGCTGGGGGTTGGGCTCTCTAGTAATGTATGACAGGACAGGAGGAAACAGCCTCCAGTTGCCCCAGGGGAGGTTGAGGTTGGAGCTGAGGCAGAACTGTTTCCCTGAGAGGGGTGTCAGCCCTGTGCCAGGCTGCCCAGGGAGCTGGGGCAGTGCCCAGCCCTGGAGGGATCCCAAAGCCATGGAGCTGAGGACCTGGGGTTAGTGGTGGGCTGGGCAGGGTGAGGGGAGGGATGAGACTTGATGATCTCAAAGGTCTTTTGCAAGCAAAGCTACTCCATGATTCCATTTGACAGCATCACCCAATTGCTCCTTTCAAAGAGCATCAACCACACCAAATGCCAACTACACCACCCAGAGCAACACCCCAGTGCTTTCATGCAGGAAGTGTCAAAGAGAAAGCATCCTTACCCCAAGAGCTACAGTTGGACAGAGTGCAGCTAGTAACTACCAAGCAAGAGAAACCTGAGAGAGGAGAAATAATCTACCTGTATTGATGGAAGTCTTCTTCCAGGAGGCAGCGCTGCCCTTGCTGACAGGTCTCTCAGCATGCTTACCTGGCCTGCTCCCAAGTGCTGCTGCAGATGATGCATTCTGCAACTTGGGTGACTGGCTAAATGCATGCAACACACCTCGTGGGGCTCCAGAGGGACCTCGAGACATCTGGCTGGAAGCCTGGCACAGAGGAAGAGTAAATGAATGGTAAGGCAGGCACAGCAGCTTTCTGCTTCTTCAGTACAATAAGTCTTGATGCATCTTTACTCTCCCCCCTTCTCCTTTCTTGGCTTCTTCTGCCAAGCCTGGAGTGCATTATTATGCTTTTCAGCCCTAAAACCTCCAAGCCATGTCTGCAATGAAGTGAGAATCAGCTTTTCTGAAAGCACCTGTGAAGGTTGAGGAATCCTAATCAACTGCAAAGCAGCAAGAGATGTGCAGCATCAGCATCTCCATGTACAGGCAGCACCCTGCTTCCCTGGCCTCACCAACCAGGGCTGGGATTGCTTCCATTCAAAGCAGCACATAAACCCATTTACACCTCCCCCCAACTGAAAGGGGGTTTGACAAGGTGTGTGAGACTCAGCCTGTCATGGATGGTTGAAACCATCACCCCCTTAAGAGTTAACAAGCAATGTTATGTGTTCCTATCTCACACTTGGGTCAATTGATTCTTGTGCCTTTGGTGCTGGAGCCCCAAAACTTCAGGAAGGGACTTGGCAGGGGATGAGCTGACAACTTTGGATGGTCACAGAATCCCAGAATGGTGTGGGTTGGAAGGGACTTTCTAGAGATCATCCAGACTAGAGGGGGAGAACAACTTCCCTCCACCTGCTGCCCACACTCTTCTTCATGGTCCCCCAGGATGCCACTGGCCTCCTGTTCAATTTGCTGTCCATTACACAGGCTTTGCAGAAACCCACCCATGTTCCTCAGAACATCATTCAAGCATCAGGTCCCCACATGACCAAAAAGTACTCCTTCAACCAGCCCAGTTTCAAGCTTACACTCCAACACACACAACTGGGAGTGAGTTCACAGCCCAGACTCACTCCTGAGTATTGACCACTTGTCCTTGGAGCCAGGGGACCCTTCCCACTGCTGTATGGGGGCCAGGACCTGTGCTCTGGGGTCCAGGATTTGCTGAGGGCCAAGACCTGGCTACTGGGGGCCAGGATTTGCTGAGGGCCAAGATCTGGCTTCTGGGAGGCCAAGATCTGCTGGGGGCCAAGACCTGGCTTCTAGGGGCCAGGATTTGCTGAGGGCCAAGATCTGGCTTCTGAGGGCCAAGGTCTGGCTTCTGAGGGCCAAGGTCTGGCTTCTGAGGGCCAAGGTCTGGCTTCTAGGGGCCAAGGTCTGGCTTCTAGGGGCCAAGGTCTGGCTTCTGGGGGCCAAGGTCTGGCTTCTGGGGGCCAAGGTCTGGCTTCTGGGGGCCAAGGTCTGGCTTCTGGGGGCCAAGGTCTGGCTTCTGGGGGCCAAGGTCTGGCTTCTGGGGGCCAGAGCCATACCTGCTTGAGTGAGTGGTGCTGCACAAGAGGGTCTGCCTTGGTCTGCCCAGGAGATGCAGTCTGCTGTAGTATCCTCTGCTCGATCTCCTGCTCCTGCTGCAGTGCTTTCACGAAGGCAGCCTTCAGTCTGTTAGTGTGCTCAGCTTTCAAGGCCTTTTTCTGATTGGATGTCATGCAGGTTTCACACATGATGGTTCCATTCTTCTCCTCCCTCCAGCGACAGGTGAAGTCAGTCTTACACTGAGCACACATGTAGGGCTCACGAGATGAGACTGCAACCGACCCTTTACCTGGAGAACAAAACCAGCTCAGCTCAGCTCTGCCTGTGGCTTCCATGAAGGAACAACCCTCAAGAAATCTTCCAGCATAAAACCACCAAACCCAGAGGAAACCCTTCCCCCTTAGCTCTCCTCAGGCTGAAGCTTTCTGTGTTACTAAAGGTTTAAACTCCTCTGTGCCTGTAGGTGTCCAGCAGCTGCTTCAGTAGATGCTGGTTGGATAATTGAGTGGTGATGGACAAAAGTTCACAAGTGGAAGGGAACAGCTCTGAGAAACTGGGTGCATCTGGGAGAAATCTTTGCAATCAGTGTCTAAGCCCTTGAGAAATCCTAACAGGTATTATTTTAGATGACTTTTCACAGCATCACAGCATGGTGGGAGTTGGAAGTGACCTTTAGAGATCACCCAGCCCAACCCCCCTGCTAAAGCAGCTCCCACCTAGATCAGGTCACAAAGGAACGTGTCCTGGTGGGTTTGGAAACCTCCTGAGAAGGAGCCTCCACACCCAGCCTGCGCAGCCTGGGCCAGGGCTCCCTCACTGAAACACTGAAAGAGCTTTTCCTTATGTTTCAATGGAACTGATCCCCCCTCAGTCTCCTCTTCTCCAGACTGAACAGCCCCAGGTCCCACAGCCTTTCCTCATATGAAAGATGTTCCAGTCCCCTGATCATCTTGGTGTCCCTGCACTGGCCTCTCTCCAGCAGCTCCCTGTCCCTCTGGAGCTGGGGAGCCCAGAACTGGCCACAGGACTCCAGATGAGGCCTCAGCAGGGCAGAGCAGAGGGGGAGAAGAACCTCCCTTGATGCCCCCAGGCTGCCATTGGCTTCTTGGCCACGAGGGCACATTGCTGGCTCATATTTAGTTTATTATCAATCAGCACTCCCAGGTCTCTCTCTGCAGAGCTGCTCTTCAGCAGTTCAACCCCCAGTCTGTCCTGGTACTGGGGTTGTTCCTCCCCAGCTGCAGGACTCTGCACTTGTCCTTGTTGAACCTCAGGAGGTTCCTCTGTGCCCAACTCTCAGCCTGTCCAGCTCTCACTGAATGGCAGCACAGCCTCTGGTGAATCAGCCAGTGCTCCCAGATTGGTGCCAGCAGGGAACTTGCTGAGGGTCCCTCTGTCCCCTCATCCAGGTTGTTGATGATGTTGAACACAACTGGCCCCAGAACCCATCCCTATGGAACTCCACTGCCCACAGGTCTCCACACCCCTTCTCCTGTCACTGGAGACAACAGAAACCAGTGCTGCCCCAACCTGACACCCACCATTTTTAAGGAAACAGGTTGCAAATGATTCAAGGAAGTAACTCCTAGACTTGCCAAGACCCTGCCAATTCAACCCCACCATGCCCAACCCACATCGCTATGGAGATAAAGCCCAGATCCTCTGGCGAACACCTCACCCTCTCTCACCTTGAGTTTCCAACAAATTCTGCACCACTTCTTCCAATCCCACTAAATAAATGAATTCATTGTTGGCTGCACTGGGGAGGAAGTTCATCTCTGGGGCTGGTGGTTTGGGAGGAGGGATCTCCAGCAGCGTCTTCTCCAGCTGCTTGCGCAGGGCGAGCTTGGCGGCCGCTTGCCGGCTGGCTGGCGACTCCCCCGAGCTGCCCAGGGAGGCGGCGCTGGTCGTCGTGGCATTGGCCTGAGCTGATGTCACCGTGGTACCTTTGATGGAAGTGGGTGAAGCCTAGGAGAGGACACAGGGATAAACACTCAGGTTAGTGTAGAAAGTTGTAGAGAGTTTAGTCATGTTTAGTCTGGAGAAGAGGAGGCAGCTCGTTAGTATTGACTGATGTCTGGTGGGTGTCAGGATGGGGCAGCACTTGTTTCTGTTGTATCCAGTGATAGGACAAGGGGTGATGGGATGGAGCTGGAACACAAAAAGTCCAACTTAAACATAAGGGAAAACTGTTGGAGTGTTTCAGTGAAGGAGCCCTGGCCCAGGCTGCCCAGGGAGGGTGTGGAGGCTCCTTCCTTGGAGCTCTTCAAGACCCAAGCTGGACACGTTCCTGTGTGACCTGATCTAGCTGGGAGCTGCTTCTGTAGGGGGTTGGGCTGGATGAGCTCTAAAGGTCCCTCCCAACCCCCACCACACTGTGACTCTATGCTGTTGCTTCTCTCTGCTGAGAGGGAGGGGAGTGGTGCCAGCCCGACACTGCGTGGGGCTGGGTGAGTGTGATGGAGGATGGCTGCTTGGATAAGTCCCAACCTCCTGCTTCCAACTCTTATTGAGAATAGACATACATTTGCTGCCAAACTGCACCTCCTCTTAGGAGTATTTCCTCCTAACACTCTATTTCTAAAGAACTTCACTTTACTGATTGTTTTTATAAGGCAGTTTTAGGAACTTTAGAGAAAGAACCCAAAAGGAAACCTTTTCCTTATGATTTTGTCAAAGCAACTGCCTTTAAATCACTTCTCTTATCTACAGCAGTTGATGGCAGCAGCACTGTTAGATGTTACACTGCTGCTTCAGTATCTCTTGGTGTTTCAAACAGGAGCACTAGCCCCTTTTGAGCTCCTGTTCACCAGAACACTCCCTTTTGCTTCTTAAGGAAGAGAGGAAGAAAATGGAACAGTTTCATGCTGGAATATCAAATGTGACACAAGGCACAGCACTCAGCTCACTGAAATCCCTATTTCTGTCCAATACTCTCTGATGTCTTCCTTTATTCCTGTGTACAGGAGGTGAATGTGAACAGACAAAGGGATGGCACAGGAAGAACGAGGAGGAGCAAGAAGCAACCACATCAGTGAGAGGCCAGTAACTCATACCAAGTAGATATGGGAACCCAATGAGTGTTAATTACAACCATTTACTTCTGTTCCTCTGGCCACAAGTGCTGTGCTGAGTGCTGGGCCCCTCACTGACTGCCACAGGGACACTGAGGGGCTGCAGCATGGCCAGAGCCGGGCACAGAGCTGGGGAAGGGGCTGGAGCACAAGGGAGCTGGGGAGGGGCTGAGGGAATGGGGGTGTTGAAGTTGGAGAAGAGGAGGCTGAAGGGAGACAGCAGCACTCTCTGACACTCCCTGAGAGGAGGCTGCAGGGAGCTGGGGGTTGGGCTCTTCTCCTAAGTAATTAATGACAAGACAAGAGGGGGGTTGGACTAGATGATCTCTAAAGGTCCCTTCCAACCCCAACCACTCTATGATTCTAAGAGGAAACAGCCTCAAGCTGTCCCAGGGGAGGTTGAGGTTGGAGCTGAGGCAGAGCTGTTTCCCTGAGAGGGTTGTCAGCCCCTGTGCCAGGCTGCCCAGGGAGCTGGGGGAGTGCCCAGCCCTGGAGGGATCCCAAAGCCCTGGAGCTGAGGTGCTGAGGGTCAGTGCTGGGCTGGGACTGCAGCAGCTTCAGGGGCTTTGCCAACCAAAACCATTCCACGACCGTTCCCTTTGGCAGAAAAGCTGTGAGGGAGCTCACCTGTGGGATGTTGACCAGCAGACTGGTGTTGGGGACGTTGGCCACTCGGATCAGGCCCTGCTGGATGATTCTCTGCCCCTGGATCTGGACACTTGGCACCGATGCCCGTGGTGCCAGCAGCAGCGGAGGCGGCCCCGTGCTCGAGTGCTGCCGGATGTTGTGGATTTGCTGGGAAGAGACAGAAATGGGCTGATGTGATGGTGCCATGGATGGGGAAGAGCAGAGAGCAGGAAAGCAGCAGTGAGAATCCAATGGGATGCCATGAGACAGTGGAAATGAGGTAAAGCAAAGGGGATGCAAAGCAAGCGTGATAATTAACATCCGTGGCCAAACGAGGTGGTTTTTCCCCTCTCCCTGTGTCAGCAGCACGTAGCATGAAGAGAGGTGCCCTATGCCAAGCTAAATCAGCTCTGCCCAGAGAGATCTTCAGTTTCTACATCAAATTTCTTCCAATATGTATAGCTGTTAAGGCAGTTTCATTCTGAAGGCATTAGGGAAGCTGCTTCTCAGAAGGAGGTTTTCTCCATCAGCAGAACAGAAAGGAAATGAAACACCAAAGCTCAACCTTCCTCCTTAATGCTGGCTGTGCACCAGATAAAAACCAGGCCTTGCACTGCAAAAACAAATCCTCATTTAACAAGGAAGTGTTGTTTTTCCTGGTATCCTACCAGAAGTCATCATTTCAGAAGTCCAGACCAAACTGAACCGTTGCTTTCCTCACTCCTTTAGTCACATCACTATCTTCTCTTATGGGTGATGAGAGTCCTGCAAAGCAGCACTCTCAGACTTCCAGTTGACTATCTCATCTGATCTCTGCAGCTCTTATTCAATTGCAAAGACAGACACAAGGAGGAGAAAAACCCTCCCTGAGCTTTAGCATATGAAAAGGTGAAATTGATACATCAGAAAGAATAAGGAGGGGGGAAAGAATGGAAGAATGAGGGATTGTGTTTCATTTCCCCCCTTAAAAGTGGATGAAGCTGGAAGCCTGTAAATTAACTTTGATAATAAAGGCAACCAAAATGCTCTGGGGCAGGTAAGGGAAGCAGCTATGCAGGTAAAGCAGCAGCCTGCATCACCACAGGGTTGTCTCATTCTTCAATGGCAATGTTATGGGACAGCATGATGTGCACAACTGGCATGATGCAGGATCCTTCAGCAGCAATGCAGCTAGCCATACTAAAGAATTCCAGCAAGAACTTCACAGGTTCCTTCCAGACAAGCAGAAAGATGACCAAGAGAGTAGTTAAGGTGAGAGAACAGAGGGGATCTCCCACAGGGTAAGCACTTACCTGGGCTCCTCTGACAAGAGGCGGCATCACTATCTGCGTGTTCTGCTGAGATCCTAATTTGGATGAAGTCTGCTGCCCTCCACGCACCAAGGGAGGAGGAATGACAGTGCCTGGGATACGAGTGGAAGAGGTCTGCAAAACAGAAACCCAGTTGAGTCACACTGGTTTGTTGTGGGGTGTTTCTGTGCCCCCTCTCCTCTGCTGCTCAGCGTCTGCAGCCCTACGCGGCAACACGCACGTGAGGACACGATGGCAGTCTGGCTACACACTCAGGGCATTTGTTCTCTCTCATCCTGCACAGAATTCAAAAGGTAAAGAGCAATCCTGAACAATATTTGCAGCTGCCCTCTCACTGATGAGATTCAAGAGCTCAAGAGCTGCTGGGCTGAGCTGCACCGAGCGAGCACAAGCGCAGCACAACTGAATCCTCTCTGGCTGCATCTGTCACAGTGGAGAAACTGTAGGAGAAGAGATGGCTTGAGCTGGGATTTGGTGTGTTTAGTGTCCAAAAAGAAAGCCCTCCAAGTATATTGTGAGGGGAGGAAGAGAATGGGGAAATACAAACTGCTGTCTTCAAGAAGTGGGAGGTGCAAAACCTGGGGAGGTGAGAGGCTGGGGGCACATGTGTGTGTGTGGGAAGGGAACAAGAGGGACAGGAAAAGCTTTAGGAAAAAGGAAAGGAGTCAGGCTAAAGAAAACTGGGAAAAAAACCACCCCTGCCTGTGCTTTTTGGGCTGCAGACTGCATTAAAGCCTCCAAGTTTCTCATGGCTCTATAAAAGGTCATTCCCACGGACTGCTGAGCCTGAGGAGCACTCACTGCTCCAGGGTCACAAACCTCTCCCTCCTGTACACCTCTTGCCACTTCCCTCACTCCAGCCCTGAGCTGCCCATCAGCAGGGAATGAAGCCTTTTAAATACACCCAAGTTCCCCCTTTCATGAGTTACCACATGTGTATTTAGGCAGGTGGGAAGTTTTACCCACTTCAGTTTTGCTTTTCCAAGGCCAAATGGCCACTCTCACGAGCAGGAATTAGTAGGGTTTTTACAGTCAAGCAAAAGCAAAGGGAGGAGAGGTTAATTTGCCCAAACAATGCAAATTAGACAGAAGAACTTCAGTTCTGGATTCTTTGCTGCCAGCTCTCTGCTCTGTCCAACTGGAGTTTCACTGTCTGATGGCTGAAGGTTTAATTCGTGGTCCAGTTCCTCTGAAAGTGCTGTCTCAGTGAAGGCAACTTGCCTCAAGGGAAAGATTTGTTCAACTGACAGATTGCTTTAGGTTTTGTGAATGTTTCCTAAACAAATGCCAAATGTACCCCTTCCCTGGAGTAGAGGGGAGTTTGGAATGAAGAGGAGAAGCTGTTTCCCAAGCCAAAGCACTTTGTGCTGAAGCACTTTGGAAGCTTCTTTCAAATTAACCCACGGTAAAGGACCAGAAATGTTTTAAACCAAGACACTGGACTCAAGAGGAAGATTAGGTTGGCAGATGTCAACTGACTCTGCTTCTCTCTTATCTTTAATTCCCTGAGGCTTTCCAACATTTCCTTTCATTTCATCTGAAACCAAGACCTTTCCTACCATCATGTGCCATTCAGCCACCAAGCCAAGAGAGAAAATCATATGCTTTGCTCTCACAGTTAATCACACTGAGGGCACAATTAAGGGTATGACAACAAGCTGCCATGATATTTCTTTGACATAACTCCATGGTATCCTCTTTGGCCACAGGTTCTTAGCACTGGTTTGGATGGATTTATCAGCAGAGTGGATCAGGAAGATCAATCACTGAAGCTTATGAGAGTTATCTTTGAGTGACATCCTACTTTTATCTCCCATCTCAAACGTTCTTCAGAAGCTTATAGTGGGGTTTTGGGAGTTAAAAACCTTTCCACCTGGCTCCAAAGCCATTAATGTGATGGGACCATCCTTCCTGCACTGTGCTCTTTCTCCTCTGCTCCGTGCCCTAGGCCTGGCAGCCTGGCCCACCCCACTGACCTGGAGGGACGGCTTGGCAGCAGGAACGCTCTGCGGTCCCCGCACCAAGGGCGGAGGGGTGGCCACAGCACTCCCAGAGGAACCAGCAGGCTGGAAGAGGAAAAACCAGAAAGAAAGCAGACCAGAGTAAGGGTGTAAAGCAGAATTACAGGAGCTAAGGGAATAAAAGCATTTACCTCCTTGTGCCTCGGGAAGAGAATCTTCGAGCACTGAGGTTCCCTTCCCACCCTCCCCCCATCCCTTCCTCCAAGCATCTCAACATGTGTATTTAAACAAAGAGATTATTAGGTGAGTACAGATAAGATTACATCAGGAAATAAAAGAGTTGATACACCAAAAGCAGAGCAATGTGGGAATGGATTTTAGCAGTCTCAGCTCAGACCCCACATGGGCCTCGTCCCCCGTTACTATGAGTTGCAACTAACGAGGTTCAAGGGTGATGCAGAGTGAAAACCAGCTCAGGGAAAAAAGCCTTCAGATGTTAAGAAGTTTAGGATATGCCATTTCACTCCAGTTAGTTCAAACATCCAGAGCTTCTTGCTCAGCCTTCAGCAGTGAGTTGAGTGATGCAGGCACTTGCATTACAGAATCACAGTCTCAAGGGTTGGAAGGGAGCTGCAAAGCTCATCCAGTGCAACCCCCTGCCAGAGCAGCAGCACCTAGAGCAGGGCACACAGGGACTCATCCAGCTGGGTTGGGATGTCCCCATAGAAGGAGACTCCACAGCCCATCTGGGCAGCCCCTGCCAGTGCTCCCTCACCTCAACAGGGAACAAGTTTTCCTTTCTGTTTCTTTGGAACCTCTTCTGTTCCAGCTTGTCCCTGTTGCCCCTTGTCCTGTCATTGGTCACCCTGAGCACAGCCTGGCTCCAGCCTCCTCACACCCACCCTTGATGCATTTGTAAACATTCATGAAGTCACCCCTCAGTCTCCTCCAAGCTGCAGAGCCCCAGCTCCCTCAGCCTTTCATCACAAGGCAGATGCTCCACTCCAGCATCTCTGTGGCCCTGCACTGAACTCTCTCCAGCAACTCCCTGTCCTTCTGCAACCGAGAGGCCCAGAACTAGACACAATATCCCAGATGTGGTCTCATGAGGGCTGAATAGTTTTCATCCCATCTACAGAAGGACTCAGAAGTCCAGCAGAAAGATTCCAACCACACTAGCAAAGCCAGGAAAGCTGTACTAACACCCATCTGCACCATGATGTGTGCTTAAACCTGCACATCACCCCCATCCCAAATCCCACCCAGTCAGCATCACGTGCTGCAAGACAAAATCATTTGGTTGCCATTGTTACAGATACTTGAAATGTAGCCTCATAGCAGCACAGGGGAGTGTTGGTGTGCCCCCTCACCTCCCAGCCTCCTCTGCTCTCCTCCTGCCACCCTCCAGCACTGCCAGGATGGCACACACTGGGAGCACACTGGGTGACAGGGTATTTTCTTAGTGGGTTTGTTTCTGATGCAAACAGCTCTTCTCTCAGCACTCTGGGTATTGTGTGTGCTGGTGTGACACGAGGAGGGGGAGAAAAGAGGAGGAAGGGAAGAGAGTTCAGGGTGGGAGGGTTGAACCATCCCTTCCAGGGGCTGCCTGGGATCTTCTGGATGATGAAGGTATGTAGCTAAGCACAGATTGATTTCACCTGGTTAAGACTTGGAATCTAGAGCTGGGCTTCTGCCATGCAGCACAGAACACAGCCCTCAGTCACCAGCTCCCAAAGCCTGGGCTTCAAACACAGGCACATCTGTTAACGTGCAAGGATCTCCTCCAAGTGTGTTTCAGCAACCTCTAAGTGGCACTGAGGAGTGTTTAATAATTGGAAGGATCTTACATTTCTAAACCCATCTGAGTTTTAACAACAGAGGTCTTAGTTTTATCCTCTTGACCATATCCAGAAACCAATCTTGTCATTTGGTCTTGCCAAGACAAGGAAATGGAATTGCACAATGAGAAACAGCACGAACCACGAGAAACTTCACAAGTGTGTGATGAAAACAAGGGAGAGCTGCTTTCTTTGAAAGCTATCTTCCATTCCACAGGTCAGGGCAACCTCCACAGTTGTTTATATTCTCCCTCCTCATCCATTTCAAGGGCTGGGATGATAAATGTCTATAGGATAACAAATACCTTCTGAGTAGTGGTCTCCTTCTGGATTTGACTCTGCCGTAACTTCTTCAATAAGACCAGCTTTGCTTCCTCTAACCGTAGCTCTTCTTTTAGCTGTTTAATCATTCTCTCACGCTCCTCTGGGCTGCTTTTCTGCAGGGCCAGGTGAGGCAATAGAGGATGGGAAGAGAGAGACAAGGGAGAAGGGGAAAAAAAACCCACAGATATCACACAAGTTCTGAGCAGAACTCACAGCATCATAATTGTCACTTATGTCTTAATATCAGTGCTGTCACCTATGGACACAAGCTGAGTGTGGAGGAAGAAGGCAAAGGTCAAAAAACCTGGAAGTTTGGGAGAGGTTTTTACTAGCAAAACAAGTAAACAAAGTGAAATGAAGAGGCAGATGAGAAATCTGTGCAATGATACGTTGAGTAAGGGATATGGGGTGCACTAAAAAGCCACTTCTGGAAAAGGTACACTTCTGAAGCATCTAAAAATCAACCTGAAGAGTGCCAAGGCAAGGAGACTCACCATGAGTGCCTCTGTGTTGGTCTCTTTTAATGCTATCTTTGTTAAACCATTCATTCTAGGGCTAGAAGGCTCATTGTCAGATAACACTATAACGTCCGGCGAGGGGACTCGCTTTTCTCTCTTTATTTCGCTGCAAATCAAAAAGAAAGAGAACAAGTTAACAAAACTCCAGCAAACAAAAGTCATCTCCTTTGCAACCTTCTGCTGGATTAACCCCAGAAGCTTGCCATGAGACAAGATGCAGCCACAACACGTGGCAATGGGGAATAGTCCTGTCAGTCAGAAGCTTTTCCAGCAGCCACTTCATCCCCTTGGAAGGAGTTATTGAATCTGAAGGAAACTCAACACAAACAAGTCACATCTATTCAGTTTAAGTACTTGATGGTGGTGTTTTCTTTCTGCACCAACACTACTAAACTCTTTTCTGCTATTAACACAGCCTCAACACACGTGGACATGTTCAAGCAGCTTCACTAAACTAAAACACGTCCAGACTTGTGTGGATTTGAACTCTTCATTTGGCTTTAATGTGTCTTGAGTGACAGCTGCACCTCAGACCTGAATTCCTGAACATAAATCATCTCTCAGCTCCGTGGCTGATGGTTATTACATGACAACAGAAAAGCTCTGTGAACCAGAAAGGATGGAGATGATGTGATGTGACAACAGATGCCTCTGCTGCACATGCTGCTAAGTGTCAGATCACACCTTTGGTACCAGGATTTGGGATTTCAGGTACCAGGACTGAGGATTTCAAACCATGAAGGGTATTTCAGAGCATGGTTTGCAGCATGGGATTGCTGAGAGGTTTAACAGGAGCTTCACAAGGAGCAGACAGCAGAGTCCAGGAAACAATGACAGCACTTGAGAAAGGGATGAAGGCAAGGGAGGAAGGCAAGGGAGGAAGGCAAGGGAGGAAGGCAAGGGAGGAAGGCAAGGGAGGAAGGCAAGGGAGGAAGGCAAGGGAGGAAGGCAAGGGAGGAAGGCAAGGGAGGAAGGCAAGGGAGGAAGGCAAGGGAGGAAGGCAAGGGAGGAAGGCAAGGGAGGAAGGCAAGGGAGGAAGGCAAGGGAGGAAGGCAAGAAGTTGAGGAGGATGTAACACAAGTAACTGTTTTGGTTTTCCTGCCTCCCAAAGGCAGGAGGAGGAAAAGTAAATTCACAGTGAGAACCTTATGGATTAAAGTTACTCATGGGAGAAAATGCATAAAGAACTTGAAGATGAAGCAACTAGTGAAGTGTGGTTTGTGTTACTTGGGAATAAGAGATGTGGCACATGAGCTTCATGCTTCTAGATATCAAGCAGTTACTTCTTACACCAAATCTAGACTGGACTGATGTGCCACATTTCTTAGGAATGCACTAACAGAAATTAATCCTCATCATCTGAGTGATGCAAGGGATTTTCACCCAGAGTAACAGCACTGCAAAGCCAGTCACCCCAATAAGCTCTGCAAAACACCTTCAGCAAACGCTCAGGGCAGGTCAAAGGTTGGATACTTCAAAACTTGCCTCAAGTACTGCAAAAAAATTGCTTTAAAACACAATTTCCACGTTTGTGGGGAAAAAAAGCTGTGAAGAAAGAGTGGAGTGTCCTCTAGAGGGCACAGCAAACCAGCCAACTGCATGCACTGAAACTCTCAGGCTGCTTCCAAATGAACAGTGGCACAGGTGAAGTGTTTCCAGCTTTTCCCTGTATCCAAATGCACCAAACTGGCTCAGGTCGCTCCTGGCAGGGAGGTAACTGGGTCAGGCCCTGCTTTGAGTGGGTTGGGTTGAGCTTTGGTTGGCTTGATGAGCTTTTGCAGGCAGCTGAGAAGAGCCGGTGTGCAGGATGGCACCGGCACGCTGAGCTCATCCCTGCTGAGCCCTTTTGGGGTGACAGCAGCAGCGTGAAGGACTGAGACTCAATGGAGTGAGGCACCAGCCATTCCTCTTCAACCTTGAAGGTTAAACCCCTCATGAAAAGGAGAGTTAACTACCCAAAAAGCTCAAAACCTCCTCAAGCTGAGGGTTTGAGCTGCCAACGTGAAACACACGGGGTTCTTCCCACCAGCGAACCGTCCCACACGGCTGCAGGGAAGGAATCACACCGTGGAGAGGCCGAGGAGAGGAGAAAGGGCTTTATGTGGCTCCTGACAACCACGACTTGGCCACTGGCCACACTTCACCGACGAGTCCAGCCCCGCTCTGCGGGGGTCACACAACCAGGGGAGCCGCTAACGGGGCAGCCCTGGAGCTCTGGCAAGCGCCTGAGCCCGCGTTGGGCCGGTGGCTCTGGGGTTCTCCCTCCCTCACGGAAGGGAAGGGAACGGGGGCCACGGCGGCCTCACGTGACGTGCCCGGGCACGTGACCCTGCCACGGCAAAAACCATGGCAACGGCCGGTCCCAACCGGTGCGGCGCGGCCTTCATTTTGTGAGGTGAGGTCAGGCCCAGGTGGCGGCGCAGAAAATGGAGCTGGGAAGGTCCCAGACACCCTCTCTGGGTTGTGTTCCACGTCCCCTGTCCCTGCACACTGCCCCCCTCCGACACAGGCACCTGAGCCAAAGGGGCTGCTTGGAGGTTTTCAATGGAATAAGTGGGAAACAAGAAGGAAAAGACAACTAAACGAGGCAAAAATAAGCCCTATGAGAAGCATAGGAGGGTTCCTAGGTTTAGTTTCAAGCTGGAGGAGGAAAAAAAGGCTGGAAAGTGATGGCTGCCAGCCCCAGGGCTCTGCCAGGATACCACGAGGGGATAAATATCTCAATCCTGAACTGGTGAGGAGACACCAGCAGCAACATGCCACCATCAGCCATCTGAATACTGCAGCTTGGGAAAAGCACAGCAAAATGAGGGAAAGGGAGGGCACCTCAGAGCCCACTGGGCAGGCCTCGGGGTCATTGGGCTGGGCAGGATGGAGGGAGAGCAGCCATTCACTGTCCATGTGCAGCCAAGCAGCAGCAGCTGCTCCCAATGCACCCGGAGCCAGGATGGATGTCAATGTGCTCAGTGCCACACACACCTTGCTCCAAAGGCCCTTCCTGAGACAGACCAACAGCACCTCTGCTAATCATGTTGGAAAAGACCTCAGTGAACATTGAGTCCAACCATAAATCCCACACTGCCAAGCCCATCACTAAACCTCAGCTACACACAGCCTGGATGAGGGATCCCCTCAGCTGAGGGGCTCTCCACAGCGTTCTCCTCACCTTTGGAAGAGAGCAACATCAACACAGAGCATCTCTGCAAGCTACCACTGCTTTGCACAAGTGACAAATACAAGCTGCCTCAGCCAGTCTGTAGGACCACGATTTGGAAGTCTGGAACTAGGAATGGATGCCTTAGCACCTAAAAGCTCTGCAACAAACCCCATCCTCAGCTTGGGCTGTGAAGCAGGAGACAAAGCCAGGACCAGCTGAGAGCTTCCCTGGACCCATGTAATGTCTCTGTTCTGCAAGATACATGATGATATTCCTCACAGCACATTGATCTAACAAAAGCTGCATTACAACACACTACAGCAGAGTTCTAAAACCATGCATTTCCACAAAGGCATTAAATGGTCCTGTCTATTTAGGACCTACACCAGTTTTGAGTCTGTTGCTACATGACCTCACAGACAAAGCCTCTCCCCCTCAAGCTAGGAGATACATTTTTTAATGCAGCACATATCGATCACAGCAACCAAAGTCGAGTCATACTCAGTGTTAGAGGGTTTCCACCCTCAGCAGCACGACCAACTGTGTAGTGAATGAGGTGGCACAGGATTGAACTCCAGAAATGCAGACCAGAACTCTGAAAAAACCCAAATCTTGCTTCAAAGAGGACTTTGCTTGACTCTTTTGTGTGTGAAGCAAAACAATTTGAAGCAGATGTCTCAAAATAAGAAAGACAATGGAAATATCACCACTCTGAGAAAAATATTGCCACCAGCAGTTAATAATTTGGGGTAACTGCCCTGATACTATGACCTTTATCCTCTGAATGCATCAGGCATATCCTTTAGCTAAATAAAGACATAGCTCCATTATTCTCCCTTCAGCTTTCCTAAGTGTTGCTGTCTCAGGCATTTGGACTCCACACTAGAAGATGAAAGCAGGGTTGCTCCCTGGTTACACACACCCATTTAAACATTCACAGCAATAAAACACAACTTAGCAGAGACCTTGCAGCAAGTTTGTGTGAGGAATCGAATGCAGACCTCCAATGTCACTGAATACCCCAAGAAAGAGGCCATGCTTCCTCCAGTATCCTCTCCTAAAACCTCAAAGCACAAGGACAGAAGCATCAGGCTGTACAAGAGTTTCCCACAGTGCCTTGGAGCATTCTGTAGCAATTCAGAGCACAACAACTCCAGAAAAACCCAAACCAAACAAAAAAGCCACTTTCCCATGGAGACTCTTATGTATTAGTTGTTGATTTGAAGGAAAACTCCAAACCCACCTGGGTGAGTTCCTGTGTGCCCTACTCTAGGTGGTGCTGCTCTGGCAGGGGGTTGGGCTGGATGAGCTTTCCAGGTCCTTTCCAACCCTTAAGATTCTGTGATTGTGTGAAAGAAGAGGGTCAAGGTGGCTGAAACCAGCCTTAGGGGGCTGCTTCCACTTAGCTGAGCCAAGGGGAGGATTAATTCCAATTTAGCCTTGGAGATGAGGCATCTGAGGTTTATGGTGGACTCAACTGTTGTAATAAATTCACCTCCTTGAGAAGTTTCAATGAAGGAAGACAAAGTTCTAAACTTCACACTAGTAAGAGGGAGAGATGCCCAGGCTCTGGGGAGGGAGCTTAATTTCAAAGGATTCACTCTGCACCTTACAGAGCTTCAGGACATTAAATGAAGAGCTCCTGTACCTCAAGCAACAGTCTTTGCCTTTGTTCCTACTGATCCAGAAGCACTACACCAAAAAAAGCAGCTTCCTTTCAGAGCCCAGACCTTACCCATGCTCCAAAATACCCTTTCCATCACTCTTCCAAAAGGCAAAAGTAAAAATCAATGCCACGCTCACTTGATAAAGTGACAGAACTACTGACCTGGAACACAAAATCCCCCACTACTGAGCAAGACATCAGCCTGTGGTATCCCCACACCCTCTGCCCAGCTGCAGGTAACTGAGAGAAGCAGCACAACTCTTGTTCAAACCAAACCTTAATCTGCATTAGCAAATATGCAACGGTTTTGCCTCAGTCTATTCAACAACCTCCTGTACACTCTCATCCAAAAATATTTGGCAAGCAAGGAAGGAAGACAAACAAGGAAAGGAAGAGCAATGCAGTGGGGGACTTTTCTCCCCCCCTCCCCTTGGAGATGTTTTATCTACTTGAATGAAAGAAGTTGCAGTGGATCTAGTGACTGTGAAACTGAAGCAAAACAAACTTCACCCTTTCCTCTGGATGTAAAGGAAGGAAGCTTTGATTGAACCGTGCCTGCGTTTGAAATGGAACAAGAAACTTGGGCATCGAGTGTTGTGGCAATATCCTTCAGCACAACACACACCATGAGGTGAAATGAGAGCAAGGGAAGCTGACAAGGGGATTTGAAGCTGGGGGATGTGCTGGATTTCCAGGCTGGTGAATGGGAAGAGAGGAGCTTCTGCTCATCACTGACCCCGTTCCCAGTAAATGCCGGTAAGTGGGGAGTGTGGCCAGTCAGCACAGGCTGTGCCTCAGGACAGGTTAGCATTTCAGAGTCAAATCCATTCATTTAGGAAGTTTTCGATGGGATTTGGCCAGATGAAAAGAAAAACACCCCAAACCAAGCTAAAAATCCTTCAAAGGGCCAAAGTTTTGCATCCAAAGCCTGACAGGAAAGCTGAGGGCACGGCCCTCAGGCCAACTCTCATACAACTTCCAACCAACTTCTATCAAGACCTTATTTGTCATTCTCCCCTGTAACTGATGGAGCCCATCACTGTTCTGAGGTTCCAGAGCAGCTCAACCTTTGTCAAACACACAACTCAGAACCAGCAAGCCCTAAAAATAAAGGAACTCTGGGGTTTAGATGAATTGCCTGAGAGCACCCACTGCAAAACTCTTGGCTCACGTCCCTCCTGGCAGTTTTCTTTTAAGCAAACAAGCAGTGGCTTAAGTCAGGCCAGCTCACATCTGATTTCAGGTAGCTAAAACCCTTAAAGCTGTGAGTGCATTGGATACCTGCATGTACCACACCTCAGGAGACAACAGATGGGTGCAAGTAATTGTGTGGAAAAGAAACCAACTGCATCAAACGCAGGTTTCTTGTCTTAGTGGTGTTTTGAATGGGAGGAAACATCCAGGTTCTGCAGGTTGATGGGAGAAGATGACACAATACACCCAGTGGCTTGAAACCCAAGGGGGGTTTTGGTTGTTTTGTTTTTAAAAGAAGACCCCCCCAGCTGATGTAAAATCCTGTAGGAATCATTTCATCAGCCAGCCTTACACTGATTTTGATCAGGCCATAATTAATACAGATATGACAGTTAACAGGCTGACTTTCCACTCTTGATAAGAGCAAACACAGGAGTTAAGTGCAAGCTGTTCAATTGTCTCAAGTTTTCCAGGTTGCTTTACAGAGGACATGCTCATCCCCAAGCCTGCTATGAGGACAAGGCAAGAACTGGAGGCAGAGAGATCAAAACCAGCTCTTGTATTTGTCTGTTATTAACAGCACAACCCTCACAGCGCTGCCATCACACTCCTGTGCTCTGACAAAACCATTTCCCTCGCTCTTTTCCCTTGTATGACTGAAAAGCCTGACTCTTTAGAACTCTGAAAACACATTTTGAGGTTATCTGTTTGGAGAGTTGACTGTAATTTTGAGGATTTAAGATAGCACAGTGCAGCAACCAAGCACAACACAGCTGCTCACAGGGTCAAGCAGCACCCTGGAAACATCCCACGCCTCTAAGAGCAAGGTTTTCCTACAACTGGCACAACAGTATGCTGCTCCTGAAGGATCCTCATGCTTTTTGCTCTAAAAGAGAGGATCACTTGCTCTTGTAGACCCATTGGAGGACAGTAGGTCCCAGTCAGACAGCTAAATGACTGTGCCCAGAGAGATCACTTGTGGTCTGTGTCAAACCCAACTGTGGGAATACCAGGAATCATGAGCTCAACCAGTACTGTGTGTGCAAACCAGCTCATTCTGTATGGCTCAGGAAATAGCATGAGGGCAAAAAAGCCATCCTAAAGCTTGATAGCACAGATGTAGGGAGCTGCATCTGGAGTGCAATAAATACATGATCCAGGAGAGAAAGCCCCAGCCTCAGCTGGAAGCAACTGATGCTCAAGGCAAGGCAGTGGCAGTAGGAAACTCTTGTGTGTAAGAAGGAAAGAAATGAGGAGATGAAGAACAGAGGAAAGGGGCAGCAGAGCTTGTAAAGCAGGGTAAGGCATCAGGATTCCCTCAGGTTTGAGACATGTTCTGTCTCTCCAGCTCTGATGCTGATGTAAGTCGGTGTGTTCCCAAAGCAAAGCGATTTCCATGGCCCTATTTCACCATCCCACTGCCAACAAGACATGTCCTTATTGAGAGGGGAGGACTCTCCTTCCTCCTGTTCCTCCTCCACAGTAGGTCTTGGATAATTACACCCCAGTGTAGCTACTCCCCATGCTGCAAGAACACCAGGCAGAGGAGCAAGATTTTGGTTTGGCCTTGTGTGACCTCTCATCAAAGACTTCTACCACTACAGGCTTTCTTCTGTTTCTCCTGGCATCAGCCAACGTGCTCAAACCAGACACTGAGTTTAAATTTAACCTCCAAGGTTTAAGACAAGCAAAAAAAATATATGCATTAAAAGAAAGAGTTTTTAAATGCAGTTGCTGGGTTTTTGTATTTCAAACCTTGAAAATGAACTGATTTTAGAAAGATAATCCATTCAATCAGCTTTATGCCAACTCAACTGTGATTATTGCTGGGCTGCCTTTTCCAAGGAAAATATTATGTTTGCAGTTCTAAAAGCATTAAGGAAGTTGAAAAGCCAAAACACCATACATCACTGAGCATGAATTTTACCCAAGAAGTTTGCAGTGGTTCAAGTCATTTGAAGCAGCAGCAATTTTTATGTCTCTGCAGAAAAGCAGCTCAAACTGCTTTAAAAGACAAGGGCCTTGGGAAAGTGGCAAGTTCAATTCCTCTGAAGATCAAAGGCATGGAAAGGTAAGTCTCACACTTACAGGCAAGAAACAATCCCAAATCCTGATGAAATTAAGATCCATCTTCCCTACAAATGCCAATTGTATTCTTAGATCAGACTTATCCTGAGACAAGCTTCCTGTGTCCCACAGGCATCTCCAGACTCAGCTCGCACTTGCTTGGAGATATTCACATCCTGAGGCTGGTCAGAGTGGAGTGAGGGCAGGAGGAGAGAGCCCCAGAGCTTGGGAAGCTGCTGCTTTCTTTCCAGAGGTTTGCAGAATCATTCAGGCTCATTCTTTGTCATTTGAGATGACTCACGGGGTTTAATTCTTCACCATTAAGAATTTTATGCAAGTATGGGTTATGAAAGGTGTTCCAACTCACAAACACAGGCTGAGGAGCTTGTGCTTATCCCAAAGCCTCATGAAATCCTTAATTATATTTATTAACTTCAGTGGGATGGGGATCAGAGTGCCTCCTTATGCAAGTGTCTTGCATGGGGAAGCCTCTTCTCCCTCCTTGCTGAAACCAAATACAACAATATCCTATTACCAGCTGAAACAAGAATAAGACAGAGGAAGGATGTTCTCCCAGCTCATGTAAAGAGGTGTTGCTGCCCAGATGCTGGCTGGGGAGTGAATTGTACAGCCCCTTATTCATCATCCTTCTTGGAGCATCTTGCAACAGACACCTGGCACATGTTTCAGACCTAGGGTGAACTCACAAAGAGCACACACATGTGGGGGCAAGTACTGCAACAAAAGGGTTAGAATACCTGATGCTAATGTAGTCAGCTTTTGGGATGAGCAAGCTTTTTAGTTGTTCTTCAAAATAACAAACCCCAACCAGAGCAGGCATACCTGTGTTAGTTAAGAGGCAACAACTACACCAAAAGACACCAGAGACTTAACACAGCACAAGTGCTTGACGTGGAAGTCAAGCATCACCCCAAATTAACTGCTTCTGTGCAAGACATGAGCAACTCCTAAATACCAAATAGAGCAATGGTAATTGTCCCTTTGGCAGAAGGTTTATGGGGAAAGCTGAAAACTATCACCTTCCCTCAGTCATGCTGCTGGGAGAGGTCTTGTTTGCATGAAGTAATCAGGCTCCTGCAGGCTTATTTCTCTTCAAAAATCATCACAAGTTTGTTGAAGTTCACAGAGGAATTGCCACTAAACATCAAAGTTTTCCCAGCAGCACCCACAAACACCCCTCCTCTCCCAGTTGATTCCTGCCCAGCTGATAAGGATCTCATGTTTTTGGTTTCACACCTCATATCTGCACTGCTGCAATACCTGACATCTGAGCAAACACGGACTCACTCCTCTGAGAACTGCCGAAGCCATTTTGCACAGGCTCAAGTCCGTGTTCTCATCCTGTTCTCTCCCAGGTCTCAGTGCTCACATCGATGCTCCAGCATTGCCTGGTGTCAGGATCAGGAGTAAAGGTGGTTTCTGGACTTTCTGCTCACCACACCACACAGATAAAACCCCAAACAAGCCCTTGAAGGGCCAACATTAGGGCCACAAGAACTCTTTGACGGAATTGTTATGCTGGTACTGCCCAAATCAAGACCAGAAATAGGGCAGATCTGGAATCTGGGTTTAAAGTGATGCTGGCAAACCTCAGAACCACACACCATCCATGTGTGTGTCTCATACACAAGTTGAAGGAAAAGCTTTATGTGCTTACAAGAATGAATCTCTGTGAAGTGATAAGGAACTTGGAATTTGTGCTTTCAGATGTCAAAGTCCAGACATCTTACTGAGGCTGGACTCCCAAAAAACCATTAGGAACTTGTCCTACAGAGAATAGCAACAGACAGGTGCTGTCTTTTCAATAAGACTTCTGGTATCAAAACCCACAAGTGACCTCAAAAAGAAAGTCAGCCTCATCCCTACACCCTGCTCTGCCAGAAGCATCGAGCTGCAATCCAAACTTCTCTGCTACAATCAGAGTCTGTTACTTCTCCCATACCCCCAAACCACTCTTCCTCACATCAGTAGCTCAAAGTGCATCCATCTCTCTAGCTCACATGCTTTGCTATCCATTTCTTTGCTCAGCTGCTCTTGCAGTGGCAGCTGTAATGAGAAAACAGTGAGGAAGTGACACAGAAGCCGCTGCTGAGTCTCATGTGAAGAGCCAGAGCTGCACCACACACCTACAGTGTCAATTCCCTTTACCTTTAAGATGCAGAGAACTTCTACCTAAGAACTTCTTCCTAAGAACTTCATCCAGTGCCATCTGGCCACACTTTACTGTGCCTGTATCCCAAATGCTCCACACTCAGCTCCAGACTCACCTTTTGGAGGTACTCATGTCCACAGGCTCATCTCCCGTCTGAACCTCCACTTTGATGGTTGCTTTCACCTCTCCACTTTTTAACAATCCTTGCACTTTTCCAGCTCCAGGATCTGCTTTTATTTTCATGTCACCTTCAGTGTTTAGATCTGTTCCTAACAGTCCTTTCTCCATCTTTAGTTTTTTACTGTCCACATCGTTATGTGTCACTTCACGTTCTAAGGCTCGTTTTTGACTCCGTGTCCTGCATGCTTCCTCTGTCATTGTGAGGCTCTGGGGGATGGAAGAGAGGAGACACAAATGAGTTAAGTGCACTGGGAAGTACAAAAACCAACACCCCACACCACACTAAAGTTGGACAAAACACCTTAATTTCAAAACAGGGCAAAGTACAGCGGTTGCTGCAAAAGGAGTCCAGAAAGAGCAATAAGTTTTGCCAGTGTGCTGACTTTATCTTCGAGACACATCTCCAGTCTGGAGCTATTAAGCACCCAGCATCACTGTACTTACACTTATGTGCAGCAAAACAAACAAACCAACCAAAAAAAAAGCAAAACAAGAACACACCCACTCCCCCCACCAACTTCACTGAGCAGCAAACTGGAATCACCAAGGAGAAAAAGCTCTGCATTGGAGCAAAGAGGAGAATATCCAAACCCCCCACGATGAAAAAAGCTTTTGGCTCTCTACCCAAGAGGCAGGAAGAATGTATGGATTTGCCTGCCATGCAAATGCAGGCAATTACAAAACTCTCGATTAGGATCTCCCTGGGAGTGCTGCCATGTCTTGCTGAGGACCTCAGCCTGGCTGCAAGTTTCGGGAACCAGACACTAACGGGGCAAAAGGACCATCACAGCCCGGCGTGAGGAGAGGCTGCCACAGCTCCTGGCACCCAGGCACCCAGGCACTGCCATGGAAGCCTCCACTTGAGACTTTCTCGCCTCCTGGAGAAGGAGCCAGGCTCTACCAGGCAGCAGAGGCAGAGGAGAGGAGGGGGGGAGGAAAAGGGGAGGAGGAGGAGGAGGAGGGGGGGAAAAGCCAGGCTTAACCCTTGGCCTGCTGGAGGAGTGGGAAGTTTTGCTCCCGGGTGGGTTCTGCCGGCTCAGCCCGGTACCTGCGGACACCCATCCCATCCCTGGGACGCGGAGCTGAGTCAGGCTTTGATCCCATGACATCACTGGGCTCCACATGACCCTTCCCAGGATGCAGCCTGCGAGACAAAGCACTTTCCAGAAACCAGTCTGAGCCGGCAGCAGGCAACCCGCAGCGGGGCTCACCCTGCGGCACCCCAGCATCATCCTCCTCCTCCTGCCAGCCTTCCTCCTCCTCCTCAGGCCCCCACAGCAGGGCTCACCCCACCACCATCCTCCTCCTCAGGCTCCCACTGCTCCCCTCTGCCTGCCTGGGGGTGCCAGGCACCACGGGGGTGCCATGGGCTGGGGGAAGAGAAACACACTGCCCTCCCCCCTCCTTTACTTCATCATATTTAACACCTTCCTCCCATCCAAGTCTTTCCCCACTCCCCCCTCTCCTTTTCAACTGGATTTCAAAAGTCAGGCCAAACACACAATAGTTTGAATCAAGTCTTTAAAATGTCTTTTTTAGCAGCGAGATTAGCATAATTACACAAAGTAATTAACACCCCCCCCCTCGTTAATCAACAATGTCACTTAAGGGTGGTGTGAAATTGCCATTTGGGGACTAAAAGCCCCGTGTGAGTGACCACAAGTCTCTCTGCATGGTGTTGGATGAAATATGTATCTTGTAATGGGGTGTGGGGGGGATGTTTGAGTCAGAGTCAACACATAAAGTGAAGCTGAATCTTGGAATGATGGAAGAAAGGTGTGTTATACAGGAAGGCAAAGTTAAGTTTGTGGAAGCAGCACAACAGCCCCAACAGGCAGCAGCCCCTTCCAAACCCCCTTCTGTCTCAGCCCTCTGAAAGCACAGCTTTGAGCTGCCAACAGTTGAAGCATCTCTGGCTGACAGCAGGACAACCACATCTCCCCCCTAAGATGAGCCATCAGGCAGCCTGAAAGGCAAAGCTTCCTCCACTGGGCTGGGTGCAAAGTCATCCCAACCCAGGGCTCAAACAAAGGATGGGGCTTACACATAGCAAGAGGTGCTATTAATCACAGGGGCTCTCTTGAAGCAAGACTGCCTAGTCAGTAGGAAACATCCTCTAAAGCCTGAGCTGGGCTTATTTTCAGTGTCTTAATATTCTCCAGCCTGGCAGGGATGAGAAACAGCAAGTCCAGCAGCCTGTGCTGATCTGAGAGCTCCAACAGCACTGCAGCTCCAAACTTTTAACAACATTTACTCCACATTGTGTCTCTGCTCCTGTGGTTTCTCCTGGGTTTGGTTGGGATGGGGAAAGGTGGTACCTGGAGCTGTGCTGGGCTGTTCTGTGCCTTGCAGAGCTGACAGGAGGCCTCTGCACACACTGCCAGCAACCAAAGTGATCTGAATGTTGTATGGGCACTGAGTTTTCATTCTAAAAACTGCTGCAGTCAGGATCCTAACACTGAAACAGGTTAGGCATCCTGGGTGCTTCACTGAGCACCTCCAGCTAGCCCAGCTCATCTCAGGGCGATGCACAGAGGCACTAAGCACCGAGCCCAGAGCATGTCCAGGGGCAAACCCTTCATACACAAACCCCTTACAGCAAGGTCAGGCTGAGCAGATGAACAACCTCGATGAAGATGCACAATGTACCTTCTCAACAAAACCCTCTCCTGTTGCAAACTCTGGAGAACATCCCACCCTGCACCTTTCCAAAGCAGCCACAGCCATTTCTCCTCCTCACATCATCGGTCTCCCCTTAACAGACTCCACTTGGAAACAGCCTCAGCTCCCCTGTGCACTCCCTTACTCCCAACAGTCCAAATCCATTCTCCTTCGAGGAACAGTGCTGCTGTTTGCTGCTCATTCCCTACAAATCAGAATGCAGTCCCAGCTTCTGTTACAAATTCACAGCATTTGGTTGCAATGACGTAGGCTGAAACCCAGCAACTGGGGACAAGGATTGCTAGAGAGAAGAAGAGTATTTGTAGCACGACCAAGGGAGTGTGGTGTGAAGTTCTGTGTTACTGGGAAGACCTTGGGATGAGATTGCAGGGAGATTTTTACAGCTGAAGATTGCAATTTGCAGGCTCACAGTAATGAGAGATCTAGTTGCACACTTCCCTACCACAGCAGTGATGAGATCATGTTTACTGATGATGAGCCTAAAACCAAGCTCCCTAAAAGAGTTTCAATCCTTCCAGAAATAGTGCTGGAAATCTCTTTGCTACCATAGGGTACAGATGCAGAGACACCTAAAGGAAAACTAGTGTGGCACTGAGAGAAGTGGAGGAGAGGGATTGCTTCAGAATGGCTTTTCTGCCTCTCTTTTTCAGGAGGATACATGAAAAGGGGTGACACCAGAGCCTTCCATGGGAATCACCTGGGTTGCTGGGCCCCATCTCCTGCAAGTCAGAAGGCATCAGGAAAGATACAGTTATCTGCTTCACACAGCACACTACAAAAAAGCCTTCCCAAAATAGCCTAAACTCAAGGTGTGTAGGGAAAGGTTAAAGCCAGATGAGTGCCCTGGAAGAAAGAAGGAGGATGAAGTCACCTGCAGAGCTCTGCACCATCAGGGATGGCATCCCTGGAGGAGATGTGAGCAGCTCTTTGCATGACAGCAGGAGGCAAGAGAAACCTAAACCCACCTGGGATGAAAACTCTCTCCCAGTGGCAAATCTGGCTGTTTGCTCAGTCCCCAGCACCTGAGGATCATATTCCAGTCACCACAGGAGACTTTAAACAGCACCTCACCACTTCACCAACTGAGAATCAAGCTGTTAGGTGGTTCCAAACATCCAGGCTGTGTCAAGGATAACACATCACTTCAGAAACTGTTCCTGAAATCCCCACTGCTGGCAGCAAGAGGAACTGACCAACACTATAAAGAGCTTCAGATCAACTTGACTATACCTTTTACTTCAAAGAAGGAAGAGAAAATAAGCACCATGCAGTAAATTTTCAGTTTTATGGAAGGCTCTGCTTTTTATTACAAGGAATGGCATAGCTTGGGGTGGAGTGCCTGGGACCTCAGCAGCAAATACTCAGTTGTAAGTGCTATCAGTGTAACAGATTAACTACTGTCAATTCTAAAGGCACTTCAGTATAGCATCTAAACTGCAGTAAACTCCTCAGACTGCAGGCCATTACAATGGTCAAAGACTCCTCAGTACAGCTCCACTGCCCTCTGAGCACACTGACAACAAGGAAAACCCCCAAACCTCTCCAATTCACACCCTAGTTACACCAGCCCAGGAAGTGTGGTGTAAGCTTGTGATGCCATCTGAATGCTTTCTGTTGGAAAAAGGGTCAAAAGAGCTCTCTCCAAATCCTTCCCTTCCTCCAAAGAGTGAAGCAGCAAGACCAAGAAGACAAACCTGGTTTAACTCAGTATCTTTTCCAGCAGGGAGGTGCAGGAACAGGGTGACATCCAGCCCAGCCCCATGCCAAGGGCTGGGGAAGCTGCAGCACTCACTTGAGTTTGTCCCTGCAGGGAGATGTTGCAGACAAAACTCCTCACAAAGTTCCAGTTTAAGACTTGGGGAACAAATTCCTTGATGCTGATTTTTCCAGATGCACAGTCCAGCCCAGAATACACCCAAATAGCTGCAGAAGTTATGGCCAGCTCACCTGGCTGCCTCCTGACCAAGGCATGAACGAGCAACCAGGCCTGCAGCTGAAACAGGTCTGATGCACAAGCACAGGGAATACACCAAGACATGGTACATAAAGACAAAACCACAGTTAAAAAATACACCCCCCCCCCCCCTCAAAAAAAAGCAAGCACACTTTGTTTGTAATGTACACTTCCACTTTTCCCCACATGACATTGTGTTATCTGCATCACCTCCTCTCTCCTCATGATTTATAACTTCCGTGTACAAACTCCAACTAATTCCTTCACACAGAAGTAGCTCAGCTTCACTTCTCACTGCTTAGCACAATGTGGTGGTTTGAAGGTAAAAGGATTGGAGCTGGAATTACACCCCAGTGCTGTGCTAGTCACTGTGCAGCAGAGAGGGGCTGGGTACAGCATCACTTGCACATGGGTTTGAATCCCACCGCAGCTGCACGCTGACACATCCAGTGATGTGATAAATGGCTCTTTTTGGTAGCCAAAAGCAAAGATCAACAACTCTCTTCCCCAAAATGACCTGGAAAGTTTTACAGCAAGAGAGGGGGGGGAAAAAAGAGACAAGGTTACATAGAAGGAAAGGGGAAGTTCAGGCACATTCAGTGCCCCTCAGTGGGTGTTTTCTAAAGGTAGCTGATGGAAAACTTGTTGTCTGTCACCTGGATGAGCTCCTGTGTGACCTGCTCTAGCTGGTCCTGCTCTGCCAGGAGGGTTGCACTGGATGAGCTTTTGAGGTCCCTTCCAACCCTTAAGATTCTGTAACAGTCCCTGACATCCAGCATGAACCTGAGGTGCCCACCAGCCAGGCCCTTCCTTCCCAAGCAGTCACCTTGGATCATCCACACGTGCCCTCCTAGGAATTCACTTCTCAGAACAGGCTGTCAAAAGCTGCAATGAGAAGCTCCTCTTTCCACTGACCTTATTTTTGTTATGCCATAAAGTGGGGTGGGATTTTTTTTCACCTCCCTCCCCTTATATACTCATTGATCACGAAGCCAGAAGTGAGATGTCCTGGAAAAAAAGTCATTAAAATGCTTATATATGTGTGTGTGTGCACGTGGATGGACATGTGCAGGAGCAGAAATGTGCACACAGAGGGCAGTTTGTGACCTTACTGTTGGAGGTGTTTAGAGAAAACAAACCCAAACTTTAGACTAAAGGACTACACTTTAGTTCTTCTTAAAAAGACTTTTCAAACTGATGCAACAGCAGCAGTTCAAGAGCACCTTGGGTAACGTGTCACAAAGAAATAATCACCCTGCACTGGAATTCAACTGGGCAACCAAAAATCCATCCCTTCCCTGAGGAAGGCAAATTAAAACACACACAAGCCTGAGAGTTTTCCAGGGGTGGCTTTGATGATTTTGCTGCCTCAGCCATCTCTTCCATAGCTAAAAAAGTAGAGCTGCAAGTGCTGAAGGCCTCTGTGTGCCTCGCAGCCCCCTGGGTGGCTGAGCACTGTGGCCCACCAAGGGTTAAGCCCTGCCATTTTGGTGCCATTCACTGATATGTCCATTAAGGGTGTTACATAACAAAATGGCAGCCCTTAACCCTTCCCTTGCCGGGCTCCCAACGCTGCTGAGCTGCATGTGCTTGTGCCAGACAGCCACCTCCTGCCTGCCTGCACACTCCTGCCTCCCTTCTTTGATTATCAGCATCAGTGTTTCCCCTTTCTTTGAGCATTGGAGGGGAAAAAGAAAGGAGCTTGCTTCAGGGTGTTAAGTAGTGGCAATTAAAAAGGAGAGGGTGCCCACAGAAGTTTTGCTCTGTGCCACAGTTGTCGGGCATCTGGAGGCAGCAGAGGAAAGGTCTGTGCTGTGGAGTAATGCAAGAGCAGGAAAACATCACTTCAGGGATATCAGTGCAATGAACTACTGAAGGAAAACTGCTCAAGTGGATGGTAGCAGAAACTTCTGCTGTCCCAAAACCAGCCAGGGCATCCCCACGGCTGCTCGTGGCTTCAGAGGGCCTCAGCAGCTCCTTCTGTCTCCTCAGCAGCTCCTTTTGCCCCTTCACCGGCTTCTCCTGTTCCTTCAGCTGCCCCTTCTGCCCCTCACCAGCTCCTCCTGCCCCCTAACCAGCCCCTCCAGTTCCTTCAGCTGCCCCTTCTGCCCCCTCACCAGCCCTTCTGCCCCCTCACCAGCCCCTCCTGCCCCTCACCAGCCCCTTTTGCCCCCTCACCAGCTCCTCCTGTTCCTTCAGCTGCCCCTTCTGCCCCTCACCAGCCCCTGCTGCCCCTTCACCAGCTCCTCCTGCCCCTCACCAGCCCCTTTTGCCCCCTCACCAGCTCCTCCTGTTCCTTCAGCTGCCCCTTCTGCCCCTCACCATCCCCTTTTGCCCCTCACCAGCCCCTTTTGCCCCTCACCAGCCCCTTTTACCCCCTCACCAGCCCCTTTTGCCCCCTCACCAGCCCCTTTTGCCCCCTCACCAGCCCCTCCTGCCCCTCACCAGCCCCTCCTGCCCCTCACCAGCCCCTCCTGCCCCTCACCAGCCCCTCCTGCCCCCTCCCACCTCCCAGAAGCCGCTTTTACTCCCATGCGAGCGACCAGGCCGCAGGACACCCGTCGCGCCGTCCCCACAACTGCTCGCACAGTCATTAGAGTGCAGTAGGAAGCAATTCAGCCCTGGCTTGACTAAATATTTACTAAAATGAACAGATAAACATTTGTAGAAAGGCACTGAAGTGGAGCTCAGAGCACCACAAACGTGAAGTTCTGTATCTGGCCCAAAACGGGGCTTTGGGAGCTGAAGTCTCGCTGCACTAGGAGCCACTTTTCTGCTTTCTGTGGTGTTTGTGTCAAAAAAAAACACCTCCAAAAATCCCAACTCCAGCTGCATTTGGCTCCATTTATTAGTCTGGAGGCTGAGCACTATCTGAGGGCTCTGTGTGACAAAGAGAAGCGCTCACAGTTCCTCACAGAAAGCTCAGTGTGCCACAGAGATGATGTTCAAGCAGGGAGCTGTGTGAATGGGAGAGAGCTGTTGCCTGTACAAATGGCTCTGGGTAATTTGCTATATTTTGGTAAGAACTTCAGAGGAGCCTTCACTATCAAGATCATCTTAGAAAAGATTGCAATGAAGCAACTAAAACACCCAGCATAAAAATATCACCCCCCCTACTCCCTCCCCAAAGACCTTTTGGCAGTGTTGCTGTTCTTTAACTCAAGGGAATCCAGCCTAAACCCACCTCCCTCCCCTCCTCATTTCTGACACAGATTCCCTGGCTGGTTCTGCAGAGCTCTGCCAGTTCCTCACATGCTCTGTGATGGCTGATTCAGAGCTGTAGTTCTCAGGGATGAACTGCACTTGGTTCAGTCAGGAGTCAGTTCATTGTCACCCCCCGAGCTGGATGAGGAGGGGGAGGAATTCAACCACCCCTCACTTGAAGAATGAAATCAAAGGCATTTTGTTAAAAGACACCCAGCTATTCTCTAGCACCACTCCAGGTGAGAAAGGCTCTGCCTGTCTTCAAGGGATGGATTCTTTAGGCACATCCATCCTCACAGACATTAACTAATCATTAAAGAACTGTTTACCCAGTGTTTATTTTGATTCCAAAAGGAAACCTTCCACTTAAAGGGCCTCCAACTTGATTTAAACTTCTATTTGATGGGAATGGATTGAAATATTAAGCAAGGAGGCAGTGTGGGTTGCAATCAGATCCTCTCCCCCTTCTCCCACCCCTCCTCCTCATATAATGTATGCTTATTAGAGGAGGGATCTAGGTTGGTTCATTTCTTTTAATGCAAGAGTGGCAAAATTAGCATCTTTAAATACTCAGTCACAACAACAATCAGCTTTTCCAGCACCACATGCTGTGCATATCATAATACAGGCAATTCCTTGGGGTTTTCCAACTTAAAAGAGAAGGGAGGCTCTCTGTGCACACAGGTCACCCAAAACAGGCTTCAGCATCACCCCTCTCCAAGAAGTGCTTTGCTCTGGAGTCACATCCAACATGGAAACACACATGGAAACCATTTACCACAGCCTCAGCACAATCAGAGGGCACTGGTGAAAGTGGGCACAAAGGACAAGGTATCAACAGAAAGAAACAACTGAGGGATTTTCTTTGCCAACCAATATTCTGCTTCTTTCAAAGAGCACTTTAAAACTGCACCAATTCCAAGGGCTTTGGGTTTAAAGAGGTGTTTTTAGAGGGCATTGCTTACACAGAGATTTGTTTGACCTGAATTCTCTCCCCCACACACAAAGTTTTAGGGATTATTTTTGTCTAGAAACCACCTGGGCAGGAAAGTGACCATGTCTGAGCTTTGGATGAGCAGAGAAATCCTGGAGACTCCTCAGCATGGGATGGCTCAAACATCAGTTTCGATGATGCTTCAGAACAACTTGTTACCCAAATACCATGAAGTGGTGCAATAAGACAGTATTTATGCACACTGCTCTACATCTGCACAGAGCTGTTCTGCAGGTGTTTTATGGAGAGAACTCACTGAAAGAGAGTGAATGAAGGAATTTCCACAACTATGGTCAACAACTCCAAGTGAGACACTCTCTGCTAATCTCACTGTCACTCCTGCTCCCTCACCTCTGACTGATGTCACTGAGAAAGGTGTGTTTATCCTTTCCTGGAGCCTTTTGGTCTCATAAAAGATCATGGAATGGTTTTAGTTGGAAAAGACCTTTAAGCTCATCAAGTCATGAACCTCTCACTGCTCACTAACCCACAGCTCTCAGCACCTCAGCTCCAGGGCTTTGGGATCCCTCCAGGGCTGGGCACTCCCCCAGCTCCCTGGGCAGCCTGGCACAGGGGCTGACACCCCTCTCAGGGAAACAGTTCTGCCTCAGCTCCAGCCTCAACCTCCCCTGGGGCAACTTGAGGCTGTTGCTGCTCATCCTGTTACTTGGGAGCAGAGCCTGACCCCCAGCTCCCTGCAGCCTCCTGTCAGGGAATGTCAGAGAATGCTCCTGTCTCCCCTCAGCCTCCTGTTCTCCAGCCTCAACACCCCCATTCCCTCAGCCCCTCCTCATAAGATTTGTTCTCTGGACTGGCACTGCTTTGCAAGATGTGGGAACTTAGCAATAAATAGCCAACACCTCAATCAGTGGTGCTCATGGCTTGTACCATGTCAGTTATGAAGCCGACTCTGGTATAGCATAGTAAACAAATGAGTCAATCTATGAGCAGAGACATCAACACCTACACCAGGAAAACTGAGAATGGGGGAAATGGGAAGCTCAGAAATGCTTTACCATTGATCCCCAGAGCCCATGGTTTGGAGAGAAATATAAAATGCTAAATCTTTAAACTGCTCTTTATCCACAGCATCATTTAACAACACAGCAGGCCAGGTGAGCACCAGCACACACAGGGCAGCTGATGCAGCTTGACTCCAGCTCCACCCCTCAGCAGTGCCACAGAGACAACAGAGCTGCACAGATTTCATTCCCATTCACAGTTTTTCTTCTGGGGGTTGCACAAACCATCAAGATATACAGAAAGTCTCAAGGGAGGAATTGCTGTTTGCTTTGCTTTTGCTCCTCCTCTTGTTCAAGACTGACAATATTGTGCAGCTGCTGGGACTGCCCAGTTAAGAGGAAGTGAAACTTCTTTGTCCCTTAGTAAACTGGGGGGGATGTACCTACTTCTGAGTGTGGATTAACTCCTAAGTGAAAAACTACACCTAGTTAAGGCACAGGAACCAAATTCTGACCTGAGGTTCATCTCAGAACTCCTCTACAGCTCTTCCTTCTCCTGGACAAGGCAGGAGGTAAAGGTACAAAGGACCAGCAGACAATTCCTCCCACTCTACCTCCCCATTTTCAGGACTGAGCTGGGGGCAGAGGAGGTGTCTGTGTAATATTAGAGTCTCATCCTCCATCTTATTCCACACTCTTACCTGTCAGTGAAGTTCATGGGTTCCAGGTGGGATCCTGACTGGGCCCAGGGGTTGAAAGTGACTGCAGCGGAGCTCCTGAGGGAAGAGACAAGCTGTTAGCATGAGACAGGGCCAGTGACACAGCCACCACCTTCACCCCAAACACGCTCCCCCAGGAGACACACATCCCTCAACACTGCTGACAGCTGAGAATGCTGCATCCTCTTATTTAAAGGGAAGGAACTGCCAGTCAGGTTTGTGTTTGAATGCTTCTGGATCAAGACCAAAAGCACAGGCAAAGAGATTTGATTGTGTTTTATTTAGTCTTTGCTTCTTAAGAGGAAAGCAACTGGGTTCTTGCCATCTCTGCTTCGACCCAAACACCTCTTGGCATCAGCATTCCAATTTCTGACAGTGCTCCTTGAGGAGGAGGTGACCTGCAAGCTTTGTGCTAATGGCCAGTACCACAGGAGCTTGCTCCAGACAAGCCTGAAGCAGTTGCTGTGCCACCCTCCCTGTTTGCCCTCTCAGACAAAAGCAGCTGGGTCCATGTGTGCATGCAGGAGAACATCACTTGAAGACACATCTTCAGACAGAAACTCATTGCTTTAATTTGCCCAACAAGCCAGCAGGAACCTGGACAAGCATTTTAATAGCTAGTATGATGCAGCCAACAAGGCAATGTTTGTCCAAGGTTACCTATGAGAAGGTAACATCACCTGAACCTTAAGTGGCAGGAACATTGAGAGAGGCAAATAAAGTCATTTCCAGACACAACAGCACATCACACACAGGCTCATGCACTGGCCAGTTCAGCAATTTAGTGACAATTTGGTGTTTGGAGTTAAAGGCCAGCAGAGGAGATGTGAATGCCCAGCTGCATGCACTGTCTAAACACAGCTGGAGGTTTGGTGGGGTCCCACTGCCACCCACACCCCGTGACACAGATGAAGTCAGTTGTTCCCACGTTCCTGGTCCTGCTCAAGAGCACATCACTGCTTCTTGTGGAAGCTTCCACAAAACAGCCCTGGCCCAGGCTGCCCAGGGAGGGTGTGGAGGCTCCTTCCTTTGAGCTCTTCAAGACCCAACCTGGACACGTTCCTGTGTGACCTGATCTAGGTGGGAGCTGCTTCTGCAGGGGGTTGGACTGGATGAGCTCTAAAGGTCCCTTCCAACCCCCACCATGCTGTGATTCTAATTCACATGTGAAGCAGAGAAATAAGGGGGAAATGACTTCTTAGAGAGTTTTTGTCCTGTAGGACAGCACCTAAACATATCTCTGAGAGGACATGCTCAGGTGTGTCTGCCTCTCACTCCAGGAAGCATTCTGCTAGCTGAAGCTTGCTTATGCCTTACAAAAATCCTTCTATAAGCCTGTACATGCAGTCTATGATATCCAAACCTTCCTTCTCTATGAAAACACTGAGGGAAGAAACCCACAGCCAGTGTACACTGGGCAGTTAGGATAAAACCAACTGGATTGGCAGTTCCTCGCCCTAGCAGCATAGACAGAGGCAAACACCCCCTCACCACAGCCTGGCTTGGGCATGGCACAAAGCAAATCATCAGTCCACAGCCACAGCTTTAGCAGTGGGTCTCACACACAGGGCTGTGCTTGCTGACACACTGCTGGTGCAGGGCAGTGTTGGGACGTAGGTGGAGCACAGTAATTGATGCACACTGCCTGCCAAGACGACTCCTTGGAAGCTCGGCCTCTTATTTCTGCTAAGCCACCAAGAACTGAGTCATTTCCCTCCTCAAAAAGTTGCAGAGCTATTTTCTTTTGTCCAGAAGGCAGGACAACAGCTCACCAACTTTTAGCCCTGCTCTCTGCAAGAGAGTTGTAAACCCAACCAACCCAAGGATCAAACTCGTCTCCCCTTGATCACACCCCAACAAGCTCAGAGGTCATCTTGTCCCAAAAGCCAGGAGCCTGTGCCCAGGACATCTTCCCTGCTTTACTATTTTAAGCACCCCAAAGGGTTCCAACAGGTTAAATTGCTACAAAAGTGCAGATATAGAAACATAATGAATGGATATGCAACTGTATTCTGGTCTCTGATTAGCTATCTAGAGGGCAGGTCTTGCTAATTATAGCTCATCCTATTAGTCCAATGCTCTTCTAATTAGAAGCCCATTGAAAAACCAATCGTAAGAGCTACTTCAGGGCCTTCAACAGTGCTATAAAAGCCTGATAGATATAGAGGAGCTCCATGCTGCTTCTCATGCATCTGGCCTGGATGTGAACAAACACTTCTTCACCACCAAAGACCCCAAGAACCATCACACAGGGGACACACCATGAGCCCGGTCGTGACAGAGCTACGGCACAGCACGGGGAGTTAGGAGAGGGCAGGAGACCACAGGTTGTGATGCTGCTGGGGGAGGGGGGAAGGAAATCTGTTAAAAAAAAAGAGAGAAGAAATTACTGTGCCTGGGAGTGAAAATTGAAGGGGACTGGGAAAGGTGGCAGTGGGAAGGGAGGATGTTCCAGGCACAGGCAGTGCGCCGGCGCAGCTCTGCCAGGAGCACGGCACACGAGGCACCTCCAGCACAGCAGGAGCCTGTGTTTTGCAGCTGAAAGAAGTTTTCCCCCTGACAAAAGAAGAATAAAGTTACAGGAGCAGGCTCACAGCAGCCACCTGACCACAGAGTGCTCCCTGTGTTCTGGGGGGGACTCAGCAAAGATCCTTCCTCTCGATGTTCTCGGGACGTGGGAAGCCCAAAGCTACTGAATCGTATTTCTGAGGCTCTGGCCAGGCTCCATTTTTAATGAACTGTAGCATTAAACTCCCATAGTGCTCCTGTCATGGGACTAAAATAGTTTTCATCTTGTGAGGACACCAGAAGAGCAGTTTAACCGCTTCAGTGCCGTGGGGCCACCCACGGAACCGGGGCCACCTCTTGCTCTGAGCCACATTCAGTTCCCACTGAAACCCAGCAGAGCACCAGTAATGAGCTGCCTGGGGAGCTGGGGTGTGCCACAGCCCTGCTCCTGCTCCTACATTCCATCCCTCCCCAGCTCAGCCTTCTCCTGCATCTCTGAGATGGGAAGTTTGCTTTTGCAGAGCACGGCACTAAGGGAAAAACGGTTCCAAGGCTTCTAAAAGGATTGTGAAGGATTTGGGTTTAAAAGCAGGGGCCTCGTAGGAAGGAGGCAATTCAACAGTTAATGCTCAGAAGAGAAACTCTGCCCAAGCAGCAGCTCCAGGTTTCCACAGCACTTCCATCAGAAACAGCCAGGGCAGGAGCAGAGCAGGTACAACGTGTCTGGGAGCAACAGGGCTGGAGATGCCACACACAACCTGCTTTGGAGGTCCCACACCATCCAGGAGAAGCAAAGCTTTACCACTCAGCACACTGGAAATTCTTCCAAAGGTTGGATGTTTCATTTAAGGAGAATCATGGGGCTCATTCTGATCCTTGCAACTTGCAGTGAAATGCTTGAGCAATCCCACAGGCTGAACAGTGTCTCCCTTCACATCTACTGACTTGTACTTTGTCACTCATGACATTTCCCAACCCCCCAACTCCACAAAATGCTTCTGAAAGTTGTAGATTAGAACCTCAGGAACCACCTTTTTTTAGTAGCACTGCTGAATCCCATCCACAGCATCTACAAAACCCACCATCCAGTAACATCCAAAGGAGACTGAACCCACAAAAGAGCTCTCAAAGCATTCCTTTTTCAGGATAAGACAGGTCATGGATTCTCTAAGATCAAGGCATGGAAACTATGAGCCAGGTCCCTCAGTTCAGCTTTACCTCTGTACATAACTCCTCAAACAACTGAGATAAGGGAATGGTACTTTTTGGAAGGCTGAGTGAACTTGGTCAGCACAAAACAGCAAAAAGGAGTCCTATGTCAGTTTAAATATTGACAGATAAGGGACTAACTTCTGTCCCATGTGTTCCAGCTTCACTCCCATTAACATCTTTGAATACAAGGATAAAGTCTTTGGAGACTTTTGTGGTCTGGGAGAACTCAAAGTATCAAATTGGGGGTTTAAGCACCAAAATCTCAGTTGGAAGCGATTTTTCTACCTTCTGAAAACACAGATTCCTCCTTGTACACATCTCAGAGTTGTAGGAAGAGCTGTCAGCCAGAGCCAAGAGCCAAGGTGCACCATTCACTACGGTGTAAGCAACCAGCATGGAGTGCACAGGCACTGTGCTGATCCACCCTGTACCTGGCCTATGTTCATCCAAAACCTCAAGCATTGCCTTTTAACTTCTGTGTGCCTAAAGATTTGGCTGAAAGCTGGCTAAAGCACCCTGCATAGCCACTCCTGGGTCTCAGCCTCTCCACAGTGAAGTGCCACCTTGTAACAAGGGGGGGAAAAAAAGCTCCTTTCAGATGCTCATTAATGCCACCTCTGTCCTTTGATTGTGTCCAAGTCAGATGGCAAATAAAACCTGTTACAAATTAAGAGTCTCTCCCACTCACTCCTCAATTCCTGAGCCACAGATAAAACACCCAGCTCTCCTCCCAGGCCATCGATAGCATTTCTAATTACACCCTTCAGATCAATGGCTGTGTGCTGGGGCAGGGAAGAGCAGCCCTGCAGTAACCCTTTAGCTTAAGCCGCTCTGCAGACAGGGATGATGCTGAGCCAGCCGGTGAGGAGTCAGGGGGAGAAGAATCACAGCCTGGTAACAGCTGTTGTTGGAGCATTGTCAGCCCAGCACAGGCTGGGGAAGCCTGATGTTGCAGCATTTGGTCTGAGGTGAGCACCAAGAGCTGCCAAATGCTACAGAGGCCTTCAAGGAGAAACCCTGCCTTTACCTCTGGATCTGGGAGGGTGTGAGCTGCCAGTTACAGAGCTCCATCCAGATCTTGATGCTCATTTAGCAGAGCTTAAAGGTTCAGCTTTACTCTGCTCTCAGATCCTGCCACTTGTGCACACAATTGTGTGCAAGAATGTGGCCTCAGGGCCAGGGAGGCCAATGGCATCCTGGGGTGGGTTAGGAGTGGAGAGAGGTTCTGCTCCCCCACCCTTGTGAGACCACATCTGGGATATTGTGTCCAGCTCTGGGCCCCTCAGTTGCAGAAGGACAGGGAGCTGCTGGAGAGAGTTCAGTGCAGGGCCACAGAGATGCTGGAGTGGAGCATCTGCCTTGTGATGAAAGGCTGAGGGAGCTGGGGCTCTGCAGCTTGGAGGAGACTGAGGGGTGACCTCATTGATGGTTACAAATGCATCAAGGGTGGGTGTGAGGAGGCTGGAGCCAGGCTGTGCTCAGGGATGGCCAATGACAGGACAAGGGCCAACAGGGACAAGCTGGAAGAAGAGGTTCCAAAGGAACACAAGGAGGAATTTGTTCCCTGTTGAGGTGAGGGAGCACTGGCAGGGGCTGCCCAGATGGGCTGTGGAGGCTCCTTCTCTGGGGACATTCCAACCCAGCTGGATGAGTCCCTGTGTGCCCTGCTCTGGGTGGTGCTGCTCTGGCAGGGGGGTTGCACTGGATGAGCTTCCCAGGTCCCTTCCAGCCTCTGAGGTTCTGTGAAAACAGGAATCTCTACTGGAGTAAAGTTTCCTCCAGAGAATCCAGGCTGAACCTTTTGAAAGCCACTGGAACAACCTGACCTCTCACAAGCAAATCATCCTGTCTTGAGACCAAGGTGCCCACTCATTTTGACTTCTCTCATTCCTTAGGCTGGAACATCTCAGTGGTTGATGACATGACCAAGCTCCTTCCTCCCTCCCCAGACAAGCCCCACGACCCACCTGTGATGAGCCAGAATTCAGTCAGGTGTGGTTATCTGGATGATGCAAAGACAACAAGGTGCCAATACCACAGCTCAGAGAGAAAAATCAACACTAACTGCAATTTCTCTTTCTTCCAGGAAGCCTTGTTAATCCAGTCCATGCCAATCTGCCTTTCTGTAACCAGAGCCTGGAGTACCCAGTGACTGCTGTCCTGGTTCCCAGCACTGAGGCATCCACAGCAAACGTGACAAGGTGTTCAAGGATGCCCTGTGGAAAAGGTGATGCTGCTTTAACCCTGCCCAAGTCAGCACAAAATGGAGTGTGGTTGTTTCTCTACAGGTTCAGAAGATCAGGCTCCAAATACCCAGATCACTGTTGGGTTGGTTACTCATGAATAGGAACCCCCATGATTGTCTGGAGTTGTACCACTACAGGCACTGGCAGACCAAAAGCACACAGCTTGCTTTTCACTCATAACACAATGTGTGTCTTCAAACAGGGGCAGAATCCCCAGCAAAGCTCTGAAGAAACAGCTATTCCCCAAAAAGTCCACAGGAACCAGCTCTAAGATGCTTCAGTTTCATGACAGTAGCAACAAGGTGCTATAAAGTGGAGCTATGAAAGCTGATACTTGTAGCTGAAGTTAAACCTTAGAGCAACCCCTGGGGTAGCCCAGGTTTGGTTTGCTTGGGTTTTGAGCACTGTACTCCCATCGTGTTCTCACTCAAAGGATGAGGAATCAGGCAGGTCTGGGAATGAAAGAGAGAGAAAACACTTCTTCTGTCATTCATTTTACAAGTAAACTGTGAAGTGGGGGTCAGGGAAAGGGTGAAGCCACTGGACTGGAGCCAGGTTCTATCAGTTTTAAGCACCTGTTTCATATTTATCCAAGCTCATTGTTTGTAATTACTCTGTGGGTAGATCTGACTCATGAAATCCAAGTCTTTGCAAGAGGCTGACTTGCAGGACCATCAAAACCCACCCTGCACATGAGAGAACAGCCAAGCAGCAGCCACCAACACAGCAGTGCCTGTTCTGAGAAGAGGAACTGCACTATCTACTGCTAAGCAAAAGGAGAGAACACCAAGAAGAGCTAAAAATACACCCCAGGGGTTTTGGTTTGGGGGTTCTTTTATACACAGCACAGTTTGAACTCTCTTTTTGAGTTACTCTGTATTTATGGCAAGTGATGTTGTTCCTCACCCAGCACCAAGATCTACTAGATTCATGGGGAAGGGCTCTCATCACTGAAATACTCATCATCCAGCTCAACTCAGATGGCCAACACCAGCTCTGCATTGTTTCTTCAAGCTGAGGGAGCCTGGCCAGCCATCCTCCATCCACACCAAGCAGCTCCACTCCACTGGGTTTAACCAAAGTGCAATCTCATCACCTAATGGTACCAGTGCCTTTACCAGGGGCTGGAGTTGCTGATGTAGGAGGTATTTTTGTTAGAGGAAGGGGGTGTCTCTTTCCTATGCAAAGCAGCAGTGTTGTGAAATGCATTTGCAGAACTGATTGGCAGGGCAATAAACAGGGGAAGAGGGATGTGTGTGAATTTACCACCTTGTACCAAGCACCCAGCAACCTCAAGGAAGAAAAGCAGAGCCCTGGATGTCTCAGGAGAGATGGAGACTGCAGTGAGTGGTGCCCTTCAGTTTGTCACTTTCTTTCAAATCAGGGGGCAAATGGATATTTCTAGCTCTGGGGGGAAACCTGTTGTGCTTTCATCATATAAGATGGTTTGCTCTGGAGTGCTGTGTTAAGGGGCTTTCATCTGCTTCACCAGGGCAACAAAGCTTTGCCATGCTCTGAAGACAGTTTGTGCTCACCAGCTGCCAGTGGCTTTAACTGCACAGGGGAGGGCTGGGTGGGGAGAAATCTCATGGAATTCAACCAGGGCCAGTGGAGAGTGTTGCATCTGGGAAGGAATCACCTCATGTAGCAGCACAGGCTGGGGAATGAACTGTTAGAGAGGAGTGGAGGGGAAAGGGAGCTGGGGGTGCTGGTGGGCAGCAGGATGAGCCTGAGCCAGCAACGGGTCCTTGTGGGCAAGATGGACAATGGCAGCCTGGGGTGGGTTAGAAGGGCTGTGGGCAGTAGGTCAGAGAGGTTCTGCTGCCCCTCTGCTCTGCCCTTGTGAGACCACATCTGGGATATTGTGTCCAGTTCTGGGCCCCTCAGTTGCAGAAGGACAGGGAGCTGCTGGAGAGAGTTCACTGCAGGGATACAGAGATGCTGGAGTGGAGCATCTGCCTTGTGATGAAAGGCTGAGGGAGCTGGGGCTCTGCAGCTTGGAGGAGAGACTGAGGGGTGACCTCATTGATGGTTACAAATGCATCAAGGGTGGCTGTGAGGAGGCTGGAGCCAGGCTGTGCTCAGGGATGGCCAATGACAGGACAAGGGGCAATGGAGACAAGTTGGAACAGAAGAGGTTCCAAAGCAACACAAGGACAAACTTGTTCCCTGTTGAGGTGAGGGAGCCCTGGCAGGGGCTGCCCAGATGGGCTGTGGAGGCTCCTTCTCTGGGGACATCCCAAACCCAGCTGGATGAGTCCCTGTGTGCCCTGCTCTAGGTGCTGCTGCTCTGGCAGGGGGGTTGCACTGGATGAGCTTTCCAGCTCCCTTCCAACCCTTTACACTCTGTGATTGTGTGAACTGGGCAACCTGGCATCAGCTAAAACATGGTGATTGATTCCTCCTCAACAATCCAGCCTGTGCCCACCCAGCTTCAGCATCAGCCACTGAAAACACAGCAATAACCATTTCCCCCTTGGAAGCTCAAGATACCATCCTCCAACAGTGACAGGTTCTTCATCTCAGTTGTAGGAGTAAGTTAATAACCCATAAGCTAATAATTTTGTAGCAGCAATTTTAGTTTCCCCAACCATATGATTTCCAAACCTATCTGAGGGTGTGTGTGGAGAATGACACCGTTCAGAGAGCCAAATAAGGGAATGAAATGGCACTTTGGCAAGGGCCCAGGGGCCACACCTATTTACAGGGGAAGCCAAGCACAGCCACCATCATTAATTAATCCAGAAACCTCCAGCACACAGAACTGGATCTGGATGCACACTGCATCCCCCCAGCTGAGATCAAAAGGGAGCACTGCACACCCAACACCACAAGCCTTGTTTGCACACAGACACATCTGGATGAAAACCAAGGCAGGGCTGTGGGGCTGGTGTTCAGCCCTTGGTCCTGCACTTCAAAGGGAAAGGGAAACAAGAAGTTGTCAGCATCACCAGTGGGATGGAAGGGGGGGTTTGGCATCCTGAGCAATCCTGAGCACTGGTAACAAAGCCATCAGGGTCTTTTGAGTCAGAACAAGCAGAAAGCAAAGAGACATCAAAGATGGACAAGCTGAAACTGAAGGCTTTGGCTTCATTCAGCCAAGCTGCCACAAAAGCAGGAGGGCATTTTGGGGAGAAACCAAGCAGAGCTGCCAGGATTACACCAAACAGCCTTTTGCAAAGCAGACCTTCTTATCAAGCTTGTGTATCTAAACTTCCTAAGGGATCAATAACATGTGCAATATTGAAATGAGTCTTAATTACTTCTATAGACCTCATCAGCATAATTCTCAGGCACCTCACTGAAATCAAGTCACCCATCAGGTCTTGACCCAACGGCATTCACGTGCCTTTGTTCCCCAAGCCACTTCTATCCCTTCAAAGCCCTGGCTGCTTGTCAAACCATCATCTTCAGGTTCAAAACCAGGTTTTGGTTCAACAAAAGGAATTAATACATCCTTTTGCTAAAGGACAGAGGAATCTTAAACACCTTCAACAGCAACTAATGGAATGAAGGTTGTGGGTAGCGAGGTTGGAGGTGAACCTGTGATCACAGGCACAGTCTGCAAGTCAAATACACCAAGTCAAAAAGCTTAACTTGCTTCAAGCTGTAGGTATTTCAGAGCTTTTCCCACCACAGCACTCCTTACCCATGTGCCAGATGCTGTGCTTTCCACCTCCCATCCATCTCACTGCTTATTTGGCTTCTTTCTTGACTACTCACCATTTTTCCCCACAAACTAAATGTTGCAAGATCTAATGGAGAGAATAAGCAAGAAGATTCTCCTGGTGATCTCCCTGTTTGATGCTGCCATCACAGCTCACAGAGCCATGACACACATACCAGCAATCTCTGATGAACTGCAAGGCATTAATTTAATGCTAACCTTAACTGTAAGGGCTATCTGCTGTCCTGGAGCATAATTGTAATGAACACAGGAATTATGTACAGTCAACCTGGCTTAGTCTCAAGCTGAGCTTCTGAAGGCCCCACAAGAATTACTTCTCAAGTTTTATGGAGGATGTTATCTCCTCACTGAGATCTTTCAGAAGAAGATACACCATCAGCCCATTTTAATACAACCACAGCATGGAGGGGGTTGGAAGGGACCTTGAGAGCTCATCCAGCCCAACCCTCTGCCAAAGCAGGTCCCACCTAGATCAGGTCATACAGGAAAGTGTCCAGGTTGAGTCTTGAAGACCTCCAAGAGAAGGAGCCTCCACACCATCACCCCTTGTCCTGTCACTGGATACAACAGAAACAAGTGCTGCCCCAACCTCCTGACACCCACCCTTTAGATATCTGTCAATGTTAATGAGCTGCCCCCTCAGTCTCCTCTTCTCCAGACTGAACAGCCCCAGGTCCCACAGCCTTTCCTCACAAGGAAGATGCTCCAGTCCCCTCAGCATCTTGGTGTCCCTGCACTGGACTCAGTTTTCTTGCAGCATCACCTGTTTGAAGGAATGGGAACAGAAAAGCTGTTGCCAGTGTCAGTTGCCCCCAATAGCAAGAGCAAATTTAAACTTAAAAGAGGCCTAAGACATCAAACTCCTGTCACTCTGCCAAGCAAAGCATCAAAGGCACATCTTGTTCCTGTGTGACCTGATCTAGGTGGGAGCTGCTTCTGCAGGGGGTTGGACTGGATGAGCTCTAAAGGTCCCTTCCAACCCCACCATGCTGTGTTTTCTTCCCTGTGCATACATGGACCAGAAGGGAAGAACTGCCCACAGAGCATCCTCAGCTGTTTGGCAGCACAAACCACAGCTGGAGCAAAGCTTCACTGGGCACCCTCCAGAGACACCAGACAGAAGCAGGCAGCTTGACTCTGAGGCTTCCACTGAGGTTCTTCCACTGCTGAATCAACCAGGTGCTGACTTGCAAAGACTACACCTCCTGAGCCTTAAAAACAAGCAAGCTAGAAGAAACCAGAACTGAAAGCCTGTACTAACACAGCATCCTACAGAGAACACTGGCACTGTACCACAGCCACGATTCCAGTGTTGTACAACAAAAACCAGATGAGTTTAGATGGACCTTGTGCCTGACTCTCAGTAGGTGACTCTGTGCACAGCCACACGTGCACTGGAGGCACCTAATTCTGTTGGAGACAGGATTTTCTGAGATCCTATTAAATATGAATGCCTTCAGTTTACTGCCACTAATGCCTGCAAGCATTTCAAAGCTCGTGACCACACAGGTCCTTTCAGCAAAGCAGCATCCTGGGCACAGCTACCAGGCTGCAGCAAGGGAATTGGTCCCACTTACAGCAACAGGTAAATCAGCAGCAGTCTGAAATCTCTGATCATTCTGTTTTCTGATCATTTTAGCACCTGGAAAGTCTCCAGATTTGTAGCAGAAACCAGACTGGGATATTGTGTCCAGTTCTGGGCCCCTCAGTTGCACAAGGACAGGGAGCTGCTGGAGAGAGTTCAGTGCAGGGCCACAGAGATGCTGGAGTGGAGCATCTGCCTTGTGATGAAAGGCTGAGGGAGCTGGGGCTCTGCAGCTTGGGGAGAGACTGAGGGGTGACCTCATTGATGGTTACAAATGCATCAAGGGTGGCTGTGAGGAGGCTGGAGCCAGGCTGTGCTCAGGGATGGGCAATGACAAGGGGCAACAGGGACAAGCTGGAAGAAGAGGTTCAAACGAAACACAAGGAGGAATTTGTTCCCTGTTGAGGTGAGGGAGCACTGGCAGGGGCTGCCCAGATGGGCTGTGGAGGCTCCTTCTCTGGGGACATCCCAAACCCAGCTGGATGAGTCCCTGTGTGCCCTGCTCTAGGTGCTGCTGCTCTGGCAGGGGGGCTGCACTGGATGATCTCTAAAGGTCCCTTCCAACCCCCACCATTCTATGACACTATGACCATCTTCACTAATGCCTCCCTTATGAAACAGTCCCAGCAGTGACTTTGCTGCTGCCATGAGGCCTCTTCCATCCCACACAGACACAGGGCTTTGCTCAGCCCAGCACTCTCTGGGCATTTACAAATGTGCTTGAAGACAACTTGCTGCTACCTGCTGCCTCAGCCACAGGGCAACTGCCTCCTGTGCAGGAGATGCAGCTTCAGCAGTCTCTCCAGCTAGACAGAGTGAGGAACCAAGAAGCAAGTTACCCAGCATCACTCCAATGGAAGGGTTATCCTCAATTATAAGAAAAGCTTTTTGAATGCCAGCTCCTGCAGTCTAACAGGTGGTAAAGCTGGGTGTTTGTACTCCAAAGTGAAGGAGACAGCCCATGTCAACAGCAGGTTCACAGCTACCTGAAAACTCAGTCAGGCTTCATTTCCCTCCCCTTTATTCCTTCAGCTCCAGCAATCTAGCTCTTTAATGCAAAGGCCTATCATAAAGACTTACTTATCTTGGGTATTTAAGAGAGAAGAGGGGGTGAAAAAACCTGCTTTGAGATCAGCTCACTCCTACCTGCATACTACCAGCACACTCATCTGCTCTCCCATCAGATAGGATTGACAAACCCCATCACTTTGAGGTGCCATCTCACACTCAGAAGCTGCTGTTACCCACTTTGGTCAGAACTTTGAGTAACAACACTTACTGTTAAAAAAGAAGAGTCAGAATGATGGTTACAAGAGTGAGCAGAACCCTCTTCCAGCTGTTTCCATACTCTCTGCTGGAACAATCCACCTTATTGCCACAGTGATGAGTTATTTCCACTTGATGAGGTGCAGAAATAAGAACAGCATCCAGCCTCACTTGCTACTGCTTCAGAAACTTCATGTCCCCAACATTCTAAACACTCCCTTATATTCAGATACTGGAAGTGGGGGGAATGGGGAAGGAATGGTGTTGACTTCATGGCTTCCCTCCTGCCTTGTGGGAGTGCTCTTGGGTTTTGATTCCCATCCTTTTAGCTTCCAGTCAGACTGTTGGATTGAGAGCACCAAACAGCACATCTTGTTATGGGAGTGCAGTGGAGAGCCAAAGCCCTTGGGCTCCTGGGTCCAGAGAGATTTGGGTCTAACTTTGTGTAGCTGGATTCATGTTTATACAGGAACAAGCCCAAGTCAGAAGGTGACACATAAAACACCAAAACCAGAAGATGAAGCGTTCACACACCGATCCCTTTCGTGCCACAGCAGAGTTCACTACAGGGCACCACAAATTAGCAGGTAAACTGCATTCAAGTTGTTAGTCACCTTGTAATTGTTAAAGGAATTGAAGGCTAACTCTTCCTCCAAATGTGGCAGGAGCAAAACCTTACCAGCAGAGCTTGAACTCAATGCCAGATCATCTGGAACACCAAACTTGCCAAGAGGCAGGTCATGGCCACACTGTCTCACCCAGAGGGTCACCCAAAACCAGTCATGAGAATCCCTTTGCAAAATGCTGGTTGGGTTTTGTTCCTTGTTCTTTAGGGAGAGGAAAAAGGGAGGGAGGGGAGAAAGGAGAATGCAGAGAGGCTGAAGTGCTTAATGCCCTTCTAGTTTTCACCTGTTTGAGGGTTTTCTTACTCTAATTTAATAAGAATTAACACAAACAAAAGAGACTGAGACAAACTCAAAGAGATGTGCTTGTTAAATAGCTCTTTGACACCTGAAGGACACTTGGGGCTCCTGGAATGCTTTAAGACTTCAGTCCTTTTCATGATAACAGACTATTTGATATACTCTGCTTCATGTGAGCAGCACCTGAGCAAGCCACAGGAGATTCCTACATGGGACAGGAGCCCTGGCAGGTCTGGGTCAGCAGATGGGTTTGTTTTGGGCACAAACCAGAAGAAGCCAGCTGATGGCCAAGGGCTCTGCAGGAAGGACAGTGGTGGGAGGAGAGACAGCTTCCCAAAAATGAGCCTTCTAAAACATCCACACACATCTGATCACAAGCTTCAGCAGGTCTCACGTCATGGGGACAGAGCCTTCAGGTGTAAGGGCCAGGCAGAAAGAGATTCTGCAGAGCTCAAAAACTCACCTGCACATCCCCTCCACAAGTCCTGAATGAATCAACAGGAGAGCCAGGGGCAAACTCCCTGCTTCTCCTGGCCTGGAGGTCTGCCAGCTCCCTGTTAGACACGTGACACTCCTGCCCCATATCAGCCTGGCCTTCAGTGTCTCTGACTGGCTGTTAAATTTTACTCTCCTAGACCTTTCAAATGTTTGCATTTCCTTAATACAACAAACTGAAGCTGCAGAACACAAGGGACACCTGACAACTCCTGTTCCCCCTCTCTGCTCACCTTAAGTCCTACCAGCAGTTCTCATCTGAGACACCAGATGATGTGGGGTTAAACTCTTTGAGATAGAAGCTAAAGGATCTTGCTGTAAGCCACACTTTGCATGCTGCCTTTGTAACACATGCCCATACCCATTTTGCAGATGGGATAGCTGAGGCATGGAGAGGTTCAAGTGACTTACCCAAGGCAAGATAAAACTTCTCCTCCAGGAAGGACAAGGAAGCAAAGGTAAAGATGAGAATAAGTTACCACAGCAGACAGGACATCAGCAGGTCCTGGGCAGTGTGATTTTCAAGCTGCAGTAACAGGACAAGCACCTGGAATTGCCCATCCCACCTCTGAACTGGATCCAACAGCCCCCAACCCACATCATCCTGCGCTCGAGCTGCGGTGCTGAGCTGGGTCAGACCCTACTGATAACAGCCCTGAGCAGAGTGAAGGCCACTACTACAGCTGCACAGAGTGAAGGTTTTCCTCTTTCTGCCTTATTTCAGCACCTTGAGGCAGCAACATGTTCAAATGCTTGTTAAGAGCTGATCCATCTGCTGCTCAAGGTACCTTCTGCCCATTCCTGCCTTCAATTTGCCTTCTCTGCTGTTTAACTTCTTGGTGTGTCAGGTCCTGAGACTCTCCAGTGCTGCTGTACAAGTGCAGGTGTACTAGTGCAAGCCAAACTTTCTTACTGAACCTTGACTTTGTCCCTTTGTCCAAATCTGACTATTATTTCCCTCCAAATGCCCTCTTCACTCCAGGAGAGAGCTGTGCTCATGATGCTCAGTCACCGTGCTGCTTTCCAGCCTCACTCGCTCCAGCAAGAGAGGAACATAGCGGATGACAGGTTAAAAAGCCCCAGCACAATCAAGAGGTGCTCTGTAATTAAGAGGTAGGAAAGCTGTGCTGGAGAATTCCTCCCTGCCCCGTGGTGATGCTGAACAGGTCACACGAAACACACAGGGAAATGCTCACAGGTGAACAGCAGCACTAGTGTCCCAAGTCTTAACACACCAAGAAGTTAAACAGGAAAGAAGGCAATTAAAGGCAGTAAGAGGTGAGCAGCTGAGGAAGGGGGAAGGAAAAGAAGTGATGAGCAGCAAAAAGCCAACATAGGAAACTGTGTATTAATAAACATGAAGCTCTGTTCTATCCCTGTCCTTAATGTTGCTTTGGGCAATTGGCTCTCCTCTTCCCCAGCTGAAGTCACACATGATTCAGTCAGGGTTTGCTGCTGTACATTCAGACCAAGCAGACAGAAAACTGCAGAAGGAAAAGGAAGAACCTCAGAGATTCCAGGCAGTGCCTAAGAAATAAAGCAGGAGGCACCAGCTGCATGAGGGTCAGTGTATTCCACACATCTCCTTCCCCAGCTGAAGGGATGCCACAGAAATGCAGAGAGCTGGGAGGAAGGGGAAGAAGGCTAGAAAAGCCTAAAAGAAAAGGATCCCAAGCAAGTCTTTACACCCATCAATCATAAGATGAATGCATAAATAAGCAGAGTGTCTATATATAAAAGTGCCAAACTGTAGCTCGTAAGTTTTAAGGGCACAAGTCTAAAACAAGCAGCACAGGGAGAGCAGGGACAGCCTGACACAGCCTGAGAACAGACTCTGAGAGAAGAACACAACTGAAAGGCTGTCCTGGAGTTTACCAGTCCCTCAGCACCATGTGATTCTTCTCCACATTTGTTTTGTCTAATGCCAGGAGTAAGAGGCAAGGAGTTCTCACGTAGCATTTCGCACCCCACACAAACAGAAGATGCCAACTGCATTACACTCCCCAAACTGGTCTCTGTGTGTGTGTGTCTGTGTGTGTCTCTGTGTGTGCTACCTCAAACATGAGCAGCATTACACAAAAGCACACGTTACTTGCCCAAGTCTCCCACATTTTCAGATGCCACAGTCTCCACTAACACTTGGAGTAGGGAAAAAATAGAGTAACATCTCCCAACACACCACAGAGTTCTACATCACTGAGGTTATTGAAAGAGACAAACTGGGAGTCAAGAAGTGCCTGGAACAGGGCTGTAGTGCTGGTCACTAAGAGCAATGAAAGCCCTCTGCACCACAGTTTGTTCCCCCTTTTATTTTGCAACAAGAGCTCAGGGTGTGTGTTTTTATTCACAAGGGGAATACACACACTGTGTGTTTTCTTTCCAACTTTCTCATTGTGATTGATTTGGGAAGTACCTATAAGCAGGATAAAAGCCTGGACCTGCAGAGGGATGTATCACACACAGGAACCTGGTGTGCAGCACACAGCTTCCTCCCTTCCAAGACACATTAAACACAGAGCTTTGTGAAACAGGAGTGGAAGGAGCATGCAACTGCTCCCCTCAAAGCATTAAAGCCTGAGGAAGAGCTCACAATTCAAAAGTGCATAGGCAGTGTAAAGAAAAAGAAGTTCTGATGCCCAAAGACTTGAAGTTGTCAATGCACAAGTTACACTTGAGACCTCCCATCAGCCAGTAACATCTACACACTGCACATGGAAGCCTGAGGTTCAAAACATGCTCAGGGAAAACATTCTCCAGGGTAGCAAAACAGCATTTTCCCACGCAGGGGTGGCACATCAAGTGAGTGCTCCATGGGAGCACAAAACCTGAGCTCTGGCAGCCACTACAGCACCTTCCCCAGCTCTCATCCCAGACTTACGGTTGGTTGGCAGCTGGCCAGGGACTCCACACCACCATCACCATCTGCAGAGGCACCACCAACACCACGAGGCAATCCCACATGTGGCCTCATCACACCTGAGTGAATTTCAGATTCCATTTCCAAAATGCTTCCAGCACTGATCCAACTGATGTCAGAAGTTGACTTTCCTCCACTGAGCATCAGTCCTTGTCCCCTGCCTCCCGTGGCAGGGCAGCAGTGACTCAGTGACTCTCTAGGAGTGCTTACAGCCCATCTGAAGGGCAAGGCTAACCAGGAGCAACACCCAATAGAAGTGTAAGACCATGAGACAGTAAAACCCAGAAGTTCCTTTCACAGTTATCATTCCTTGGACAGCAAAGGGATCGCTCCTGTCCAAGCCTGAGGCTGTGCAGAGTGGTCCCCATGAGCCATGTGTTGTACCCACATCCAGGTGCTGCTGTCCAGCCACTACCATGATCCAAATCCTTCACCACGTCTTGCACAAGCCCCACAAACATCCCACGAGCTGCCAGTGCTGCCTGACTCTGAACCAATGATTTCAAACAGCTCCCAGCCTGTAATTACTGCAGGAAAGTCGTAAGGCAGCTATATTAAGTTCCAGCATTAGCATACTGCCACTGCATCATATGCCAACAGTGTTGCATCATGAGTGCTGACGTAACCTCATGCCTATGTAACGCTGCTAGGGATGGTGGTGGCTGCTCCTCTGTGTTTCTACCTCTGAGGACAGAGAAATAGGTTTGGCTGCTGCCATCCCACCTTGCTGCTGGATACTGAGCAGCCACAGACACAACTCACTCACTCCCAGTGAGGGAGTTTTTACTTCAAGCACTGAACTTGGTCCTTTTCATAGCCAAGGTTCAAGCCCAGTGTGCAAACTGGGAAATGATTTGCCCTTTTTCCAAGTTAGAAGAGCAGCAGCCTGTTGCTCACTCGCAGACAACACACAGAGGAGTGAGCTGGTACAGCCCCACTGTCACATGCTGAGCTGCACAGCCCTCCCCACTTCCACCACCAGGCAGCTGGGGAAGGGAAAAAACCCAAACTAAGCAGTTGCCAGACCCTAACCCCAGAGCATTTTCTGATCCCATCTCATCTATTTCACTGCTGCCTCCAGGATATCACACCTTTGTCTCTGTCCAGTGCCTGACAATCCAGGCACACCAAAGGCCAGGCCAGAGCAAGTACCAGAGTGATGGATCCACTCATCACGATTTCAGGTGGCTGTGAGGCAGCTCTTGGGGGTGATGGACAACCAGCTTGCCCCTACATTCCCTGCTTACAGTGCTCAGGGGTGCTGTCAGCCTCCCCACAGCCCAAACACCAGCAGGTGTCAATGCAGCATCACCACCACATCCCTGCAGGTACCACCCCAAGCTGTGCTGGGACTGACTGCCAGTTTGTCACCAGCACCAGGCCCGTGGCACACAACAGGGCAACAACACCCACAAGGCCACCACACACTTCACTGATGCAAAAAGCTTTCCACATGCTACATATGCCTCTTACTTTCTTCTACCTCTGGACCCCTACCACCTCATCCTCTCAGTGTATCTTATGCTCCTGCTTCTTCCTACCCACGTCTCCTTCCACTCGAGATGCTGGTCAAGAGTTTGCCTGGAAGGAAGCAGGGTTGGGTTTTCTCCTGCTGATATATGGCAGCTTCCAGCTCACTGGCATGTGTCTTATTCCCAAAGGCCTTTCTTCCTTTCACTTCCCGTGTAACTGTGTCTACCAGCAGCTCTGTTACCTCTGCTTCCAGCTGCACTCACAGGCTGGCAACTGAGAGAGAAACATGAAAGTCAAACACCTGCAAGAGAAGCTGGAAAGGAGGCTCAGAGCCGTGCTGGTGAAGGAGGGACAGTCACTGCTGTACCCATGGCTTAGCAACCTCTGTCCTAGGGAAGGGGCTTTATGGCACAAAGTACAAAACCATAAGAGTGTGGGGCTGCCAGAAAAAGACAAGTGAAAGTAAAACCCAAGGCACAGAGAGAGCATAAGGGGTTTTTTTTAGAAGAGATGCTCTAGAGAAGTAGGTCTGTGCATCCCGACTCGCTGCCTTCCCCCACTTTGTCACTCAGAGGCACTAAGAGAGGCCAGAGAGCGTTGGGCATCGCATCCTGCTGCTGCCCTGAGCAGCTGCCGAGCCGGGAGCCTGTGTGTGCCCGGGCAGCGCCGGGCTGGGCTCCGCGGGCAGCGCCGGGCTCTCCCGGCTCCCCTCCCCGGGCTCCCCCGGCCTTGGCCGAATCCCGGCGGCCCCTCCCGCAGGCGCCGGGAACGTGCAGTAATGGAGAAGCCGGGGCAGCGGGGCAGGGCGCCCGGGGAGCCCTTCGCCCGCAGCCCCGTTACCCACACGACCCCCGGGGGTGGCGGCGGGGTGGTCCCGCCCCGTCCGTCGCGTTCCACCCCGTCCCCGCCGCTGCCGGGCAGGGGGTCGTGAGGGCGGGCGGGGGGAGGGGGGCGCAGCCCGGTGCACCTTGAGCCGCAGGAAGGGCGGGCGGGGACTCTTATTGTGACACGGGCCGCAGCCTGGCCGCCAGCCGGGCCAGTGCCACGGCGGGGGCTGCCCCGGGCGGGGGCTGCCCCGGGCGGCCGCTCGCCCCCCGCCGCGGCCCCCGCGGGGCCGGTCCCGCCGCCTCCTCTGGCCGGCGCCGGTGAGCGCGGGGGGCTGCGGGGACCGGGGCGCTGCCGGCCCCGCGCCCTCGCCCCGAGCCGGCCCCGGACGACGACGGAGGAGGAGGAAGAGGAGGAAGAGGAAGCAGGCACGGCGGAAAGCCCGCAACAACTTTCCGAAACAAACGCCTCGCAGGCTGCCGTCCCGGCGCCCAACAAAAGCCGGCGGCGACCCGGGCCGCTTGGCCTCGGGCTCCGGGGACGCGCCGCGCCGCCCAACTTTTGCTTTAGCGCCGGGGATGCGCCCCGAGAGCCCCGCTGCCCCCCCTCCTACCCACCGCGGGCAGGGGCACCAGCTCCTTCCCCGGCAGGCGCTCATCTACATCCAAGCCCAGCCCACGGCCGGAGAGCAGGACTTTGCACTTTTCGGGGCTCAGCGAGGGCAGCCCGCTGGCCCCGCACGGCCAGGCTCCCCCGGAGCTCCCCCGGGAGCACACCCGCATCCCCGGCCGCTGCCTCGCACAACGAACACAACTCTGCCGCCGCCTCTCCCTCCCCAAGACAATAAACCCCAAGAGAACTTTTAATGCGGGAACTCACACGCCGCGGCACGTTCCCCGCCGCTCCCCGCGCATCCGGGCGCCGCCGCTCCCCGCTCCGCTTCCCTCGCGCCTCGCCGCCCTCTCCTCCGCGCCGCCCGGGATCCCCGGCTAAATCCTCTCCGCCGCGGCTCCCCTTGCCAAATAATGCGCTTCTCACACATGGAGTCGCGGCGTCACTCGGCGGAGCATGCGCGCGGCAGCCCCCGACACACAGGGCGGGCGGTCCGTGCTGCGGGGACGGCGGCGGGAGCACAGGCAGCAACGGCCGCGCCGCACCGCACCGCGCGGGGGCCCGGCGCCGCTTCCGGGCGATGGCGGAGCAGGTCTGTGAGCCGGGGCACCATTGGCCGGAGGGGGTCGCGGCACATGGCAGGCGGGCGGGGATTGGCTGCGGCGCGGGTGGGGGGCGCCGCGGGTGGGGGGCGCGGGTCCTGCCGCGGCGCCCGCGGCCACGTGGAGCGGCGGCGGCCCCTCCGCGGCCTCTCTGCCCTGCCCCGGCCCCGGCCGGCATTGTTCCCGGCGCTCCGCCGCCTCCCGGCTCGGGCAGAGGGGAGCTGCCGGCGGTGTCCCGCGGGTTCGGTCCCGACGGCAGGACCTCCGCTGACACGGATTCTCGGGGCCGCTTTTTCCTCCCTGAGCGCCTGCGGGCGCTGGTGAAGGAAAGGGAGAGCGGTGCGTCGCTCCCGCGGCTGCTCGGGCCCGGGGGTTCCAGCCTGCTGAAGGAAACTGGGCAGTGAGCGGTGCCGCGGGAGCGAGCCGGGGCGGGCTCCGTGCTGCGGGGCACAGCTGCCGGGCCCGGGGGGCCTCGCTCCCGAGGCTGGCGGGGCGGCACGCACTCGGCTCCTTCCCCAAACCCGCCTTTGAGGGCGGCAAAGTCGGGTTGAGACGATCGGCGCTCGGCAGGCTCGAGACAAAAAACACCCCAACCAAACCACTTTTAACAGCCAACACCAGAAATAGCTATTTTGTTACACTCCGGAGCCTCGGGGTCACTCCCGCTCGTCGCTGCCGACAGCTCGCAGTGGGTCAGCGAGGAGCACGAAGCTGCCTGCGAGTATCTTCGAAGCCCTGCGAGAGCCAGGTCCCGGCCGCGGTGTGCGGGACACAGCCCAACCAGCCCAGCCCCTGCTCCCGGCGCTGCGGGTCCTGCTGCAGGACAGTGGGTCGGCAAAGCAGCCCTGAGGCAGTCCAGCTCCCCCCCTCCTGCCTAACTTCTCTTAGCAAGCTTTACAAGGGCTGTCTGAAGCCGTGTTCTTAAGTCCAGCAGGTACATTATTCCAGATTAAATTAAGAGCAGAGGCATTCTGAACTTCTTACCAGCCCTCTGAAGGCACTTGCAGATCTCTGCTGTGGTTTGCCAGCTAACTACTGTTCTCCTGCCCTCCCTGTCTCACTTTCCTATTCCTTTGGTCTGTGAGCTATTCTCCCCATGCAGGTCTGCCTAAGGTGCTGGGAGGTGTATAAATAACCTTTCCAAGCCACCCAAAGATCCAAATTCTAGGTTTTCCCTATCAGCCTAATGCCAAGGAGCCACGAGACCTCCAGTTGTCCCCATTTCTGGAGACAGGTTACGTTTGGGATGTGGTCTGTTGGCTCCTAACCCACTAGCCCAGCTACACCTTCCTCACTCACTTCACCAGCCCCAGGTTAATCATTTTCCCCAGGGCAATACAGCACACTTCAGGGTCCTCCTTCCTCCCTGAAAGGATGAAGCTTCTGCCTCTGCACTCACATTTCTGGCACATTGAAGTTAAGTAATGGGAGGGATGTGCCCAGGAGTTCAGGAAGAACCCCCTAAATAACCATATTCTGCCAGCCCTGTCAGGTAAATGCCCCCCACCAGCATAACAATTGGTGAAAGAGACTTAGAAGCAGGAGAATTAGGGCTAATGAGGCTTTTTTTTCATGTTTTGATGACTTAATTCTGAGGCTGAAAGTGAATTTCGAGGTCCTGGGGAAAGATGGGGACGCTCTTGTGCCTCAGGGTGGGTGACAGCCCCTCATTTCCCCCCCATATTCAAGCACAAAGGATTTCTGACATTGACAGCTCCCTGACCTGCCCAAAATCCTGCCTGGAAATGCCAGCATGGGCTGAACAGAATGCTTTTGAATGTTTTTCTTTCATGAACTTACTTAAAATATGAACCCCCAGGTGGTTATTTAGTCAATAAGTTAGATTTGTGCCTGGTTTAAGAGCAGCCACTGATTATTTTTGGGTGTTTTAGTAAGGGCTGGCTTGTCTCTGAGGCCAAAGTTCAAATTTTAGCCAGGAGATGTTGCTGGGGGATGGCTGAGCTGTTGCATCCAGAGGGACTGTTAATAACTCAGTCACCTGGAAGGTGTGTCAATGTTGTAATTGCTTAAGAGGGACACAAGCCGATGTCATTTCAATGACAATCAAGTGTGTGGAGCTGGGTGGTTCCCTGGGCAAGAGAAACACCACCACCAGAGATGTGGATGTTCCTAGAACTAGCTATGCACCATGAAGTAACTTCTCACAACACCTTTAGGTGACACTAGTCCTCAGCTGCTCTCAGGGGGGAAAGTTCTATGGAACTGTAACAACTCCAGGGGGTAAAATAGAGGTAATGAAATGATGTGTGAGGCTTGGGGAGGGATTCTGGAGGTATGGTCACTTTGTGTTGAGGACAAAACAAAACTGACACTACTTGGGTTCACACAAGGCAAAGGAGTAATTAATAAAGGGTAATTAACAAAGGGAATCTTGTCCCCTACATAAACAGCCTGGCCAGGTAGAGGGTGTTTGCCAGGAAGAGTCTTGCTAAAAACCATGATGAAAACAGTCCCCTCTCCTATTTAAAACAGCACCTAAAGTCTCCACAGCCAAGTGTCAGTGCACTTTCAGTCTGCACATGCTGCTTTTTGGGGCTCTGTGCCTTCCAGCTAAGCACTGTGCATCGCTGCAGCATCACCTTTACTCAAAGAGGCAACAGGTCACTATTAACACGATTGGACTTTAATCTGAGTACTGTGTTTAAATGAAACCCCAATGGTTCCACACTGGAAAAGCTGCTTCTGGGAGCAAACAGCTGCACTTTTGCCAAGCTTGTCCTCCCTTTCTCACCTTGATTAAAGCCACTCAGTTATGGAATGGGAGAAGGGGAGGTGGGACTGGGCTGTCTGAGCTGGAGGCTTGGGTTTGTCACTGAGGTGACACTGCTGGGGCACTAACCATGCTCCCTGGTGCGTGAGTGGCTCTAGAGGGACACACAGGGTCCCTATTGCCCTCCCCCCTCTGTGGCACACACTTTGTATCAGTCTTTTCAGTGTTCAGAAAGATGGATTATGAAGATCTGACTGAAAAACTGCCTGGGATACTTCCTGGCATGTGATTTTCATTTAAGAATATGGACTAAACCCTAAAAACCACATAAATACTCCTTCTGATAACCCAGCCTGATGTCATGTAGCCTAAATTCTGCTCCAAAGCTGAACATCTCATCACAGAAGCAAAACATTCCCAGAGCCACCAAATCCAGCTATTTAAGTTGTTCTTCCAAATGCAAAGTCCATGGATAATAGGGACCAAACACTCCATCCTTCCTGGGTGTTCTAACACTACATCATCTCCACTCTTCACAAGATACCACCCAATGCAGCACACAGTAGCACATTAACTTTGTTGCCTCAGAATTGTAGCACAACTTGGTCCTGAGGCAGGAGAAAAGAAAAACCCCCAACAAATTCATCCAACAGTGTCCCTGAAGGGAGGAGAAACGAGATGAAGCCGTTTCCCATTGCAGAATGTAGGTCAAAGAAGAACTAGAAGTAAAGCTCAAGCCAGATCTGGTAGACTTGGTCATCTCCCTGCAACCACCAGCAGCTGTATGGCACAGGAACACACTGACATGGGCAGAATGAACAGGCTCAACAAGTCCTTACGTGCAGCAGCTGATATGTGTGTTAGGGAAGGCAGAGAATGTGATGCCAAAGTGGTCTGATGGGCTAAAAGACCAAGGGAGCACAGATACTTCTGAAAGCACCTGCATCTTGGATTCACTCAATTCCCACTGAGTACACACTGAGCTGAGCTGGCATCAGACACAGGGCCAAGACAAGACTGTGATCCTTCATTTTCAAACAGCAAACCTTGTAAAGGATGGGTTGGGGGGGTATTTTAATGTCTCTTGCACTGCTGGCTAGCACATTGCAAATAACAGGCTCCATCCTTCAACAGATAAAGGGAAGAAAGGATAAAACTGTGAGCATGCTGCAGCAGTGCTCAAAGCCTTTGGAATCACAGAATCTTAAGGGTTGGAAGGGACCTTGAAACATCCAACCCCCAGTTTTAAGATGCTTTATGCTAAGAATGAAAGGAGTTCCATCAGTTTGAGAGCAGGAGATGATCCTTTACTTATCTGCTGCTGAAACTATTTTCATGCAAGTGCAAGTTGCAGCTCCTACCAGCTGCTGGAAACAGGCTTTCTGGTAAGTGGATCAAGAATAGGATGAGGGAGAGGATGGTAAACTGGTGCTTTCTGACACTTGAGGGTCACTGTAGAACGTGGAACCCCATTCTGCTCACTTTTGCCAACCCACTGGGGGTAACACCAAAACAGAGAGAGGTTTTTGTGCACTGAAGCAGGATGTGAGACTGGAAACTGTGAAAACACCATGATCTAAGCAATGAGCTGGGTGACCCTCAGTAGAAATGAAAACGAATCTCTCTGGGACTGAAAGGCAATGAAAGAGCAGTAAGGTACTGAGGAGCTGGGGGAAGCAGTGGGTGCATGCAAATACTGCTTGGCCCTTGGTGTCTTCAGTGGGATATTCTCTGTCCCCAACTTCAATAAGCCCTTTTCTGGCTGGAACAGGATGTATTGGGAGCTTTGCTCCAACTCAACAAGCGCTTCACGGACTATTGATTTTGCTCAGAAGTGGGAGAGGGCAAAGTTCACCCAGCAACTGCTGTGACTGAAAGATGTGCCAAAGACCATCTCAAGCCTCCTGAAAACTGGGTCCCACCACAGACCCCTTCAGATCCCTTCAGTCTCCTCATCTGCAACTTTGGACATAATTGCTGGCAAACAATGAGTCAGAGCCACAGAGCCATTACTTGAGGGAATGGCTGGAAACAAGCAGCTCTGGCTTGTTTGCTGATCATTGTCACGTGGCTCATCAGTACTTGACCCTGATTAAAAGGAGAATTAACCAGTTGCAGAAAACCCTAGAGTTCCCATCAAATTAGATTTTCTGGAAGCATTCACTGCTAGGAGCAGCCCTGGGAGAAGCAGGAGCTCAACTGGGTGGGCACACACCTAGATAAGTGAGCTCAAGGCTCCTTTCAGGGTTGTAGCAATCAGTGAACATTCCAAAGAATCTTTATCATCAAGACCTGCCAGCCTGTTTGCAACCAACACATCTGCTGATCACTTACCACTCTCTTTTTCTTTAAAGCCCACAAGTGCACTCAGATGATGTTATGATTATCTGCTAATATCCTGTACTCTTCCCCCCAGCACACATTGTGTTTTGGCTCCTCTGGCTGGTGATCTCTTTGGAGGGGGGGAGGGGGGCATTTGGAGAGCCATCAGCCTGCTGAACTCTGTCATTTTAAGAATCAATTCCTTCCCCAGTGCAATTATGAGCATTTCCAGTTCTATCCATTCCTTGTGGACTCCTGATTAAAAAGATATTGGAATTGTTAACTCACACAAGTGCTCCTGTCCCTGTGCTCTGAAACCCTAAGCAGTGAAGGCAAGAGAAAGGAGACAAAGAATCCCTGTTATTAAGTAGTTCTCATAGAATTCAAACATGTACAAGGTTTCCTCCAGTGTGGAGAGTGGTTTGGTACTTCCTGCCCTCCAAATTAGAGGTAAAGGGGGAAATAGTGACTATGACCTCAGTCATAGCATCATCAAATCACAGAATGGTTGGGAGGGACCTTTAGAGCTCATCCAGCCCAACCCCTCTGCAGAAGCAGCTCCCACCTAGATCAGGTCACACAGGAATGGGTCCAAGTGGGTTTGGGAACCTCCTGAGAAGGAGCCTCCACACCCTCCCTGGGCAGCCTGGGCCAGGGCTCCCTCACTCAAACACTGAAAGTTTTTCCTCATGATTAAATGGAACTTTCTGTGCTCCAGCTCCATCCCATCACCCCTTGTCCTGGCACTGGGTACAACAGAAACAAGTGCTGCCCCAACCTCCTGCACCCACCAGTGAGATATTGGTCAATATCCATGAGCTCCCCCCTCAGTCTCCTCTTCTCCAGACTGAACAGCCCCAGGTCCCACAGCCTTTCCTCACAAGGAAGATGCTCCAGTCCCCTCTTGGTGGCCCTGCACTGGCCTCTCCCCAGCAGTTCCCTGTCCCTCTGGAGCTGGGGTGTCCAGAGCCAGACACAGGACTCCAGATGAGGCCTCAGCAGGGCAGAGCAGAGTGGGAGCAGAACCTCCCTTGCCCTGCTGCCCACACTCTCTTTGATGCCCCCAGTTACATTCCTCCCTTTTCTAGAAAACCAGCTTTTATCCCTGACTGGTCAGGCTGGTAGATTGTGGTCTGAAAGGGTCCCTTTCTCAAGGTCACCTAGCAGACCTGAAAGGTGTGAGGTACCGTGGGTGCCACGATGAGAACTTCACACTGGGCACGTGTGAGATGTCCCTGCACAGGGCTGTGGTGCTGCTGTCAGGATCCTGTACCAAAGATGTTGACTGTAAAAGCTACACTGTGCTGCTTGGCCATGCTGTGAACTTTCAGGCTGTCAAACTTAAAACTGAAAGGATCCAAAAGCATTTTTCAAGTGGGATTTGTGTTCACCTGCCAACGTGGATTGGAAATGGCAGGAGGGGGTTGTTCCTGACTCCAGGTTGTTGTTGTTCATAACACATCATTATTAATCACATTGGAACAAACCCCCTGGTCAGTGTTTACCAGCTGGCAAACTGGACACAGCAAAGCCCAAGTCAGGAAGGGTTTGTTTTTACAGTTCAAAGCCTGCAGAGTGTGTAGGGAATGTCTTCCACAAGGTAACTGGGTTTGTAGCTAAAGCCTGAAAAACACCACCTAAATTCCACCCATTTGAGCAATTCCCAGCAGCTTGTCCTCTCAAGCCAGCATCAGGCTAGATTCCTCACAGAGGCTAATGCTCACACAATCAGGTGTCTGTATGGATGCCATGACAGCCCCAGCCCTCTGTGGTTTACCAGAGGAGTTCTGGCTACAGACCCTTAAGGATGGGAGAATGGAGAAACACAAGAGTGGATGGATCATATTCTGTATTAACTACAAGCTCTGCCTATGCAAGAGCTTCTGTTCCCAGTGATGCAAGTGGGTGCAAGATCCTCCACAACAGTCAGGTTACCTCCACTTTAGATCCCTTTGACTGCAGATATTTGCAGACAGGCAAGTGATTCATGGGCTCCCTGTTGCTAAAAGCCACCCTGTGCAGGAGCCCTGAGGCTGGGGGGGTAGAAAATCATCTTTGAACCAAATTTGCTTCAGCTTTGAGTTTGGGTTTGGTTTTATTTTCATGAAAGCAAAGCCCTTTTTACCCCAAAGAGGGGGATTAGCAGTTGGCTACAAACAGAAGCATTGAGTGAGGTGGGCAGCACATGAGGTTAAGTTTCAGACTGCAGTTAACCTTAGCACACTGACAGGCTCCAGGACCAAAATCACAGGAGCCTTGGAGAGGACCAGGCAGAGAAGTGCAATCAAATGTAGGAAGCTTGCAACAGTGAACAAATGAACTTAGTACCACCCTGGTTCAAAAGTGACTGCAGTAAAAGGTAGATAAAGAGCAAAAAGTAGGAACTTTGAGCAAAACACACATGCAGAATATTGTCCTTTCAATGGACTCAAGCATTTTCCTTACAGCTGTGAAAGGGAGTGCCCACTGGCCCCTGGTTCCTCAAGGCATCCACCCAGGGGTCAGCATTGCACTGAAACTTGCTTTGCATCCAAAGACAACCGTGCCACTTCCCTCCAAAACCCTCACCTCCATCCTACCTCCATTTGTTAAGGTTTGTATCAGCTCAAAGCCAAGCACAGGTTACCTGTACCTCACAAACAACTCTCTTTTCAACTTTCACTGTAGAAGCTGAGTGCTCTGCATCCCCTGTTACCTGCAATTCTCAAGGACCTGACTGTGTGTTTGGAAGATGCCAGCATGAAGCCTTGCCATGAAGTTCTGTGACAAACAGGGGCACAGTGATGGAAAGCCAAAGGATTTATGGATCTAAAGTCAACTGGACAGATTGTTATTGGAATGTGCTGCCTTTGGAAAACCTCTGTATTTCCAGAAGGATTGTGAGAGTCTTGTCCCATGTTTACTATCAGCATTTAATTCTGCCCTGGGGAAGCCTCAACTGGAGTCCTGTGGCCAGTTCTGGGCTCCCCAGCTCCAGAGAGACAGGGAACTGCTGGAGAGAGGCCAGTGCAGGGACACCAAGATGCTGAGGATGGACTGGATGAGCTCTAAAGGTCCCTTCCAACCCCACCATCCTGTGGTTCTGTGATTTATTAACACTGTTCCTCCTGGCAATATTTATTATCTTTTCTCCTAATCCCCTGCAAATTCCAAGTGGGTTCTCTCAAGTCCCCTCTCTTCCAACAGCACTATACTAGGTCAGTTCCATAACCTGCTTTCCTGCTGAAAATATAAATTAGATTCATTTCTAAATTTAGGATTGATGGGATCAGTCATTACTGGTCTTAATTCTTCAGGCAGAGTTCAAGGGAAAGGTGTTCACAAAACAACTTCAGCTTCTCGCTTAAGAGTTCACAGAAGTCCTGAATCTCAATGTGCTCGTTTGTGTCAGCTGCTGAGACCAACCTTCACAGAAGTAACAGAAAGCTTGTACTGGAAGACCAAGATTAGAGCTTTTCTTCTTCCAAAATAAGCTTATATCTTAATAGTACTTTATCAACAGTGTATGGAGCTTCCCCATGTCACAGAATCATAGCATCTTAAGGGCTGGAAGGGACCTCATCCAGTGCAACCCCCTGCCAGAGCAGCAGCACCTAGAGCAGGGCACACAGGGACTCATCCAGCTGGGTTGGGATGTCTCCAGAGAAGGAGCCTCCACAGCCCATCTGGGCAGCCCCTGCCAGGGCTCCCTCACCTCAACAGGGAACAAATTCTTCCTTGTGTTGCTTTGGAAACTCTTCTGTTCCAGCTTGTCCCCATTGCCCCTTGTCCTATCAAGAACAAGAGTTAGCTGAGGAAGAAGAGAAGGCCATGCAGTTGTGCCAACAGGCAGAGCTTGGTAAGCTGCTCTCCAACCTGAAATCTCTCCTGGACAATGACTCCAAATACTCATACAGAGAAAAGGCAGAGGGAGGGAGATCCCTCGCAGCCATCACACACTGCCATGGGTGACACAGCTCCCAGAGCACTGCCAAGAGATAGCTCTCAGGGGGGGAAAAAATCTCATCTACACTACCAAAAGCTGAAGCACCCTTTGTTTTCCCTTTGAGAAGCCTGTCACACACTCCTCCAGCCTTGCTCTGGGTCTGTGGGGTGTAACCAAGAGGGAGGATGGAGCGTGTCACCGAGCTGCATCCCACCATTTCACTGCTCTGATGAACAACCAGATACATGTTTAATAACTGCACAAAGGGACAGCCCAGTTCTTATCATCAGGCTCTCTGGGGATTTGACATCCTTGGCATTGTATCCTAAGAGGAAGGAAATTTCTCACTTCCCTAGCTATTTCAGTTATATAAATCAATTGTTGAAGGGTAGTGGAACTGGGCTGTGCAGAGGAACCAAAGCAGCTGGATTTGGGCTCAGATGCTCTTTGGAGAGACTTCTTTATATACTAAATATATAATGCTTTGTAATTTGTTAGTAATGGTAGTGAAATAAAGGTGAAAACTAGCAGCTAGGGAAAAAACCCACCTCCTTGGTTTTATCCTGCCAGTCACAATGGAGAGTGTGAGGCTGTTTGATCAGGGTCCTGTGGACCTAAAGCTCAGATGTTGTCACCATCACTGACCACCCTCCTCTCATTTTCTCCAGCCTCCTCTGAACATCCTCATCTTACCAGCTGGGCAAGTGAGTTCAGAGGCATAAACTTCAAGAACTTAACAGGAAACGATGAGTAAGTGTGATGGATTGGAAGATGGGGTTTTCTGGCAAAGAAAAAGCTGCTCTGGGCCATGAGAAGGATGATAAAAAGATGGAAAAAAACCCCCTAAAAATACCTCTGGTGGCCCTGTGAGCACAAGGCCACTGATCTCCTGTGCCAGGCAACCAAAAAGCAGATGCTGTGGGTGCTGCTCTGGTGTTTCACACATGTTCCTGAGGAGGTTGTTTTTTCTAAGCAGTGGCCCATGGATACAGCTCCATTCCCCAGCTGCAAACGTGGATGTTGAGGCATGCAAGTGGCCCCAAAGTTTGGAAAACTGGGATGTGTAACTCACTGGTCCAGTGCATTCTGGCCTCAGCAGGCAAAAAGCTCCAAGTCCTCGTTCCACAGCATCACAGTCCTACCAGGAGAGATTTGAAGGTCATGACTGCTGCTCCTTCAGGGGTGCTGCTAAAATCGTGGCTGTCACCCACTGAATCAGTTGCCACTATGACATTCCCTCCTCACCTTTGGGAAACTGTGACAGCACACAAGCCAACTTGTCTAGAGACTCTGGGGACTCCCTACATTCAGGCTGAAGATACTGAGGTGGAAAGCAGTTCACCTTGCTTTGGCCTAAAGAGCTCTTAACTGAGACAAGAGACATTCAATTCTACCTACATCTAGCAACAGCATTTATTCTTTGCTGCAGGAAGGTTAACCTGCAGTGGTTCTGCCTCTTCTGCACAACCCTCGAAGCACTCAACTCTGTCCTGATGGAAACTGGCTAATTAACTTGGGATGAAGGCTAATTCACATCCTTGGGAGTAGCTTTCAAAAGCAAAGCTGGGTGTGTTTGTATGCTTTTTTGTTTGTTTTTAAACAAAATGTTATTTGTAGTCCCCAACTTGTTGCTTCCAGATGAGTTTCTTCTTGCAAGACCCCTCTGACATCCCCCAAGGCAATGGGAAATGAAGATGTTTGAAGATGTGAAATAGCCTGCAGCATTGCAGCCCACTGGACAGCAGGCTTTAGGGACCACTGGTACAGAGATGTGATTTCAGCTAAACTGGTGCCAACAGCATCATGTGTTTTACTCTCTGGAAGATTTAGGCACTGTTTGAAGAGAATACACAGGTTCATGTAAGACATTGCATTCAACTCTGGAGAAAGGCTGATAAAAAGAAGTCATCTATAGCATTGAGACCAGAAGAAAAGCTCCATTGGCAGCTTAGGGGAAGACTGCTCACTAAAAAGACATGTTTTTCTCTCTTAAAACTTTCTGCTTGGTATGGTCAGAACTACTGAAGTACTTCAGCCCGTTCTCTGTGCACTCAGCAGCGCTTTGGGTTCAGCAAGTTCTAATAAACCTGGGCACCACTGATTTCTGAGGGGTTGAGGAGGTCCTTCTCAAGTCAAAGTTACAAAAAACCCAACCCCAAAAGCTTTTTCTCCCTCCTAAAATACTGTGAAGAGTCCAAATTTGGAGGGTTGGTTACTTTCAAACACCTAAACCTGACAAGATTCCTTTACCTACAGCAACTGCCACAGCTTGTACACACAGCCCCTTATACTCTCTCTAGCTTCTCACCACACTTACCACGAAAAGAAGGGGGGAAATAAGTGGAAGATAGATAGAAATAATAATAATCATCAATTAACTTCTTAAGAAGCCCTCTAGATAGGTTGTGTGAAGCATGGCAGAGAGCTGGGGGTGAGGAGAAGGTGGTAGACCACAGACAGGATATCACTTTATTTTGAATAGAGCTTGTCTTGCATACAAACTAAATCCCCCCCCCAAAGCAGTACAGACATAAAACGGTGCCAGAAGAAGAAAGCCATGAGGCAAACACAAGAGTGGCGTTTTCAAACTGGTGAAAACAACCCCTGGTTCTCAATCCTTGCCCACAAAACCTCCACAAGCCTAGACACAGGGGTATAAGGGCTCTTCTTTAGCACCGGCCCCCACAAAAACCACCTCCATCTTATGTCCTGTCGTGAATTCAACCCATCTGGCACTTTCCAGCAAGCAACCAGCTTTGGGTTTGGTTTCTTTTTGTTCCTGCTTAGCAGGTCCCCTCGGTTTAGTGGCCTCACCCTGCCTGCATTCACCCTTTTCTTCCCAGGGACACCTCCTCCTCGGCAGACCCTCGCTTTTTGCTGCCCCGTGACAGAACTTTGTCCATTGACGTAGTGCCACTTTCTCTCGCAGTGGACGTCTTGTTCCCCCTGAGGCACTCACCACTGAGGCTTCTCTCAGGACTCCTGGTACCTTCACTACCAAAAAGCCCTCCCTCTTCCTTGTGCCAGCACCTTTCCCCTCCGCAACCGCCGGGCTCTCCCCCCTCCGTGCCCCCTTTCCCCCGCCGGCCCCGGAGCTGGCTACACCCAGCCCGGGCCCGCTGGCCCCAAGTTCTTTCCCGGATGCCCCATCTTTAGCATCGGTAGTTCCCTCCCCTCCCCCACTTCCCCTCCCCCGCCTTCCCAAGTCTCTGGGACTAATAATCTGGCTTTGCTGACATGCTCTGGTAGCTGTGCCTATCGGGCAACTCCCAGGATGCACTCTTCGCTCCTCCCTGGCACCCCCTCAGCTTTGCCCACCCTCCGCTGTTACTTCCCCAGCCTTTTTTTCCTCTCTTTTTCTCCCCTTTCCCTCCCCCTTCCCCACTCCCCCCCTCCCTCACACCCCCACCCCCCCCGTTTTGTCAGCGCCCCTCCCAGGGCCGCTCTTCCTCAGGCCAATTCCCCAGCGTCCCTCCGGGCCTTCCCCTCCCCCGCCGTGCCCGGGCCCAGCCGCCCCGGCCCCGCCGCCCGCGGGGTTCCCACCGCCGTACCCCCGTGGGGGCTGCCGTCCCTCACACCTTCGCTCCCCCCTCCCTCCCACCCCTCAACCGCGCACCGACCCCCCGCTCGCCCTCCTCGGCTCCCCCCCACCCCGACCTCCTTCCTCGCCCCTTCCCCTCCAGCCCCGCTGCCCCCTCACCCTCGCCCCCTCAGGGTGTGCGTGTGTGGGGGGGGGTGTGTGTGTCCCCTCTCCCTCCCCCCGGTCCCCAGGAGCTGCGGGGGGGGGGGGGGGTGGGGATGTCACTCACTCTCCTCAGCCCCCTCGGAGCCGCCTCCTCCTCCTCAGCGGGGCCCGGGCCGGACTGGGGCCGTGGGGGGAGGGGAGGCGGCTCCCTCAGGTGGCCACTGACAGGAGGAGGGAGGGAGGGAGGGAGGGAGGAGGAGGGGGCTGCGCGCGCAGGGAGACCCGCCTCACGCCGGGCTCCCCCCCCCCGCCCCTCGCGCTGCCGCCGGCGCGGGACTCCCGGGGCGGCGCGCGCGCCACCAACCGCCGCGGCCTCGGGGCGCCGCTTCCCGCCCGCACACGGTTGCCAGGCAGATTTACGCTAACGTGCGGCCCCGCTCGCTCCGCCGCGCCTCCCGCCCGCCTGCGCGGGGCGCTCTGGGTGGGATCCGGGGCTCTTTTTTGGGGTGTTTCGTGGGGTTTTAGGGGGGTGCTTTCGGGGTGGGTTTTGGGGTTGGGTTTTTTTTCCCCTTTTCGAAACCAAAGACGGACGGCTGCGCCCACCAATGAGAAGCCGGGATTGCCCAGCCCGCCAGCCAATCGCCGCCGGAGCCCGCCTTCGGCCCGCCCCCCGTACTAAGCGGTGAGGAAAAGAGGCGGAGCGGAACGATGATTGACGGGGCGCTCGGCCAATGAGCGCCGCGTGGGCGGGGGCACGGTGGCCAATGAGGAGGCGTGTCCAGCGGCGGGCCGGGCTGTGAGGCGCGGGGCTGGGCTGCCCCCCCCATCCCCTCAGCGCCTCACCGCGCCCCGCGGCCGGCACCGCGCACCCCGCACCCGGGCTCCGCGCACCCCGCGGCCGGCTCCGCGCTGAGGCCGGCTGAGGTGATGCGCTGCCCGCGGGGAGGGGCCGGGGCCGCCGGCCGCGCTCAGAGAGGCCCCGCCGCCGGGCCCTTATCCGCCCGCGCAGGCCGGCCTGGGGCCGCAGATAGGGGCCGGCGGCGGGGTCGCTCGCTCCGTGAGGCGGGCGGCGGGGAAGGGAAGGCGAAGCGAGGCGGGCCGCGGCCTCCGCCGGGAGCAGGGCCGGGGCCTCCGCCGGGAGCAGGGCCGCGGCGTCGCGGAGCGGTGCCGGTGGGGCGGGCGCGGAGGGGGGGGCAGGGCCCGCGGCGGCCGTGACTCATCCCCGGCTTCCTCCGCCGATCTGGGTCAGGGGTGCGCGGCCGGTTTCATGCCACCGACCGCACCTCCGAGGGGGCCCCGATAGGATCCTTCCCGGCGGAGGTGGCGAAGGGACGTTAACCCTTGTGCTGCCGGCTGCTCGGGCTCTAGGCGGTGCGGGAATACCGGCACCCACCTGGCCAAGCCGATGCTTGGGAACGGGAACAAAGACATTCACGTGTTAACTTTTCCCCACGAGACTCCCCCAACGACAAAAATACAGCTTCTGAACTGCCAGCTTGCAACCTACCTTCACATAAGCTTCAGGACTTCTTATTCAGCGTTTTTAGACACCTGCAAGTGAGCTGCCTGTTAGAAAAATACCTTGGGGTGAAGCAAGTTTGTAAGCAAGGGTAGGTAAAGTGACAGGAGCTGCATGTTCCTTAACACACCAGCACCAATCTTCCAGCAATTCTTTTCCCCAGACAGCTGATTGCAGGACTGGATGTTACTTGTTTTGAGAGTAAAAGGGTGTTAATGCTTACTCTTTTCATTCCTAAGCAGCAGTCCTGTTGAACCAGGGTAGGGAAGCAAAAGTGGAAGCACAAGAGCAGCAAAACTACAGCCAGAAGCTGGGTCTCATCCCAGCCTCTCCATCCTGCCTGCTCCTGCAGTGGATTCAGCCTTTGGTCAGGACACTTCCAACACACTCAGCTGCTTGGGGCTGTTTTCCACTCTAGATTACAGATTCACCCTTTGTGTTAACAACTTTGTGCTCAATATCCTTTTTAAGGCTGAATGCATGTTTTCTTGTAAGGTGCCTTCCACCCTTTGTGCAGGAGTAACTCAGGGTTAACAGCACAGCTCACAACCAGTCCTTGCTCTGGTTAACAAACTCTGGCCCTTCACAACTCACTGGTTAAGTGACTTTAATCCACACAGGATGGGTGCAGCCCCCCATCAGTGTTTTAAAACAGGTTTAGATGCATTTTCTTACCCACAAGCTAGGTAAAGTGATGTTCAGAAACCTCTTCAGTCACTTCTTGATCTTGTCCTGGTTGGTCAGAGTTTTACCAAGGTGATCTTTGTCATCTACTAAAGCAGCACCCAGTAGCCTCAGCAAACAGCTCAAGCTTTCTTATCTTTCAAACTAAGCATTTACATGGAGTAAGCTCTTAACAGAAGAAAACTTCCAGCCAGTCACTGTGCAGCAAGCTGGAACCTTCATGTTGCTTTGTTGGCTGACAACAAGCCTCTGCACAGTAAAATACAGAGAGGATCTACCCTGGATGTGTCTCAGGATCTATTAGGTAAGTACTAAACTTTTGTACCTCTTGCTGATGTATTTTAGATGTGTTTCACGTGGAGCTTTGCCACGAGGTGCATCATCCACAAGGAGCTGCTTTGGAGGAGAGGCCAGAGCCGGCCCAGACACTGGCTGGATGAGGCAGGATGGAGGGAAGGTGATGACAGCTCCCTTTATGTCAGAGGCAGCTTTTTTTCCTGAAGGAAGGACTTGCACATAACCAGGGTAAGGAGGCTGGGTGGCAGCAGAGCTGCCTCTTCTAATCCACAGAAAGGAAACTGCCATTATGGGTTGAAATGTCCACACTGGGAGTAACTGGTTGGAACTGAGCCTGCTTTACTTGGCCTCTGGGATGAAACTCCAGGGCTGAGCTGAGCAGGCCCCATGATATTTTGGGAAGACTCTGCAGGAAGTTGTACAGTTTTTTTAGTTTCTTCAGAGTTTTACTTGCAGAGAAGTTGATTCTTCAGTTTTCTTCCTGTTTGACTGAAGCTCAAAATGTCAAAGATACTTGACAGAAAATTAGGGGATAAAAGAGGAAAAAAAGCCCAAACCCAATCCCCATTGAACCAGATGCTACTTGTGCAGATCCAGTGTACTCAGCATCCTTTTGCATGACTGCAGTGAAAAACACTTCTGCCTTAGACCAAACCAGAACAATTCCAGGTGTTGGATCAAGCCACAAGCATCTTGTCTTGTCCCAGAGCCCAACCAGGGTTGGAGCCTCTGCAGGGCAGGGTCACAGCCACCCTCCAGGCTCAGGTGAGCAGTCAGGTGGACATTTTCAAGCAGGAAATTCTGGTTCTCATTCCAGGCAGGAGCCCTCAGGCCCAGTGCAGTCATCCCCACGGGGCCCCAGCCCCCCTCTGCAGTGCTCCTTTGGTGCACAAGCCACGAATCTCTGCCCCACAGCCAGAAACAAGACCCGACACCGGGGTAAGTCATCTTCCCCATCACACCGTGTCCTTTGGAGGCAGGAGTGCCTGCAGATCCAACTGAAGCAATTAGTATTCTACAAAACTGCTAGAAGAAGTAAAATTAAACTTTATTTAAAAATTCTTCTAATATAGAAAACGAGAGGAAACAAAAGGCAAAGTGAAATGCCCCCCAGTTCCATCTCATTGCATGAGTTACTGTATTTACAGCTTGAGGAGCACTGCAGAAGGTAACACGTCCTGCTGGGGAGGGAGGGAAGCACTACAGACACAGAACCATACATCCTACAAACCTGACAGAACATTGAAAGGTTCACTGCAGGGAAACAATTAAATACACTTTGCTAAAGACAGACAGTAGAAGAGCACAGAGGGGGTTTATTTCATCCTGATTTCTCCAAGTACAGCCTGAATTAGCGACACGATTTCCACTCACCCCTCAGCATCGGGGTGAGAGCTGCTGGAAACGTGCTGGGGAAAGGGGGCAATGTCTGAAGGCAAATGGGACATTCATTCTTCCTTTCTGAAGAATTTGAGGGGGAAAAAAACCCCAACTGAGTAAAATTAAAGCAGTGACATAACAGTGGGGGGGTACATGGTGCTGGACTCTGGGTGTCCCAGGCAGCACAGCACCTCGAGGCCCTGATGCTTTAGCAATGGCTGGTTTGGCTTTTGGTGGGACAGGGATGGGGGGTGACAAGAGGATAAAGTTTAGGATTTAAGAAAATGAATGTTTTTAATCCCCCAGCCACCAGATTTGATGGAGATTTCCTGTGTGCATGGGCCTTTTCTGCTGTTCTTACTGTAGGAAATGAAACAACACCACAGGTAAACGCTTCCAGGCTGCATTCTCTATACACATATAAGTTTGTACACTATCTACAAAACAGTGATTAGATGCTTCTGTGTAAGTTCTGGCTACTCATTTAAAAATACTAGAGGAAAAAAAAAACTGTACAGTTCTCTAAATTACATCTTTAGAAGAATAAGTTTTCTCTTTTTTTTAGAAGTTCATAAAAGACTTCGTGGTGGTTTCTGTGGACAATTAAAGGGTTGGACAAGAAAGACTTAGAAATCTGTTGTTCAAATGAAGTTAAACAGACCAAGCACTTAACAGAACATTGTTTGTAAACTGTAAACTTCTAGTTTTCTGTTCAACTTTACATGAGCATTGGAAAATGAGGAAGAACTTCAAGGTTGAGGTCCTTGTTTTAATCTCTGCTACATACAAAAGATACTGAAAAGCAAAAACTATTAAATAATTTAATATACAAGTGTAGTTAAAAAGCACTGTACATTGTAACAAATGTACATTGGATTTTTAGAGATAGAAAATCACCCAGTTATTTGCAAATTTACATGATTTTGTTTTGTTTTTTTAAACTCTGTGCTGGGAAGAGGGACTCTGGGAAGGGAGTGGAGCACTGGGCTCCAGCAGGCTGCAGGATGAGAGCAGAGCACGGGCCAAAGTGGCCTGTCCCAGCCAGGGAAATCCCACGTTGCTCCTCCTGAGTTCAGCTCCCACGTTTAGCACGTGGTTCAGGAGTGAGCAGAATGCCTTTCCCTCAAGTGCTTCCTTCCCTCCTCGACAGACAAGAGGAGATTCTCACTACAAAGCTGCCTGGCTTGCACACAAGTACCAAGAGAAGCCAGAGAACTGCCACTGCTGACTGCTGTCCTGCAACATGACCTTCAGCTCTGCAGGGCTCCCAAGACAAGGCCAGGAGATGCAGCTGCCCCAGCAGGCACTGCTGGACACCTCACTTCCTGCCAGAATGCTTTTTCTTCAACTCAGCCCAAACCACAGCTCTCTAGAGTTGGGATTTTTTTACTCTTGCCTTATAGAAGCAGCACTTGTTTGGCCACCATTTAAAGCAGTTTATGACAGTTGTGACTGGGGGATGTCAGCAGTTAAAGAACAGCCTCAGATTGGATGACAACAAAGAGAATACCTGGATCACGAGAATGGGTCTCTAGCAGACTTTGAAGTGCATCTTCTACAGTTACTGCTCATTCCTCAGCTGCCAAGAACAGTGTCAAGGAGATGGCCATTGCATTCAGGGGCTCAAAACCAGGGACTAAGTTCTTGCAACTGAGTGACTTATGGAGGGAAGAGCCAAAGAGAGACACTGCTGCTCATGCACACCCAAAAAAAAAGGGGAGAGGCTTAACCCAGCCCATGGGGTGTCCATATTCCCAAGGTAAGACTGACCTGACCATTCCTGATCAAAACCCACGATGGCTGCTGAGCTGACGGAGCTGTGCTGTCTCAGACCTCCCACCTCCTGTGGCCACAGACCAGGGCTGCCAGGGAGGGGCTGGCATGGGGCAGGCAGCTTCCATGGGAATGCCATGGAGGGAGGGCTGTCAGTTCCACAGCTCAAAGCCTTGGAGGTGACAGGAGACCACGAGGGATGGGTGGCACAGAACAGGATCTCACTGAGTGAGCAGGTGCAGAACAGGCACCATCCCTGTGGGTTCTCCCTGTATTTGCTACCTCCAGATACCCTGTACCCTAACTCACAAACCTCTTTCATATTTGATGAGTTCTAAGGGACACTTTTAACAGCTCAGACTCTTTTCCTTGTAAACCCAGCAATAAGACTCTCTCCCTATACCAATTTTGAGGCCATGTTTTCCCTGGTGGGAGATTTAACAAGGCCTAAAATACACATGGCTTCTGCAAGAGGGAATGTCTGAGAACAGGAGCTAAGTTGGCATTGCACATCCAGGACAGGCAAGATAAAATCCTGTTCTGGTTGTTGGACAAGCATGTCTCCCCTTGATATCATTTAAGGGTAGAATCTGAGGAGTTTGAACTACTCAAAGCCAATGTCTTTGAGCTGCTGTTGAAAAAGCATCATCACTGGGGGTTGGATGAGGTGATCTTCCA